>NC_132986.1:8330030-8658155 GCF_047496725.1 Anoplolepis gracilipes | reverse complement strand
TATAACACCCTACGCCCTTGCGCACCTCCCTTCCTCTCTCTCTCTCTCTCTCTCTCTCTCTCTCTCTCTCTCTCTCTCTCTCTCTCTCTCTCTCTCACGGCTCGGTTATTGTTCACGTTAATTGATGCGTTATGTTTGATGCCGTTGTGATAGCCATTGTACGCGGGGTGTCCACTGATAACTGAGTTACTGACTGCGGCGGCCGGAGTGCACTCAAACCTAATTATCTCGGCCCAACTGCGACTGGCGCATTGCGTTGCCGCCGCCGTTCGTCCCTGATTCTCATGCGCGAGCGTTTCCGTCATGTCGATGACTCGCTTATGTTCTCGCGTACAATCGCAAAAATCTTGTATCGATGTATTCTTTGCGCCATGAAATACAAACGATAATATGATACGAGCGCGAAATGATAAATCAATTCTTGAAGGGAATTTGATTGACAAAATTAAATGATACTATTGCATATGTCATTTAAGAACATTTCACTAATTACGTAATTACAGTTTTAAAATTCGTATATATCGGCGAATTAAAAAGTAAGACGCAATCTTGGAAAGAAGGCGAATAGTCGACCAGGACCTTTTTATACACCGGAAGCTAAACTATAAAGAGTACAAGGGGGGAGAGCGGGGGAGAAACCGCTTGTCCGAAACAAAGAACAAAGCCTCTACCTTTTCGTGGCGCTTTCGCGGCGTGATTAGACAGGCCTTCCAATTAACTGGTCGAAGGTGCTTTTCGGGCGCAACCTTGTCGTAAACTCGGCTTCTTTACGCACGCGACTCGGCGTAAGAACGAGCCGGCAGCGCCGGCGAACGGAAGCTCGCCACGATAAATTCTGAAAATCAATTCCGCGGCAAACGGGTCCGTTCCTTCGGTCCTTTCTCGCGGGAGGGCCGAAAACGGAGGTAAACACCATCAACCTCCACCGTATTCTCCGACGATGCCGAAAAAATATTCCTCGGCGGGTCATTGCGTTGCCCGGCCCGGCATCAGCAACCAGCGGCATCGGAAAGCAACCCCCCCTCCCCTCCCCTCCCCTTCTTTCCCTCCTTCTTAACCCTCCCCATCTTTTCGCAGAGTGCGGCATTTTTTCGACGGCCCCTTTAACGAAGAATATTCCCCGTCCGCGTCTCTTTATTGTCCGACGAAATTTACGATCGACACCGAGAGTCGCGGGCCCTTCGCAATAATTCGATCGTCGTTGTAAATGCGCGATGGGCGTCCGGCAGACGCGAGTCTCGAAAGGTCTTTCTCGGCCTGCAAAAAGTCGGCAGCGTTCAATATACATACTTTGTGGAAACGTCGCTTCGCTTCGCGAACGTAATTTCGTTGAATCGCCGCGATCGGCGCACCGAGTTGGATCCTCGCGACCAGCGGCCGTTCAACAAGAACTTGCCTTGCCGTTGCGCGAAACGGCGAAAAATATTTATCGAGAAAATAGCCAATCTCTCGTTATAACCCTCCCACCGCGGAGCTCCCATTCCGACGACAATACTTTCCACGCGCATGGTCCGAGCACGGCTCTCTCTCTCTCTCTCTCTCTCTCTCTTTCTCGTCCTCTCTTTCTTCCTTTTTCGTCCCCCATCGCCGTGTCCGCACACATATCGCAGAAAATTACATTTTGTCGGTTGTAAAGGGAACGTCGTAAAAATCGTAACGCCAGCGACGCTGACTGCGGTGCACGCCGGGCGAAATTGCACCGGCCCTCCGCCTATCTGTTGGCCATCAACATTGCTCCGCGCTTGATAGACCCTTTGTAAAACGTCATTCTACGAGCTTTTATACTCAGGCTCCTAGGCGGGCTCGAGTAGTTGTCGTTGATCCTCGCTTCTCTAACGCTGGCGCGTGTACTACCGTTGCTTCTAGTGCAAAATATAAACGCGCGGTAGAACAGAAAAAGAAAGAGAGAGAGAGAGAGAGAGAGTAACGTAAATAGAAAGATTGTAGATTTTTCAACTTCTTTTCAAGCTCCTTTTCAATTAAATTTCTAAATAAATACGAGGTAATCATTTTTAAGACTCGACATACGATTTCGTATCAAGAAGATCGTTTCATTATGAAAGCCACGAGAGAGATCGCGGCGCGTTGACCACGCGCGCGTGTATCGCTCGGTCCATCCGTATTGTTCGCGCGTCTGTGTCGCCGGCAACGACAAAGCCCCGGTAATTAAACTCGAGGAACGTCTTAGATGCAAAACGTACTTAGCGAGGCTTGCTCTCCCTCTCGCTTTCGCCGGTCGGAGAATCGACAGACTGCCGTGTAAAGGGGATCTCTCTGACCAGCGGGAAAGGAGCGAGAGAAGAAGAGCGGTCCTCTCCGAGTCGGAAAGGGATCCAAGGGTTTCCTGCCCTCTTCGTCCTTTCGTTGTCGGGCCTTGATGGATTTTCCAACCCTCTCTTTCTATCCTCCTTCCCGAACTAGAAACCTGCCTGCTCGAACCTGGCCAGTTTCGACTTAAACTACGGATCTAGTTTCCAACGCCCGACACAGAGACGTAAAGAGAGACGAAGGAAAGAGAGAGAGAGAGAGAGAGAGAGAGAGAGAGAGAGAGAGAGAGAGAGAGAGAGAGAGAGAGATGCATAGAAGTCGAAGCCAGCTTCCATCCATAATGGCATAGTCTTCTCTCTTCTGGGTTTCCACAAGTTGGCGAACTCGCTACTATCGAGCAATATTGTTGTTGGTAGAGGTGGGAAAGTTCTTTTATTCTTATATATCTTTTAGTAATGTCGGATTAATACATCGAAAAATATTTGCCTTTCCGTGGAAAATTTAATTTTCCTAATTTTTTGAATATTTCATATATTATTATGATACGAAATAAAATGTTTATAATATTATTTTGACCAAAATTTTTTTTTATCGAAACGCTAAAGCCTGGTATATATATAAAATTATTATTATTAATACACACATTTCGTTCAGTATATTATCTGAAAAAGATTTAAAATATAAGATGGAGAATATATGGAATATCCCGGCGATTCCCTTCGTGCCTAATCTAACGAGGATTTAGAATACCAGGTGCGAGGTTCTATCACAGAGCTTAGAAACTAATAGAGACATATTTGACCAAAGGAGTAGGTTGGTTCCCGGGGATCCGCCCTAAGTCGTTCGACGGCGGCGGCGAACGCTTACGTTATCAAAGTGTGCTCATGGGATTGATTCGTTGGTGCGTTCGTTGATTGCTATGGGAGAAAGGTGTCGGACGAATGCCTAAAAATAAAAAGAGACCGAGGGAGAGAGAGAGGGAGAACGACGAAAAGTAATAAAGTAATAGCCGCGTCTTCTTACGCCGCGCCACGCGGCTCGCCTTCTTTCCGGCGAACGAATAGATAGAATCCCGCAAAATAACGCCCAGGTAGGAGACGGTGCTCATTCACGACGGCGACGCGACGGTTTCACGTTCCAAAGCGAGACACCTTTGCCGCTCACGTTCCAATGGAGACTCGTCTCTCGTCTCTCGTCTCTCGTCTCTCGTCTCGACCCGCTCTACCTCACCTCACCTCACCTCGTATCAAACTCTGGCGTTCCTCCGTAAGTGTCTACTACCGCTGCGTTCGCTTTTCGAGCGAAAACGCCATGGTAGTGGCGAGCTTTCAGGTGCGAGACCCTCTCGACGCGACACTCGGCCGACACCTCCGCCGATCGCATGTTTCACAAACGAACTCGGTCTCTCTCCTCTTTGAATTCGAGACACCCGCCGTATACAAAGTTGGCTACCGCTGATTGTAATTACTCAGCCCTCTCGGTTAACGAGACATCGGCCCGCCGTCGCCGCCGTCCGACGCGGTATGATGGATCGCTCGCTACGCGAACACGGTGACGAAAATCGTTCCTCCGTCGCTTCTCGCAGTGTCTCCCCCTTGTTTTCGCACGTCGAGTAGAAAAAGACGGAAAGAGAGAAAGAAAGAAAATTAATCAAGCCCAACATTCTTTCGCATTTGTATTTGATCTCTTTTGTCGATAACACTGCTGAAACAATGATATTATTTAATTAACAATCCGACAATTTCAATGACGCACAAATGCAGGCTAAGTTATTTACAAGGAAAGAAGCGATTAGCGTTTGCGGGACGATCGATACGGATTGGTCCTCCAAACGCGTGTCTGAGTCGCGGCATTAAAGGGTAGACTGTTCGGTAATTGTCGGCAAATATTAATAACTGTAGAAGGGAGAGGGACGAGGCGGCAGCTCGCGCGGATTCAAAGAGAGCGAGCGGCCGGTACGGAGGAGACGCCGACTGCTTCGCGCGAGGGTGAGCTCGTCGAACCGGTTATACTTGAGAGCAAATACATAATGCCTCGATGATTTTCCCGCCGGAGGGGAGAGCCGGCCGTGATTGAAATTTGGAAACTCGCTTTGACACAATTACCCGAACCGTTCTGTTCTAAAGACGGTTCACTGTGCCGGTGCTCCGTAAACTGCCGCCGAAAGAGAAATTACTCCATCTTTCGCGCGAGAATCGACTTGCAGAGTAAATTGCGTTTATATATTGCAAAGTTTGCGTAATTTGCATCTAGCGTTGTTCACTTATAATATCATTCCAATTGGCAGACGATGACAGTTGTCAAACGTCAACCTGCGATCAATCTACGTGCCAAAGTATATATAAGGAGTAAATCGACTCTTCGGTTGCTTCATCAAATTCCACGGAAATCGTTATATGAAAGGAAGCCCCGAAGGTGCGCATCATAAGAAGCCCTTCTCTTCGATCGCCTTCGCACCGGACTTATTCATCGCCGATCATCGGCGTCACGTTCGCGATAACGTTTGACACTTTGACGCAAAATAAAACGATATTAGTCACATCCGCTTTTTACATGCGTATTTTAAATGCGAGAATAATCTCCTTCAAAGAGATTTTTTTTTAATATTTCAGTCAAAGCGATGTAAAATAAATGTTAATTAAAAAAGATTTTTTAAATAATTCAATAAAAACAAATAATTTAAGACGCGAAATTGCATTGTTTGCAAATTTATATGACGCAGAAAGCATAGCAATTTTACTGTCGTCGATTTAATTTGATTATATTCTTTCCGTAATATAACCGCAATCATAGACGTTGCGCATGGCGATTGTTGTTATTTGCTAATACCTGGATACTGTTACGCAAAGATATTCTCTAGGCGTATACGTAAATCTTTATCAATCTATTTATCCATCGATAAATCCGTTATCCTATCGATTCAACAATCTATCCGCTTCATATCTCTCCCGCTCGCCGCTCGCCGCTCGTGCTGCAAGTTGAAGACGACAAGACGGGGTGGCGGTGGCGGCGACGATGACGATATGCATCTTGTTATACGTAAACAATGTACCCGTGGCAATATTATCTGGGTAGATTGTACCGAGGCATTCATGGCTACAAGCACGGGGACGTAAAACGATTCGTCTTTCTTCGATCTCCGCGCCAGCCACGCGTGTAACGCGATATCGTATACCTGGTATACGACGACCAAGAGACGACCGATCGCCAGGGAGGTCGCCCGTCTTCCACCTGCCATAATTTCGTAGATCCTGCCTCCCCTCCTCCGCGATGCCTCGTCTTCGCGATGCCCTCTTGAATTTCGAAACGCGCCATCTTCGAGTCGAGCGATCAGGACGAAAGGATGGAACTCGATATCGAATTCCGATCACGCGCGCGGTGGCGGAAAGACGGGAAATAATCGGCGGGAAATAATATAGCTGGAAACGATTAATGTCTCGGCAACCCCTACTCTCGCGTAAGATTCGCGCGAATGCTCAAACCAACGAAAAAGAAGCGAAACACCCCCTCCCCCTCCCTCCGACGAAAGATAAATAACGGGACTACGCGAACGAGAATGGAAATGGACTGCAAAGCTCTCTTTCTCTCCGCCCGGAGATAGGGAGAGGAAAAGAGAAGGCAAATGGAAATCTCCTTTCAGAATCGTGAGCCGCGGCGACGTCGCGCAAGGGTTGAGATTCCCTTTGCTGGATGTTTAATGCGGCAATCTAGGGGCGTGATAAAGTGCCAAACGAATGCCGAAAGAGAATCGCGAAGTGAGCGCCTACCTACGGCACGGGCACGGTCGGTACACCGCTAAACGGTATATACAATGCTGGCACAAGCCATTACATTGTATAAACACGCGGTTCTCTCTGCGGCCTCCTACCCAGAAGAGTGGCGGCCGAGCCACTTGAGAAATTGAAACGCAGGAAGAGAAAGCTGCGGCTGCACTCGCCGATTCAAACCACTTCCACCCTTTCGGTATTTCTTCCCTTCATCCGAAACTCTTCCTTTCTCTCTTTCTTTCTCTTGCCTTTTTTTTTTTTTTTTTTTTATTCTCTTTCTCCTCTTTTTTCCAACGTGAAACCACAAAGATTTCCTTCCCTTTGCGGCAGCACTTGAAAGAACTTTGTAATATTTCGCCTTTCTCTTTCATACGGCCTTGTCTCGCAATGGACGACGGGCTCTTCGTCGTGAAAAAGTCGCATTTATCTCATCGTTAATATTGTTTAAAAAAAAAAACACAGATACCTAGTCGTTCAAATTAACATTGCTGATTTTTTCAGAGATTAATCGAATTTGGATCAAAATTTATGTAGAGTGATTTTTTATTCTATTAAAAAAATTATTCAAATTCTAAAGAGTCTTTCATTCTGACTACTTTTATTCACTATGGTTTCCATTTTCCGGCTTTTGAATCGTGTGTCGGCAGAAAAGAAATGAAAAGAAATGAAAAGAAAAGAAGAATAACGCTTTTTGCATATTCTCAGATTAAAAGGCAAACAGTCCTCCGCTAGTAATACGGGAGAATAAGCGTACCCGTTGAAAGGAAATTTATGGGAATTAATATTGGCTCCCCAGAGAGAAGGAGAGGGGGGCGGGGGTATATGGAGAGGGAGTAGGGAAGGAGGGAAGAAGTAAGCTGGTTCTAGATGTCTCGGGGACTCTGGCGGAATGCGACTTTCCAGCATACATCGGAGGGAACTTTAAGAATTTAATTCCTATGCGTCGTTCCTGTCTTTCTTGTTCTTTCTCTCTCTCTCTCTCTCTCTCTGTCTCTTCCCCTGTCTTGGACTGTTCTTTACACGAAGAGAGAGACACACGATACTTTTAGCGAGCATCTTACATACTCGCTGAAACGATACTCGAGCGCGAGCTCCACGGCATAATTTCATTCGCCGCGCGATCTCGACCCGCCCTTTGTTCTCTTCTTTCTTGTCTCTTACGAGAGACAAGACAAAAGAGTTACTCTTACCTTAACATTGTCGGCAGATAGAATTCGCATTGTTTCGCGAGATTCGCGACGAGAAATTGTCCAACCGTATCGAAATACAAAAATACGCATGAAATCTCTTTCTCTGACAAACGTGTTTTTATCCATCAACTTTTTGAAATTAAGATATATCTACAAGTTTCACGCGTGCCGTAACAAGGACAGGAAGCAAAGTTCCTTAGGAACTTAGGCGACTCTCAAGATTGCTGGCTTTCCGTAACTTTTGATCGCCATGACGTGGCGGAAAAAGTCGCCTCCGAGATATCCGAGAGGAACGTGTATCGCTCGACATCGCCCGTATTCGTATCGTCACGAAGCGAAAACGACTGCGTGGTAACAAAAAATCACCATTAAGCCGCCGTACGTCTCCCCGGGGATGGACCCTACATCATACGGAGGCGACGGAGGAAGAGGTATTAAACGTACAAACGCGATAAGCTAAAACACTTCTCGTCGATGCGCTCCACGGGGTCTCTCCCCACGTTACCCCTCGAATCCACATAGTCCCTCATCGTGTTCTCTCTTCTCTTTCTTTTTTTTTTGAGATATTTAGGGAAAAATGCCCCGGAAAAATGAAACGTCATCATTGACACAGCTCGACCACGTGTCCCGACTACGTAAGAGACAAGGAGATCAGTGGGGAACGCATGCTGCGCGAACCGTCACCGCGGATCGTTATTTTCCGACGAGCGAGAAAAAAACAACCACGAACCCTGGCTTTTAGTTGAATAAACATCGCACGCATATCGCGCGTAATCTATGCACGCGTGGCGTATCTTTCCAGGGAATCGATATCAATTAAACTGGCACGCTTATCGGGATCATATCGTCGCACACATGTCTACTTCGATGAAAGAGAGATTCCCTGTCAGCTGTGTGATTATAAACATAATAATAAGACGCGTCAAATAAATTGACAGAGTTTGATGAATATCGTATTCGCAAATTGTAATTATCTCTTCGAAAAAAGGATTATAACATAGATATACAATTACAACGAAATAAAATTGCAGAAAAAAAACTTTTAGACGTGTATATATATATATATATATATATATATATATATATACACGTCTGAAAGTTTTTTTCTGTAATTTTATTTCGTTATAATTATATATATATATATCTATGTTATAATTCATTAAAATTTTATTTATATATATAAAATTTTAACAGCGTGCCATTAACGACCGTTTAAAGAATAACCTGATATTAAAGAAGCCGTTCTCAATCGTCTTATTTTATCGACCTGGGCCGCGATTATGACGATAACCATCTAACTAGTTTTTTGGACTCGGCATCTCGGAATTATACACTATCATCACACCATCACCATCGTAGCGGACAGCAAATACAATCCGTTTGATTCGACTATCATCCCTTTCTACTTCCCTACCCTCACTATTTCTCCCTTTGCCTCGCCTAACTTTTCCGTGCCGCTTATTTTCTGGCAGAAAGCAATATCCGTTATGGCCAATAAACGCAACCATATCGAAGTAACTGACGACCGTTCGTCTGTGTTCGCGTATGTTGAATGTCTACCGAGATGCCTCTTTCAAGAAACCAATATTTATGACCTTTATATCACGAAATTAATAAAGAAATTTAATCGTGCAAATTACAAAAATAAAATTGTGATGAAATTTAAATCTTATTTAAATCTCTCTATAATTTTTCATTAAAATTGTACGGCGACAAAAATGTAACAGTTTGATTATTGTTATTTTTCCAAAATGTTTTATAAAATTTTATAGCTTATAAGCTTTAATTATTTACTCGTCTACGATATCTTATTTTAAGCTTCGGCTTCAGGCATCTAATTATCGTGGCTGCGTCGTTTTTATAGCTTCGAAATAGACTAAAAAAGAGGCTCTTGGCGTGAAAGATTTGCGGAGGTGTAGAGTCGCGCGCGCGTTGTAATGTTCTTGCCCTTTTCCGAGGGTTGGCACCCTCATGCGCATCGCGTTTTACCCCAGACACACGTATCGGCCGCACTCTCGGCTCTCGACGCGCTCCTTTCAGTCTCTCCCGTGACGGAGCACATAATCCTGATATCTGTCGGTTTTCGGGCAATAAAACACGCGTCCCATACAGACGGAGCCCCCCTGAGAATCGCTACTGCTTCCGGCTGATAAAGAAACGCGCGGCGAGATATCCGAATAACGCGCGGCAAACCCCGATGTCATCGGCTTTCGTAGATCGACATTTTTTGTAGATCGACAGTCGGACGATGTAACATCGACTATATCTCTGGTAGAGACCTCTCCCGATCTTGGAGGGCTCAGAAAAGTCTGCAGAATTTTATAACTCGAAACCTGTCGCGCAGATTGATATTGAAAGATAAGTATTATTATTGAGAGAGAATACAGTGATTTTCGGAGAGATGTAAAGCGCGCCGTCATTTAGATTATTATCCCCGCGTGTCTATCGTCGAAAATTACACCTATCGCGACTACGACTGTCCGATACCACTCTCCGCCCTTTGATCGAGGCGTCGTCGGAATCGTCGCGCTAACGCATTCGCACGCTATAAAGTATCCGGAATAAATCTGTGATGTTGCACAGACGATCTTTATTTCGCGACATTACAGTATCGGGTCGCGAGCGGTGCGCTATTCGAAATTATCGATCGTCTCTCGGAACGGCCTACCTAAGACCGATCGAGAGAGAGACCTCCCTCCTTGCTTCGTGAGTACTTATCGGGCGGGATCGCGGAGCGCACAAAAGATCCGCTCGGTGGCCGCGAGGCAAAACGCCAGGCTATTCGGCTATTACGTTTCTGCATACTGGAGAGAATCCGGTAACCAGATCAGGGAGGTCTCGAATGACCCACTCGCTCATCCGGGGATGAGAGGCAAGAATGCGAGAGGGGGAGACGTAAATATTTTCATATTACTTTACCCGTGTAATTCAAGAATTTTGCGCCGGTCACCAACGTCTCAGCTCGGATCTTGGAGGAGATTCTTGAAAGTCTGTATCTCTATACTCGCATCCGTTTCTCGCATCGGCGAGAACCGGATAACGACGCTCGCGATAACTCTCGATCACCAACAATCGTGATAGCATTCTCGCGACAATATGCACGATTTTCTCCTTCTATCTCCATCTCTCTCTTTCTCAATGCTCTCTTCTCGATTTGAAACGTTATAAACGCGGCAAACAGAATCGCAACGACGTGCGCGCTGTTAGAAGCGGACGAAGCCCGTGGATAAAGTACACGGCGGATGTTAATAGGATAAATTAGTTTATCCTACGAAAACATCCCGGCGAGATGAAACAGAACCGCCGTGCCTCTCTAGCGCACAGCGCGATAGATTCCACCTCGGGCGTTGCCGACTCCATTCGAGAGACGGCGAATATACCTTCCATCTCATCGCCGGATGCCGCTACCCTTAACGCGCGCGACGGATCGGATAAAAGAATAATACGCAAAAGCGAAAAAAGCTTTCGACTTTATGACGGTTTATATATATATATATATATATATATGCTGTGTAAAAAAAGGGGAGATGGAGCTCTCTCGAAAAATGGAAGGGCATAGCTGAGGATAAGACGGCTGACCCTCTCGGGATGTTTCCACTCGCAAACTGGATTCCGATGACCGATTTCCATTTCCATATGGGTCGCGAGAGCCTAGGGGATGGCGGGAGAAAGCCGCGGAAAAGTTATCACCGGGAAATTGATATTTGAACGAGAGACCGCAACCCCGCCGAGCGACGACGAAGGATGGTGGACGATGAGAATCTTTTGCTCGTGTCGATTGTCTTAACAAACGAAATCGATCGTACGTTACGTGCAGAACACGCGTGCCTCTTTCTTTCAATATTGCAACTTTTTGCCGTCTATTTTAACTTTTTGTTCAGCTTACGCTGAGATCGATGGCGGCGAGCGAAGCACGCGTCGTAATTTTTCTTTCGAGTTGGTTCGAAGCGCGGCGCCCTCCAAAATTAGCATTCGCACAGGATGCACGGTCCAACTACTACTATCGACGTTGCCGCCAACTATAATCGTCTGACTGGGTACGGGCTAAGTGTAATATTATTCAACACACAGCTTTATATGGATATCGAGAGCTGTAGAGCACAGATGCTGTCCGTCGGAGAAGAGCGCGCGAGCGCGTGTTGCTGGAGCGACCGCGGCTTTTCTAGTAGGTGCCTAAGAACCGTCCTCCTTCCTTCCCGTCCCTCCCCCAACTCCGTTACGGCTAACGGGTGTTTCGGTTGGTTTTGAGCCCTCGAGAACGCCGTCCTGAGGAGATTACGAGCTCGTCTAGACGCAGGCAGGCAGACGTCCGTCCGCCTTCATGAATTGTAATTATGCGTTTACCGCGTTACACGCGTATACCGTCTTGCCCCTTTCACATAAATCGTATCTTCCTGAACCTGTAACGATTCGCGACCGCGCCGTTGACATCGTTTTCCCGCGCTTAATCTGGAAATAGGAATAATTAACGAGCGAAACACGGCGCCGCGAGCGAGCACGTGACGGGAAAAAAAAATTGACACCGATATCATTCGCGGGGGATGGCAGCTTGAAAGAGAAACGCGCGAGAGAATAATTAGAAAATTGTTATTTATTATCGTGCGAAATCGGGATATCGTGGAAGAAAAAAAAAAAAGAAAATATATCAGTCGGAGGAGTCGCTGATATCGCGCGCGAGAACGGTGATCGTTTAACGAGACCCGAAGGCGAGCCATTATTAATTTTTCCGGAATGTGGAAGCCGGTCATTCTTGGCGCAGCCCGGGGGCCACGAAGGAGAGCAAGTGCTGCAGGTGGCGAGAATGGTCAATATAACCGCAAAATGTAAATCATATTGCTATTCCCGGAGGGCCCCTCACTCTCCTTCTCTCTCTCTCTTTCGCTCTTGGCTACGGGTATTAAGCACAGTCCGGGTAAGACGGTCTGGCTCTATATTAGTTTCCGCGGGTTTCCTGATTGGATTCGGCTATTACGTTTCCTGGCCCCACAATTGATTGTTTGCGCCCGGTACACGCGTTGTATATAATCGACCGCAACAGCATTCTCGAATCGTGTCATCCAAGTCACGTATAATTTATTTTTCTATGCAGCCAAGTTGCTGAGCATCGAAAATTTCATGACACAATTTAAAAGTTACTTGATTAAAAAAAAAAAAAAAAAAACAAAAACAAAAAGAATAATAAAATATTTCGGAATAAATCAGTCGGTGCTTTCATCGCGACATCGAAGCTGGCGATTTCTGATCTACCCCCCCCCCCCCGTCACCGCGGAACTCGATATCGACGATCGAGATCTATCGTGTCCTGTCGGACAGGCGAACGAGCGTTAAACTTACGGTGAACTTTGAGAGAGGGAGGGGGAAGAGAGAGAGAGAGAGAGAGAGAGAGAGTCACCGGTCAACGAGTCTTCGACGTGGGGAGTCCACGCCGAGAGCGGTCAGAAGATTTCTAAGCGAGTGCACAGTGGTAGCTGATGTATTTTGACGTGCCCGATGAGAGAGGCCGCTCTCTCTGTTGACTGCATTATCTAATGGACCACCCTCTCCGCCTTTATGTCTCTATCTCTCTTTTTCTCCCTCTCTCTGCTTCTTCGCTCGCCTCGACGACACATCGACACATGACGACTCGGCGTTTCAGCTATCTGCAATCTGCTGCATCGACAGACAGCGGTCCCCGACTGCATCGGATCTGATGTCATAATCGACCGCAAATTTCTTCCCTTACGCGTCTTGCGTAATCACCGATGTCATCCTTACACACGCACGCATGTATGCGGTAGTCAGTCCCGACGCAATGAAATCGCCGGGAGGTCCGAATATAAAAACACTCGAAATGAGTGTCGGATGTAGATGGATAAATCCGATAGATTGTTCGACATCACGTTAAAAACAGGAACACTGAATGACGTATGCACCGGATATCAAAGTATGCAATTACGTTTGATGATAATTAAGATCGAAAAGATATATGAGATACACGAGAAGAAGATACGCGTGGATGACGCTGATCTGCCGCTTACGCAAAAATATTACAATGTCAATCAAATGATGTTTCATCCAACGCTCACAGAAATGCGAGAAAAAAATTGCTGCATTGAAATCGTTGTATAATATTGCCACGGTAAGCCGGATTTTATATCAGCACTCGATATAGAGCTCATACTCGGTCTGATCGGGCAAGTAGTTACGTCGCAGTTACAAGGCGAAGTAAGTAAGTAACGCGCAAAAAGTTCAAGTATCTCTGGCGAGTATCGGTAAGGAAAAAAAAAATGGGAAAAGGACGAAAGAAAGAGAGAGAAACAAGCCATGGAACGGCGGAGCGTTTTTCGCGATCGGCAAAGTATTGTCCGTCGTCGAACTCCCGCATTTTATCGGAGCGAGAGCAAGATCGTGCGACCGTGACTCTGAAATCATCCCTATAACCTTAGACCCCGTGCGGCAACGTCCGCGCCCAGCCATCTTCAACACTATTCCAAGATACCCATGCAATTTCTTTCTCTCTCTCTCTTTTCGTATCCGCTAGCATCAAATTACTAGTTTCTGCTCGATCTACGACCCGCTGTCTTCGTCGCTCGATTGGTACCTCTCGGGAAACGCATTGTATCGATATTTTTCATCGAGTTTGCGCGACGGAATTACGGATGAATTTAATACTGATAAATTGTAACAATAATAATATAACACAGGTGCACTCTATATATATATATATATATATATATACTGCTGTATCATAAATATTAAAAAATATAATATTTCCCAGGTTGTATGTTTAAAGAAAACTGCAACGGTATAAAAAAATCGTGAGCATCTGTTTAATCATCTAAAATCTGGAGGAAAAAAAGAAGAAACATCCTTCGTCGCGACGCGTCGTAGGAAGATATAGTCTTCGTTCTGGCTGGCACCGTAGGTGGACGATGTCGTCGGACTCTGGAGAAAGCAGCAGCCCCATTCGGGGCAATTCTTTGCCGGCTCGCGTGTATCCTTAGTATGCAACGTATGCAGTCGGTTGTTACCGAAGGAGTGGTTTGCTGAGCGGCCAATGGCGAGTGCTCGAGCTAATTCTAGGGTGCCGCCGCCGCGCCATCTTTGCATCATAATGCTGTCCCCCCCGTACCCCGGCGCTCGCGCTCACTCCTCTCCCCCCGTCTTTCCTCACCGACCCTCTCGTCACTGCGAGAAGTCTGCCCCCTTCTTCCTCCCTGCCGCCCGTCGTCCCGCAACCTTCTCTTCCCTCTGCCCTCCTCGTCCTCCCGTCCGCCCCCACCCTCTCCCACTTTCTCTCCACCCTTGTTTCGTTTCACGTAGGAAAGAGAGAAAGGGAGAGAAGGCGAAGAAAACGAAACATCAGGTGAAAGAGAGAGAAAGGAAAAGAGAACGAAAGAAAAGGAACGAAGAGAAACGTCTCGGAGGCGCGTTATGCCAAAGTGGATAAGAAAAAGAGTGAGAGAGGGAGACGAAATACACAGGCAGGGAGGAAAAGGAGGGGCACACGGTTATGGCGAAGAGGTAGAAGGGACGAAGGGGTTGTCTGCGCCTTGTCTGCCGAGAATCAATCACGTATCAGTGATGCTCAACCGGTGGCCACCTGCGAGAGGAGACACGATAGGATCGATAGGATCGATAGGATCGCGATAGCACATCGATGCCATCCCGCCGGTTATTTCGCGCCTTGAATCGACGCATCCGTGGACGTTCAATTTGACACAGATGTGGAGAGATCATCGAGAGGTCTCTCTCCGACCAGACGCTTGGCTTGATTTGCACCCGCAGCGATAGATTCCAAGGGAAGAAGGGAATGATATTTCCCTGCCCGATTCCACGATGTGCGTGTGGCCGAATAAGAAATACATTTGCATCTAAAGTGGATGGATGCTTTTTTGCGCGAGCTCTCGACGATTTACTTTCACGGCGGCAATACGATCTCTGATTACCGTTTCAGAAATGACGCCCGAGTGGAGGGCGATTAAAGCCGCGTGCCTAATCTCCATGCTATACCGGAGCGAAAGCGACGGTAAGGTAAGGTAATGTCGTCGTACTCGAGGACGCCCACGGCGACGTGATACCTACGCCTCGCGCTACCGTCTTACCTGTCAGAGTGTAGGATGATTATAAATCGAGAGGGAGGGAGTAGCTACCGTCTTTCGCCTTCCAGAAGAATCACGACAGATCCATCTCGCTTATACCGACTGTATGAAAACTCCGATAAAGGCGTATTGATTTTCTGCAATCTTATTTATAAATTATCGATATCAAAAAGAATTCATGATTTTTTTTTTTTTTTATCTTTAATAATTTAAAGCGCGCGATATTTATTTAAAAACCATCGAATTTCTCAATAAATGAAAGAAATGAAATCGTAGCGTTCTTTCGATCCAGTTCTAATCTTCTCTCTGCTCCTTTTTCTACCTTTTCGCGGGGAATCAAATCGTGCGCAAGAACCGGTCATCGTCTCGGCGGAAGGACGTGCCGCGTTCTATTATTCGTTCAACTCGGCGCAAGAAGGATTCGGAGAACGATTGAGGCAGGATCATCGTCGAACAAAGCCAGAGTTCGCGAGGAGAGATCGAGTCAAACGTGTCGATGCACCCCGGGAGAAGACACAATGGCCGGACGCGCCGGTTCACAATGACGGAAAATAATTAAAGCGGGTAGAGAGAGAGAGGAAGAAAGTCTCGTTCTCCTCTCTTTCAAAGACGCCGACGCGCTGGCTCTCGACCGATCAAACCGATCGGCCTGCACGTATCTGAGCGAACCTCGTGCACAGCCGTGTCGAATGCGCGTTCTCCTACACACACACACACACATATATATATATATATATATATATATATATATAACGTGTCGCACGTACGTGTATGAGAGTTCCAAACGCAAATCTGTGTGCGCGCATCACGGCGGCGAATTGATTTCGCATACCATCACATCGGCAACAAAGACGCAGGCGGAAAAAGAAATGTTTATTGGAATCCGGATAAACAAGTGTGAAAGTCTGGTTACGAAAATGGATGGATGATTCGATGCGGAAAAGCGAACAATAAGCAGTCTACATTGTCGTAATATCCGCGGTCAACGATAAGCTACCTTGAATGCAATCGTTCCTCCACAATCTTAAACAAAGTACAAAGAAAAATATTTTACGGTAGATTGAGAACTTATTCTAGTTTTCAATTAAACAATATTCTTCATTCTGTACTGAAATCATATCATAGGATTAAATTTATATCGTGAAAGATAAAAAGTATATATTTTATTAGTCTTGTATTCTCGCTCTTATATGTTTTGTTTAACATAATTAATTATTTATCTCAACAAGCATCATTAATGAAAAAGATAATTTTCTAAACAAGAAACCATCACGCGGTTGCATAAATTTACATTTGCTTAATATTTACATTTATTATGCGGATGCTGGAGCCAGAAAAGCCTCTGTATCTTTTTAGCGGCAACTTATTGAGAGAAATCGATAAACGATTCGTCTCGGACGTTCGACTCGACCAGCTACCGTCGGATCCGCGCACGGTAGCTGACGAGACGATCGGACCCCCGCTTAGACGTATACTTTGAGTTTTGGGGCCCGCCGTGCGCAGTGTGAAACCCCCCGCTGTAGAATGATACACCAGGATAATTCTATCGGACTTTGGCCACGCCAGGGTTCCGCCACCTGGGGAACAGAGATGGTCAGCGTAAATTTGACGCGCGTATTCAGAAACATACGTTCAATGACGCGTTATAATAATTTTTAGTAACGTCGTCTACGGAAACGTGCTAATATTTTCTTCTGTTTACAGTGGTTTATCAGAAACGGCTAAAGAAGGAACGAAGAGCGAGAAAACGGTTGCAGGAGCAACTGGACCTGGAGATCAAGAGGCGCACACAATTGGAAGAGGCTCTTAAAGCTACGGGAGCATCTTCGGAACAAGTTAGAGCGATTACCGGTAAGTACGAATCGCTTTCATTACAAGCGACAAGTTTTTTCGGCAAAAATTTCGAAATTAAAATATATTATTAGAAATTTTATGAAAATTAAAAAAAAAAAAAAAAAACATTGGAAGGGAAAGTTAAAAAAGAATTGGGAATGTTTATTTATTTATTTTTTTTTTTTTTTCATATTATTTTCGCGATGAAAACTTTTTGACAATATCTATCTTCAGCACAACCGCCTGCCAGGAAATAACGTCACGATTTTCATCGCGTAGATTAGACTCAGGCTATCGTTGCAAATGGACGGGTTTTCTTAGGATTTCTCAAGCTCGTCGTCAGTCTCTTCGTTAAGAGCCCCGGGGCCATCGGTGATCTCGGAATAAATTAATTAATACGCCGAGGCAGAGCAAACAGCCTGACACCCGGCAGAATATGATTCCTTACTTATCCCCCTGCCGGCGATGCAATCCCTCTCCGTCGTCGGGCTGGCTGATGGCAGCCTGCTTTCCCCTGCAACCCTCTCCCCCCTCTTCCCATCATCTCACCGGCACCTTGACTAGGCACCGCGCGTCTCGCCCCATGATCCTCCGGCAGTAGAAGTAGCAGCAACAAGCGGCACGCCACCCTTCTTCCTGTCACTACCAAAACTCAAACGCGAAACCCTTTAAGTGAAATCTCTTATTCCGATATAATGTTTCGTCCTGGCCTCATCTCCTCGCTCCTTCTCTTCTCCACCATCTCTTCCTCCACTACCTCATCGTTTTCGCGTTACCTCTCCGTCGCTGCTGCCGCCGCTGCTGTTGCTGCTGCTGCTGCTGTTGTTGCTGCCGTCGTCGTCGTCGTCACCGGTACCGTTGATTAATCCTGTCAAATCCAGAGAGTCGCATACTAATTTTGAATCAAACGGCACGCCACTCCGCCACTTTGGCGTCGGCTTCGGGGTGAGTCACACGAAAGATGATTACGATCTTATGAAATACTTACAAGTTTCAGTTTTCTGTCTCAAAATTCGTTCTTAACTTTTTGCGATCGAAAAAGTGTCGTTTGTCAATATTCAAACGTTACGTTCGCGAGAAAATTTCAAAACGAAAACGTGTATGAAAGTCGCGATAATCGAGCTTTTTTTTCTATGACGCAGAAAACGTGACGGCAGAAGCGCGCACGAATTCGGAAGCGCCGGAAAGTAGCCCGGTGCATTCTCAATCGCAACAGCAGTCCTCGCAGCAACAGCCGTCGCAGCAACCCCTTCAGCAGCAACAAGCAGCGGCCCAACAATACCGGGAAGCGCAAGTGCCGCGTCCGTCTCAGCAGCCGTCGACGCCGGAGAAGCCCGCATGGGGATACGGGCTGGATCTCATCGGTAGCCAGGCGTCGGCTTTCTGGCAAAACTACCAAGGTCAGTCTCTCAACGGCACGCTATTTCACCCTCGTCGTATACCGTCAATTCCCACGGTGGAAACACCGATCCGCGCGCACGAGTCAGAAAATAAGCTGACTACTTGACTACTTGAACCGTTTATCGTTAACGGAAGATTGCAATATCGCCTTATCATTCCCTTACCATTCTCTGCTTCTTCTTCCTTTCTGATGTCTCCAAATATTATACGCGGTTGAAGAAAACGATAAAGACAATCGCGTTCCTCGAATATCATTATCGCGACGGATTACATTCTTGCAGTGAGATATTCCATGAAGAATTCAAAGACGCGAAAGTTGTTTGACGGGAGAAAATAAAACTGTTCAAGAAAGAGCTAGCATGTAAACTACATTGTAAAGTTTGCGGTAATTCGAGAAAGTAGCAGTCGCGTGTTGGAAACTTGAAGTCAGGGAGTCTATGGGAAGAGGAGAAAAGGCGATGAAGATCCAGCGGCGGGATCCGCTAATTCGGATAATCGCATTCCCGTATTAGGATCCACTCAATTTTTCTGATCTTCCGGCCGAGTGCTTTCGATCCTCGATTACCCTGACAAAAAAAAAAAAGAAAAAAAAAAGAGAGAAGAGAAGGGAAGAGATTGACCCGGAGGGCGAGAGAGACGACGGAGCGGAGGTGTGTGTCGTGGTGGTATCGTGCAAAGTAAATTATTCGAAAGATCTCGAGCGAGAGCAATCACGCCGCCGGCAATAACAACCCCGTACAGGGTGGGAGAGGAGAAGGAAAGAGAGGGATGAAGAGGGCGAGGGAGGAAGGAACCGAGAGTTGGCCCTGACGAGGAAACACGAGGTATTTGAATAGGGTCCCGCAGCCACCCGGGCATCATGATGCGGAATCCATTTGCAATAAACAACGGAGATTTAGACAGGGTGACGCGCGGGAGAGGAGAGACAACGACGAGCGACGCGGTATCGTAAGAGCGAGAGGACAGGAGGGGTGGCCATCGAGAGGAAACACGGGGAAAGAGGTAGTTCGACGTAACGTCGTCTGAGGTGGGTACTTACGCCACTGAGGGGACCTCGGAGAGGAAGAGGGGGCAGCCGCGTCTTCGAGTCATGCATTCTATACGAACGGTGGCTCTCATTCCCGTCACGTGGCGACTGATAAAAGAAACGCGTCTTTTGTGATATACCCCTATCGATATGTTATTATTAAATTTATATATTAATCATAGATTGAGAGAAGGCGCATTTAGATCAATGTTTGGAGAATTCGAATTTGTTACTTTAGTCAAACTTAAATTCTCCATCTATATTTGCGTCTGCAAATTTGTTGAAAGAGAAAATTTGGTTGTTCGCTAGCAATATCATTGTTCTATCTGCCGGTTGGTACATATACGATTGCTGTCTCGCTCGAATCTCATGTCTCACGTAATTCATTCGTATGAGCGCCACTGGGTGTAATGCAGAGTTTATGCACATCTCTCGCAAGTAAGGAAGGAGCCGTAATTTCCCCGGCGGCCACCGCGGCTCTCGGTGGCGTTACCTGGCCTCCCTCCTTCTTCCACTCACGTCGTTCCCTCCGCGCTTCCCTTAAACCTCCAACCTCCTCCAGTCCCCTGTACTCCCGCCGCCTTTCCCTCGCATTGCTTCGCTCTCTTCTTCCCTTCCTCCCCCTCGCGCGTGCACATACACGCATGCATACAGGACATGCGCACGTGTACATACAACGTTACGTATATATATGTATGTATGTATGACGCGCGATTCCTTCCACGTCCACCATCCGTAGAGTACGACGAAGCACTCCGCCACGCTTTAATATTCAGACTATATGCAATAATTTCGCAGCAACCATAATCTCGCCCCCTACCCGTGCCCTCTCTGTTCCTCCCTCCCGATTTTGCGGCACTCTCGTTTTCTCTATCGCTCCGACACTCTCTTTTGTCCTCCTCCACAAACCATCGTCTTCAGCTTCGCCGTCTCTACCGTTTATTCCCTTCTCCACTTGCTCCCCCCCCTGTATTCCTACCTCCTCTTCTCCCCCCCCCTTCTTCTTTCCTGCGTTCGACCGTGTTTCTTCCACTGCACGTAGAGACATGGCACGTTCGAACACACACCTACGAGAGACTCTGAGATTGCTCCACGGTACCTTCATCTTCCACCCTGCGACCGCAATCATTCTAAATCGCCGCGCCGGCATTAATATTTGATGGACGAAGTCTTGGAGAATTATTCCGAAACGAAAAAATTGCGATCGAGACATCGAGGCGCGCCATTTTTCATTGGTATCTCGTGAGATCAACATCAGCATACAGCTACGGTTACAACGTAGTCTTTAAATGACTATACTCTTTTAGTCTTTACACGCTGCACTCGAGCGCTCCCACGAATGAATTAACCTTGAATACACCGAGTGATCTACAAACTTAAAAAGGAAAGAAAAATATCGAACGTTGTGTTGAGAGAAGTAAAAAGTTTTAAGCGACAGTCTCGCAAATCGAGCGTGTCGCCTCGGAAAGAAAAATAACGGCGACGACGACGACGACGACGACGACGACGACGACGACGACGACGACGACGACGATGTACGCGGTTCTGTTGAACGCCAGATTATTTCCAGCTTTCCGACCGCCAACGCGGCCGAGAAAATGCGAGCGTCGCACCTGTGCGTACACGTGCGTAGACCATTACGCGAGAGACAATAACCCCCGTGTGCAAGAGTGATAAAGCGTGACGCGTGTATACGAGCAATATAAAGGAAGCGTCGACGTGGGCGGCAGGTTGCTAGGGTCGAGGGGTGAAGGGTGAAGGGGACTAGGGTTTGAAAACGTTCCCCTCGTCCTGAATATATCCACGCGGCACGACGACGTGGTTTCCTGCGAACAAGCCGAGACAGGAGAAATCGGGAAGGTGGATGGGAAACAGGGGTAGCGGGCAGTAGAGAGTTTCCATCTATATGCGCTGTTAGTTGCGTGGTTGTAGCTGAGTAGGTAGGTAGGTGTTGTCAGGATATTGGGGTTGCTTTAAGACTCTCTCTCTCTCTCTCTCTCTCTCTCTCTCTCTCTCTCTCTCACTCTCTCTGCGCGATTATGACTTTGTTGGGGAGTTTCTTCTACTTATGCATTCCGAAGAATGACGAATAACGAATAAATCTCAGAGGTATAGAGGTATAGGTCTTCCGAATCGTTCTAGTCGATTTGAATATTATAAAGAAACGAAATAATTATCGATGTTGTTTTCGGGACCCCTTAAATTCGTCGTGTATATATGTACAAAAGAGAGAAAAAGAGAAAGAGAAATCTACCCCGACTTATGACTTTGCGTTGCCGCAGGCGCCGATTGGAAGGCGCGCGGATTGCGAGGGGATTAAATTCGTTATTGGAGAGCTGCGACGCGAATGGCGTACTGAAGAGAGAGATTTATGCGCGGGAAAAAGAACAATTACCGAGTGAATCGATCGTCCTCGATATAGCCTGTTTTTTTTTTCTTTTCTTTTTTTTTTTTTTTTTTTTATTTTTTCCAAACAATATTGACGACGTCGCTGAAGCAGACTTCATCGACAAGTCGACTGAACCGCGCATTAGCGTCGCGTTTATATCGCTCCGAGCAAATTTCGAGACTCTTTTCGCCAAACTTATATATCTTTCTCGAGAGATATACAGAGGAAGAAAAAGAAAAAAAATTGCAGTCTCACTCTAGTGTGACGTTGCGATTTCGTCACATGTATAGAGAGGAGGAGCGTGGAGGGAAAAAGTTTGAGAGATGAAAGAAGAAGGTTAGCCTGATTTGCAGCCAACGGAAATTTGAAATTATAAGAGTGATACGAAAGCGGGGGAGAGAGGCCCGAAGATTCCTCTTCGTTTCCCTCTTCCCTCTCCTCCTTTTCTATTCCATCTTCTCGATTCTTTCGCTTTTTGTGTCTCCGCGCTGCTTCGTGCGGCTCCTTGATTCATACAATTTCACGGTCGGCTTGACGCTCAAGCGCCCCACCTTTATTCGCATCTTTCGTTCACCCTCCTCCCCATATTTTGCTCTCTATCTCTTCTCTCTATATCCCTCCCCCTGCTGCCGCTGCTCCTCTCCGCCCTTCGAACCTCGTCTGCTTTACATAAAGATCAGAGCATTAAAAACGCGATGCTACACGAAATCAACCCTCTAGGTGCCCCCCCTTCCTGCCCCCGTCCATCCCCCGTTCCGCGCGTTCCATATCATTTTTTGCTCACAGAACGTTGCTAACCCTCGGGGCCCGATCCTCGAGAGCGAGAGCATTCAGCCAATTACCGTCGCTTCGATGTGATACTTAAATTGCTTTTTTCGCCGCTCGCGCAAGAACGAAACATGTCGAGTGCACTTGATCACGTTGACGGTTATATCCGATATCCGGCGCCGCCGCGGCAAACCCGGTTAAATCCCAAGGACGTCGTCCTCGGGCGGATTCGCGAGAAAGGAAATCTCTCTCTTTTACGCCGCGTAATCGCAAAAACTCTCGACGGGATGTGGACCGTGTGGCCGTCCGGCCAGAGTGTTTATCAATCGCGCGTTATATACCTTCTTCGTGGAATCGCAACTAGCTGGGATCGGTAGATGTAATAATGAAGTTTGTACGAGCGGCACAATGTATTCTCGATCCCGGACGAACAATGCGCGGGAGTTTTTCCAGTTCTTGCGAGACCCCCCTCGTCATCGCGCCTTCTTTCGCATTCTCGTCCTGTCCTCGGTTTCGATTCGGTTCGTTTTCTTCTTCTACTCGAGAGAGAGAGAGAGAGAGAGAGAGAGACAAGCTGGCCTCTCCTCGCGACCGTATTGTGCCGGAGTTAATTACGTGCGGATAAATGCAGAGTCATAGAGGGGGCGAACCACCCGGGCCCTTCTTTTTCAGCGGACGTCTTTTTTAGGGACTCTCGCCTGGCGTCGCGTCGCGCCGTCACCCTCTCTCTCCCTTTGCTCCTTCTTCCAAAAAGATGGGCCGATATAGTGGCACACAATACGAACCGTTTAGGGCCCCGATGGAGAGCCTCGTACAGGCTCGGTTTGAAATTGTTTTCATTGTCCGGACGATTTGTCAGGGTGTAAGACGGTAGCGAAACTATTAGCGGCTCATTCTTCTTGGACGCTCGAGATACATCGTCCGCAAAATTCCACGGGATTGAGCGACGAGCTCGCTTCTTTCTTCATTCGATACGCTGCGCGCGCAACGATACCCGCGAGAAATCGCGGATCCGGATTTCCAAGTTGTCGCGATGCGCACGTCACTTTCTTAACATCGATGGACTGACGGACAATACGAAAGCGAATCCGCCAAGTTATTAGAACGGAACACAATGACGCGAAGCTCTGTAAAAAAAAACTCGTGCAATCAATCGAATCGTTTTTTTGCAGCCCTTATCTCGAATCGATGCAGCGAAAGGGCATATTAATAAATGCCATCATTCCGAGTGAGGCAAGAAAGTTTTCTTAAATCCGTGCCGGAGGTGCCTTCCCTTCTCTATCCACTCACCCTTCTTCGTCGAACAAGCGAGCGGACGGCGTTATATCTGGAGCAGTTAAATTGTCATTTGGATATCAAAGGGACGCGACACCCCGCGCGCGGATAAGGGCGCGAGAGGTAATTTGGCTCAGCGAAACGCAAACATTGCCCTCCGCGTGCCCCAAAGTCGTGGAATATAACGGCCCTGACGAACGCACGAATTCACACCCACGTGCCACGAAACAGCCCTCAGCTATTGTTGCTCAAAGCATAATGGAATTTCGGCCCCGCCGTCTCTAGTCCCGGCACAGGCGGTAAAGATGGAGCGAGATGGAGAGAGAGAGAGAGAGAGAGAGAGAGAGAGAGAGAGAGAGAAAGAGAAGGAAAGAAAGAGAGAGAGAGAGAGAGAGAGAGAGAGAGAGAGAGAGCACCGTCAATGCCGACTTCTCTCGCACGTCCGCGTGCTGGTTAACCGGGACTTAATGGCCTCGCAATTGGATTTTACCATTGCTCTTTGCCCAAGGAGGCGCCATTTCACGCTTACCGATCAGATTCACGTCCCTTCGTCGCGCCACGTGATATTCGTCATTGTCCTTTCGCTTAATCCTTCGCTTACGTGATTTTCATACCGTAACAGACAATCGACCAACGGGTTACAAAGAGCTTTTTCTACTAGAAAAATAATTAAAAATAAAACGTGGAAATTTTTCAAGATACTTTTGAGCCGAAAACTTTATATATTATTTTTTATATAATTTGTCTATAAAGGTTAATTAATTTAAACCTCAATTAAATGTTAAGTAACTTATTTTTCTTCGACACAGAATCGAATAATTTCAATTTCAACAGTATTCGTTGCATAAATGGTTGGAAGGAGAGATAGAACGGAAGGAGCGAGACGCGTGTGCCCGGTTAATTCGACGCGATATCATTAAAGGGACATTTTCCAGTTTTCACCCTAATCCTTGCGAAATTCAGTGAGCAAACCCGCGGCCCTTTCACGCCTGCCTTCGTGCGTTATCCGGCTCGTCCCTTTTCCTCTCCCCCTGTTGCGCGCGGCTGACGGTAGCTGCCGGTTTTGCACTAATTACCGCTTCGTTTCATCCTTCGCGCGCGTGGTTCACGCCTCGTCGAATCCGCGCGTCGTTCCCGCGTCCGTGTGCGTTGCTGCGAGAGCCGACAGACTTCTCTCTCCTCGAGGCGATACCTTCAATACCGGAGCAGCCGGAGCAACGGAGCGCGTTATCCGAACGCCGATATTAATCTTGGGTCGCGAGAACGCTAGTGAGATCGCATTATGCGCATAGATTACATAGTAGGATATAGTATTGTATTATCTAGACTATATTATAAATGCTTTGCTACATACTATACTATATATACACACACACACACACACACACACGCTCTGTCTCTCTTTTTCTTTGTATTGTTTAGTCTGTCAATTTTGTTTCTCCTTTTTTTGTCGCAGAATCACTGGTACAGGAACTCGAACTGGAGAGAAAATCGCGGCAGCATCAAGCGGCCGAGAGGGACCAAGTCAAGTCTCCTCTTCAAGGTGCGTTTAGCAAAAACACGAAATAGCTATCGTTACGCGCGTACGTACTTCATAGAGTTTAAAGATTCTAAAATAAAAAAAGGTTTGATTTCGGCAAAATTTACTACGGTACATCTCTCGGAACATCTCTTTCTCAAGTTGCTCGCATTCGTTCGAGAGCGCGGGTTTTCGTGCAGCGCGCATAGAGCGATTTCTTGCTATACGGAATAAAGTTCGGATCTTTAATTAGAAACTCTTCAGAGGCGGTCGCGTCCCTCAGAGAGGGGTGGGTGAGACGGCGGTTCTTGCAAAGGCGTCAGCGGCATAGCCCCGGCATATTCGAAACTTAGCCTCGCTCTCCTCCGTGGAAACTTGTCCGAAGGAAGTTTCCAACTCGCGCAAAAACTATATCCGTAGCGCGATTTCGATGCTCCAAGGCCCCGGCCGGCGTGACGTTGCACGTAAATAATCGTTTTTCGCCCACCCGTCCGCCCGTCCGCCCGTCCGCCCACCCTCTTGGGGGGCTCTCCCGAAAGGAATTAACAAGTCCGCTCTTAATTGGCAACGTCCTTGCAAAATCAACTCCCACGTCTTGGTGAAGCGCTTTTTATCGAGGATAAAATGTTATTTAGAGATTTGTCGTGAAGAGAAATAAAATAACAAAAAATAACATCCCCATAAAAATGATAATTATCAACGTTTACTTTTATCAAGAACATTTAACAACTAAGTATATATAATATATTAATCGTATCGCAACGGATCACGTCTGAGCTTTTTTGTTTCTTTGAATATTTAGCTAGTTACTATAAAAAAAGAAGAATAAATGATTATTAAAACGCGCATGTTGAATCAAACAGAATGATGAAAGGATCAGGGCGGGCAGATTGAAACGGTCCGGATGATAGTGGGCGCGGAGAGACGAGAGTAAACCGAATCACGCGGACTATTAACGTATAGTGATTTTCAATCATAAGCGACAGTTCGATAAAAAGTAGAGTGGCGGCTCGATCACAAAGGACCGCGCTAAGGCCGATGACTCGGCCGGTGTCTCGTATTTACGAACGTGTGCGTACGCGATAGGGCCCCGACTCCCTCTCTCTTTCACCCTTTTTCTCTACTCGGTTCGTCCATAGTCTCTTCATCCACCTTTCGCGTTCGTCTATAGTCTCGAGACTCGAAAGCCAACGATAATTAGTGAGCGGCGCCTTCTTCCGAATGAACGATCATCGAATGACCCAGCTGGTTCACCTTCCAGCCGCTGCAATCACCTACCACCGAATCTCCCAAGCTCTCACTCTGTAGCGGAATTACGCCCACGTCCATTCATCTCCTGCACGTATCTTCATCCGCGTGAGACATCCACTCTCTCGTATTCCCATTAAGATTCGCGACACGCCTAACGCCTAACGCTAAATGCCATCGTCGTAAGATCTAAATTTAGCGTCAAGTAGCGGCTGTCTTATTGTTAGTCTTCATTCCGTGCTGCTTGCATCGAGTTGTTGCGCGATGTTTTATATTCGATAAGTAAAATTTACGATCTCAGAAGCCATGTAAAAGCCACGCTAATCGAAGGTACGGACTCCAGAGTGCACCTGCGATCGCTTCTGTTCCAGAATCGCGAACGGGTTACTACAAGAACTCCGTTCTATTTACGAGCGCGACCTAGAAGAGGCCGGACGAGGGCAGGCGAGGGCAGCAGGCAGAGCGTGCAGCGAGCAGCCGAAGCGAGTGATCGATCGGACGACGAAAGAAGCAAGTGACGAGAGAGAGAGAGAGAGAGATGAGCGCGAACCTACGCAACGAGAAAATCTTCGCAGGAAGAACCGTGATGGTAGATTCGTGCGAAAGACGATTCGTTAACTCCGAGTGTGATGACTCGCGCGAGTGTCCGCGACTTGCGGAGACTTGCGGATCGGCGAACGGTGCGAATAATAATACGCCGAGCGCGTATCGAGAGAGGCTACGAGAGAGTATCCTTATATCGTCGCAAGACGCGTAAGTTTTCTCTCAACAGGATCACGCGAACGCGATCGCGATTTCGATGAACAATAAACGAACGCTTTCGCATACTTGTATAGAGCTACGATTAGCAGCGTTCGACCGCCGAAAGGTCGAAAGGGACACTCGAGAATAAGCGGGCTCCTCGAATCGAGATCGGTCCGGCAAAATTCACGACTAACAATAAGAAGGACGCGGACCGATCGCACACATATCAACGGACGCGATGTTATTTTCGCCACACTTTCTGCGACCTCCCGATTCGCGTTCGCGGCGATCGTGGAATCGCGTCGCGTCGTTCGTTTGATTGACGACAACAAATAGAGATATTCTCGAAATGTACGTATCATCGATTGTACCCGTGGATGATAACCGAACACATCGTGATGTCTCGCGGTACCGAGACGATCGCGGATCGTAGGCGGGACAGTAAGAGAAAGCGAGAGCGAAAAAAAGAGAGGCGAAAGAGAGAGAGAGAGAGAGAGGGAGAGAGAGAGAGAGAGAGAAAGAGAGAGAGAAAGAGATTAACAGAATGAGAGAATGAAAAGAAGCAGATGAGAGAAAGAGAGAAAAGAGGCATATTTCTAAAGACTGCTGGAGAGTGCGTGCGCGCGTGCATGCGTTCCTAGAGGTACCTATCTCCTAATTATCGAGCGAATTAATTAGCTAATCGTTTTTAAGAGATTCCGGGCGATCGGGCGCGTCGTGTCGCACTCGCGCGCATCGCGAGGCGCGTGCCGATATTTCGAGTATTATTATCATTATTAATATTATTATACGTCGTCGCGGCGACGCGGGGCCCAATCCGATCGCCACTGCGAAACGAATATCGAGTCGCGGATCTTATCATCGCGATAACCGGCTTCGATAATCGCAGTCTTCGGCGACGTCGACCGTCGTGTCGCGTCCCTATACGCGCTTGTATCACATGGATCGAGGCGGATATCGCGATGATTTTCAAAAATGCCGATCTCTCATTGGACGAAGGCGCGAAGACGTGCCGTCTTTTTTGTAAAATGCGCGTAAGAGCGCGAAAAGTAACCAACATCTTTTCGAGATTCGGTATGGAATGAGAAATGGAATTAGAATCGCGACTCGAACGCTGTATCATAGAAAAAAATGAGAGAAAGGGAGAGAGAGAGAGAGAGAGAGAGAGAGAGAGAGAGAGAGAGAGAGAGAGAAAGAAAGAATGGTGTGATGAGAAAATGAGTGAGTGAACGAAAGAGAGAAAGAACGCGCGATAGATATAGAAAGATCGCGAGAGAGAGAGAGAGAGAGAGAGAGAGAGAAAGAGCGGGAGAAAATGAGAGCGGAAGAAAGCGAGAGAAAGAAAGAAAGAAAGAAAGAATGATGAAAACGGAAACACAATGGAGGATTCTCTCCTAGCGTCTTATAAATCGTAACAACACCTTATTTATATAAATAACTTAGTTACTACCGAAACAAGTAAGTCTAATCCATATTGCGTGTGTCCCGCGTTTGCGTTGACCGCCTGAGGATCCGGCGAAATATCTCTTGGCATAATCCTCTCGTGCGCGATGACGTGGGGCGAGAAAAAAAAGGAACAGTTAATGTAAGGGGAAAAAACAGGACTTTTTTCAATAGATCTGAGCGTAACAATGCAATGAGAAAGGAAGCTGAGGATATTTCCCCGGAAGGAGGCGGTCCCCGTATTTAAGATCCATGTACAAAGTCTTTTGCCGTAAGGTTCTTGTGTTGTAAAGTTCACATAATCATAGTGTCTAGTATCGTACCAGCTAAAGCCCGTTAAGACGATGCTAAACGTAGAGAAACGAAAATTTAACCACCGATAGCTGATCCGTATTTGCCATCGCCGCTACCGATTGAAAGAAGGGACGAAGTGAAGAGAAGGGATTGGCACGTTCAAGTAGCGTTTTTCACGATCAAAGATCGCTGGAAGGGACTGTCACGATCGGCAACGCCGATCGCAACGAGAACTTTGCCGACGCCAAATAGTACAAATTAAATTTCGAGGACAGGGAGCGATCGATCGAACCGGTTTCTCACGCCAGACGAAGCCACATCATCGGCTATCGGCTATCGGCTATCGGCGCGATCACGCACAAACCACCGCTGTAGATATATAAGACCCGGAAAGAATAGCGAATATCTCTAAAATCCTTTTAGTTTTTGGTTCAACAAAATGAAATTAATGCCGATGCGATTTTTGATCGAGGAAAAACGTTACCAGATTGAAGGCGATAATAAAGATGAGAATAAAAGGTGGCGTGTATGAAGAAGGGAAGAGCGTGACGGGGCGGGGGTTGGGAATAGAAGAGGGGGAGGAAGAAACACCGTCGTCGCCATTGCAAGTCACGGCGACGGCGACTAGCGACGCCGATTTCGCGACCGGACTTATACAATCTAGTATCTCGAGGCAAGAAGTGTATTCATTGTAATTCAGCATTATTACCTATAAATAAATAGTTGTTATTGTACGTCGGATTTTTTTTCCTCATTCAATCATCATGCGATCCTTTTTTCAACGTCTTAAGAAACAATACTGTCATTTTACAAACATCTAGATTTCAATCTTGAGGCATTCATTTTTCTTATATTTGTACTCGTTATATTCGTTTCATAAAATCTTTGCTAAAAAAAAAAAAAAAAAAAAAAAAAAAAAACAAGAGAAGAGAGTTCTTTCCCCTAAATTTTTTAACCATGGAAAAGATCTAAAATATCTCCATGGCTAATGGATCAAAGCTTTCAACTTTTCAGCTCGTCGAAGCGCGTAAAGCGTATACGTTTCTCGCTTCGTACGCATGTGTCAGATTTCTTTTCTGCAAATAAATTATGAGACCTTTAAAAAATAATGAGAAAAAGTACGCGATGAGGTTATCGCTCTGGATGTGAAAAAAATATATTCCACACCTGACATGTTCATCGACGGAGAAGTAAGGGCTAAACAAAGGTATGAGAAGTACGATGTGTGTATTCTTATCAATTTGCAGATTCCGTGACGACCCAAGGCGTGCAACGATAGCCCATTGGTCGAAGCAGACTCCACCCTTTCTCGGCGAGGAATATATTTTAATAGTAATTATAATATGATAATATATACACCACTATATATATGTATATATACATATATTATCATATCTGTTAGGATATCAAAACAAGAAATTTTATAATTAAATTAATTAATTGTACGGATCGAAATTCGTACAGTTATTGCATCAATGTCTTAATTATTAATTTTCACACGTTAATTAGACATTGTCATTTCATTATCAATGTTAACAGCAGCAAATAAAATCGCGATAACTTATCCTAGAGGTGAAACTTGGAGTTAATTGTATTATATATCCAATAAATATTAATAAAGGAATATATCCAATTAAATATTAATAAAGATATTCTGATTGATCGATTAAATTGAATCAGTCACATTATTTTTTACCTGAGAAAGTAACTCATCGATTTAAAAAAAAAAAAATCATTTTTATATGTATTTAATCATTATATATAGACGTATATTTTGAATAATTTTCATTTTTCTTGTAAACTTCAATGAAAAGATTTTATTTTTTCGCAATAAAAAGCAGCGACATGTACAAAGTACGATAATACCTATAAGACGTTGATCAGATCGCATCGTCGTATTCGTGCGTAAGGAGGTGAAGCCAGAGGGCTACGTTTCGATGCAAATGAAGGGCTTGACTCTTGTCGCCGAGGATTGACGAGCCCTCTTCCATGAGCGTCTGTGCCCCCGCCGTTTCTCTCTCCTACGCCGTCATTCGACGACCCGAAATCATAAAGATAACCGAATTGCTCCGGCCGGGTACTTTTATTCCGAGGACATATTGCCCGACAATCATTCCGGCATTTGCATAATTATCGAATAAAACGGGACTGCGCGCGAAGGCGGGGGCGAGACCCCGCAGAGCGCGTCTAATGCTCTCTTTCGCCGCGAGTACAACTAATTTCGTGCCCTCCAACTTTTTTTTTTTTTCAACACTGTTCTCTTCGAGGGTCGTGTCCTTCCTTCACCCTTCGGGTGCACGCTTTCGCGTTTTAGCGTCTTTATCTCTGAAACAACGGCCCGTTCTCCCTATCGTTTTTCCACGAGAAACAAAACGTTTCGTCTGTCTTCTCGTCGCCAGCGATTAGCTTAATTCGTCCGACAGAAAATGGCAGAGTCCCTTCTAATTAGAGTTGCAACGAGTGACATTATCTCTTTACGACTCGTGTACAGATGATTTTTTTTTTATCGCTGAACGGTATTTTATTATTTTTATAATTATATGCCCTTTTATTTAAAAAAAATTAAATAAATATAATTATTTTGATAAATATACTTTCAAGTACTACAGTACGCACTTTAGTAATGAATTCCTCTCATAATTTTTTTCGTGTATGCAGTATTGCCTATAATTGTGAGGAAATATTTTGTTCGCAAATCACGCGAATGCACGTGTCTTGTAATTAAACGTATCGCAAAATGCACGCGAGCTACGATGCAGAAAAACATCACTTACTTAATCAACTATTGAACGATTTTTTGCTAGCAAAAGTTTGAAAGACACGTAAAGAAAAATTAATCTCGCAAAGAAATTAAATTCTTTTCATTTGAATTTTCTTTCAACGCATTACAGTCTCCGGGGGAATCGAAGCAAAATTCTTTTTTTATTATTCGATATGTATTATATATTATATTTTAATTAATATCCTATCGTGATGTCTACGCGATAAATACCACCCCGTAATTCCCGCGGGATTTTTCGCGGCTCTATTTTTACCGTTCTTATTTTCCGGCTTGCCCTTTCGTCAAGATGTCAACGCGGTTAACGAGGAGAGTTAAGCGAAGCAAAACAAGGCATTTTTGTCAGCGACGAGCGGCGCTGGGACCCTCGCAACATCCTCGAATTATGCTAAACGCTCTTACCGAACCTCTGACGCGTCCGCCCCGAAGAGACGATCGTACCTCACGAACCAATGGGGACGTTGAGGCAAAAAGCAAGCACAAATTCGCGGGAGAAAAACGAGAACCGTCCGTCGTCCTTCTTGTTGCTTTCCAAAGGTTCGTAATATATAAAACAAATCTCCATATTTATAGTATCGAAAATTCCTAACTCGCTAAAATTATATCTCAATAGGGGGTTTAAATAATCACCAAAATATACATCTTGTTGACAACTATGAACTTTTTCATCACTTCTGGCCACGTTTTCAACCAAACTATCCGAAAAGCACCTCGCGGAAATGAGAATTTTCAAGAATAATACTTTGACAGGGATCCGGAATACACGAGGATACACAATGGCGTATAACGCATACGAGGCAAAACACACTTTATAACGTCAAGCTGTGAAGGGCGGTAGAATAGCCGGTGTTGTTGCCCCGGCGATGCTCGCGTTGCGGCGCACAAGGAGCCGAGCGCCTCTCGTCCGATAGCCTTAAGTGCCGTATCTAAGTGGGAGGCGAGCAAAAAATCTCAAAGGAGTTAATTTACGCTTCCGCGAAGAGACTAAATGCAAAAACGGAACGGAGGAGAAGGAGCGCGTGTAACGGGGCGATGAGACGACAGCGGGGGTTAGGTTCGATTCTCTTTTGCACGAGCATGAAACCAGTAATCAGAGTGTCGGGACGAACGAGATGAATCGTCCCCCGGTTGCGCGGGACTCTCGTTCTCGTGTCACGATGAACTCGGTGCTGAACTACGAGGGGACAACGTGACTTGGGGCAACATTGATGTCCACGACGCCAAGATAAATCCTTCGGTAATTCGATACTTCGTGTCTTCGCGCCTCGCATCTTCGTCCTGAAGCAGCAGGTCTCTCGCGAGATCCGGGTGAAAATTAGATAGATTAAAAAAAGCACGCCTTCGCGTGCGAGAAGCGACTTTTCCTTCGGGCATGAGACGTTTCAAAGGTCGCATCTCCTCGTTATTTATCCGATCCAAGTGCAAACGGGCGGCGGGAAATCCTTCGTTTTTCGCTATTTCAGTCACGATGCAAGCCACATGCTGTCACAGACAAAGGGGAAAGGAATCGTCGTGTCGTCGGGAACAAGGGGAAAGATATCTTTGACGCACGAGACGAGCACGCAGACGTGCAAGAGCGTCTTCGGCAGACCTTTTCGCGCGATTGGTTCAGACTCACGGACGCATAATTACACCCTTGCGCATCGAAATAGTTAGCTAAAAAGAGAGAGAGAGAGAGAGAGAGAGAGGGAGGAAAGTGGAGGCAAGAGTACGGTCCATGCTCAACACTTGCCAACACGGCGCGCGAGTAGACACGAGGAATTTCGTAGTTTGATTTACAGCTGGCCGGATCCCGCCGTCGTCCATCGAGGAGTCCGTTTTGATTGCGCTTCCCTCTAATGGAGGGTAAACGCTAGGACGTTCATGAATTTGTATTAGAGAATTGGTTCCGAGAGCCGATTCTCTCTTGCCCGGGAACGATCCTCTTATATACTGACGGAGTTTCGCCGAAACTTTGTGCGCAGGAAACCACGGAGACCTTGACGGAATCGTTAAATGGGCGCAAGGGAAGCACTTTTCAGCGTCAATTCGGTACCTGAGTATCGGATAATTATTCAACTTTCATCTCATCGGCACATTTATTTCTTCGCGATCGCCCGTTCGTATCTTGTGATTAGCTTGAGCTGTTTCAAAGAAGTTTGAAAGAAATCATAGACTTTTTATTTAAAGATAAATGTATTTTTTTGCTATAGAAATATAACAATAATATGTCAAATATAACAAAGGATATAAATAATTAATAATGAAAATAATAAAATTTTATGACTTTCAACAAAAATTCTATTACTTGCACCCTCTTGTTAAAAAAAATGTATTATATTTTTTCATTTAAAACTTTTATACTCAAAATACAAAATATTGTAGAGATATCTTTGAGAGAGATATTTGGACGGCAAGTCTCCAAGAAGGATTAATTTTCTGGAACGAGGACCGCATCGGAAACACATAAGATGCTCTCCCGGGACCATCGTATCGCTAATCTGTTTAAATAACGAAACATCCCTCCCCTAGGGGGGTGTTCACGGGCAGAAGGGACCCGCCGAGAGGTAGAGACGGCGGTGGGACGAGAGAGGCGGGTAAACGAAAATCAATGCATCCGACACCGAGCGAGGAACGTCGTTTCGTCTATCTAATGAAACGTACAACGTACTCGAGGCTCAAGTTTCTCCGCTTCTCGATATATTCCTCCCTTGAAACTTTCCTCAGGATCTTTGCTGATTCGGATTCCTCGCCAAGTTAAAATTTAACAAACAAACTTTAATACATTAAACATTTAATACGAATAAAAATGTGTTTAAAAAAAAAAAAAAAAAAGAAAAAAACTATTTTTGTAGAGCAAAAGTTAGCAATGTGTAGGGATGAAACAGGGTTTTTCACATAATTTCGGCAAACGCACAGCGACGTCTTTACATCGACAACAATGCGACTCCACGCGATGAGATAAATTCCTTCGAGTCCTGTTTCTTCGAACACAGGGTGCGGCACTCGCGATACGAAAGCGTATAGCGAAATGGCACACATGCGCGTACACGACGAAACGGGTCTTATGCTAGAAGAACGCTCTCGCTAAACTAACTCGTTTGGAATGCGGCACGAGGGCGGGATGGCAATGCAAATTTATTCAAAACTCGAAAGAGCCCTCGGCTCGATCCACATCCCCCTCTTCCGCACATATCCCTCCCGATTTGAATCCTTCTCTCTTACCCGTCTCCTTCTCTTTCTCTTCCCCCCGTCGTCTTTGCTCCCTTCCGGGGAAGATGCCCGCGGTTACCGGAATGCTCGGTTCACCGCGAAAAACGGCTGATTATACGCCAGAAAATTCGGCACTCCGACGCATTCGTTCCGATCGACCGTTAAGATCTCAATGCGAGGAGCCTTAACTCTAAGAAAGGGGTAAGAAAGAGCGCGTTATCGAATGGAGAATTGAAGGAAGACGCGCGGGCGCCCATTTAGTATCCCAGGAATATATACGTGATATCTACGTGAAGAGGCGCAAAGTGCATCGACGATAATCATATCGCCGGACTTTATAATCGTGTCTCGAAATAACCGTAACCGCGACTTTCGCCGTACTCTGGTCGTAAGCGGCGCGGCGCGGCTCTCAGAAAAATGAGATAAGAGCGGAAGGTCGTGGCCGTACATTAAGAGAGACTTGCCCGCTGGAAGTGAGTTTCTCACGGAAGAGATTTTTCCGTCTGCCCCCGATTAAGCGCCGACCACATCCGGCGATCGTTACCAAGCCAAGCCGCCACACACTCATCAATCGCGCAGCATTCTCGCGTGTAACTCTCAGCTCGGAACACGATCCGGCCGATGAAGAAGAAGAAGAGGCGCAAGAAGAGGCGCCCGCCTTGTCAAGGTCTCCGAGGCGCCACCGATGGAAAAAACGGCGTACGCGGCGCGATCGGGATCCGTGATCCGTGATCCGTGATCCGTGATCGCCGTCGACAGAAGACGAGCGACGAACGTTCCTCTTCTGGCTCCATCGTCATCGTACATCGCGTAATAAACGATCGACGAAGGAGAAAAAAAAAAAAGGAGAAACGAGGAAAAAAAAAGAAACGTCGAAATTCCTCTCGTTCCTCGATTATTTTTACAGCCCATTTTGCTGCCAATCATATAACTCGCGCGCGATATCCGTTCTCTCTTGATAAGCCGTATGCGTGAAAAAGTATATATAATATAATATATGTATCTAATTACCGCGAGAAGCATCCGCGCACGTAACGATTAAATAAATGTTAATGCTCGCTTTTCCTAATTATTTTCTCAGCCTTCTCGTGTCTGATTGGCGCGTCATGCGAACGCCACGTGAACCGAAAACTCGTCGAATCGGAGAATATGCAAAGATCGCACGAACGCGGGGTTCTCTCGCCAGGCAATTTCCACTCGTAACGTAAGGAGCTCTAATCGTCGTTCGTAGATTAACGTAGGTCACGAGAGCCTTTCTCGAATAAGAGAGGAGGCCTAGATCGTTGCTTCCTTTCATCTCCTCGTAATTGAAATCCTCGGTTCATTCACACCATTAACGCACAACGAGCATTACACTACAATTAAGACGTCGGACGAGTCTCACGATCCGCTACTGATTTTGTGGGCTAGATTAAATCCATGCTACATTTACTTTATGCGTGGTTACGTTTCCTCTCTCGACGCCTAATTATTTTCCTCTATTTCAGAAATTAATTCCATTTATCGCGAGATATTCAGAGTAGGCGCATAGATAATTATACACATTTGCCGGATTTTTCATACGACTGGATGTGCGCGCATACATATATTGTAGTTTGCTGTTCCCAATTGCAACATCACCGGTTCTCTCTCTCTCTCTCTCTCTCTCTCTCTCTCTCTCGCTCTTCTTCCTCCTCTTTCGACGAGGACTATGCAAGGTTACTACAACTCGTTAGTATTCAATTTATTAACGTGTGCGCAGTGTCGTGAGGAGGCGTCGGCCGGATTACACGTCGAAGCTGCTGCTTTTCTCCGCTACAGTTCCGGTACGATGGCAAAGCCCTCGCAACACCATCGTAACGCGGAAAATGACTCGTCTTTCGATCCGGCCGTAACGAGATATTCGCAAAATCCTTGGGAAAAGGGAGGGAGGAAATTTATTTTTCGTTTGATTTAAATCTAAAAATTCAAACTATACTCGTATAACGCAAATTAACGACATGAGTATTTTATTATCTAAAGTCTATAATTAAAAATTTCGGGACGCGTTAGAAGTAAAATAATAGAGCTGTTATATTAATAGCGATGAAACAAGAAAGAGAGAGATACCGCGCACGTAACAGTCTGTCATCACGCGGAAGCGTTGTCGAGTTAAGCATCGTCGACCGACGATCGACCGGGAACCAAACGAGCGGGCAACGCGAGACCGATCGTCGAGGATGTCGTCCGATCGTGGCTGCGCGGCGGTTCCTCGTCGCGTGTATGTGTGCGTGTGTGTCCGGGGTCGGATGAGCCGCGCGGGAGGGACAACAAGTCCAGGTGATCTACGAGAGAGTTATACCGTAATGGAATAACCATAGGGACGACGAGTAATTGTAAGAATTAACTAATAACACGGCAGCGAAGTAGGGTCGTGCGAACCCGGCATCCTCGGGGCCCGTAACCTGTCATTCTTCGATCCCTCCTCCTCTTCGCCATCCAAAGGGATCTATCAATTACTTCGCTCCTAAGTGGAGATCCTAGATCGGACAATAGAATTGGGCCCCGTTTCTCGATGGATTCTTCGCATTGGTATCCGCGCCGCGCCGCGCCGCGCCGACTACGCTCGCCCCGCCGGACGGATTTGCATGTGCAATTAAAGCGGCGCGGCTCGACTTTCGCGTCGCGTCGGATCGCTGCACCGCGCGCGAGTCCTTCCATCCGCGAAATTACAAGCAAGCTCGAACCTTGGGCGTTCCACTTGGATCGCACCGGCAGCGTGAGAAGTCGAGAACACACACAGAATCTTGGCGAGATATTTCTTCTCTACATTTAGCGTGAAATATAATAACGATAAAACTGATTTTATTTTTCCAAATATATTTTATCGAGGAGAGAATATGAATACCTTCTTAATTTTAATTCCTTCTCCAATCTTATTTATCCGTCGAGTTTGTGAAGCAATGTTGCACGATATTTTTCGTCGAGTTTTTTTTCTTCTTTTTAATTAGCGACATTGGGCGCGCGAGAATGTGCCTTTCACTCAAATGTTACGCGAGTCGCGCGTAAAGTAAAAAACAAAAAGCAAAAAAAAAAGAAAAAAAAATGGCAGGGACCGCTTGTGCATGGTCCGGGCTCGGTACAAAGCCAAAAAGTGACTTACCGGCGGAACGTTGAAATTCCATTCGCGTGGCCGCGCTATCGCTGCGGGCTTTTCGCGCACCAACGTTTTTAAGCCGACAATTCGCCCTCCGCGCGCGCGCGCGCGCGCGCGTTGCCATACGACGTGTCATTTAATTTCCGCAATAACGCTTTTGTTACCGATTAAAAACAGAAAGAGGTACGAGGTACGAGGTACGAGGTACGATGAGAAAGAGAGCATTGGGCGCGGAGAGCGTGAAACGAGATGGGATACGAGGGAAAGAGAGAAAGATGGGAGAGCCGGCGGGGGGTGAATACGAATGAAATGGAGAGGGACACGAGAGACAGAGAGGAAAAAACGAACGGCGAGCATTGTTTCGCGCTCGCGCGTCCATCCGCCACGGGGCCCCGGTCCGTCGCGGCTAAATGCCGTGAAATTGTCATCCTACAGTCACAAAGGGAATTCACTCTCGCAACCGGTGAAATATAAACGCGTTTTTCCAGCCGGCCGTTTTTCCACTCCGATTGTTTTTTGGGCCGGATTATTGTTTTCCGTCGCGCAAACCTCGCCGACTATTATTTCGCCAACAACGACGAGATCGCTAGTTATTATTAGTGCGGATGCGGGGCCGAGAGCGGAGCAGTTTTATTCGAGCTACGGTGGCGAAATGAAATTCGAAGGGCGGAGGGGAGAGGAGATCTCCCAACACGAAGGTACGCCTACGATTTATACGATCGAACGAAAGATCGATCTCGCGCCAGAAGAGAGATTGCGGAATAATTTTTTATTTCATACTAAAAATGAGGAAACGCAATGAGGGACCGAGAGAGAAAGAGAGAGAGAGAGAGAGAGAGAGAGAGGAGACGGGAGAGGAAACGAGCGAGCGAGCGAGGCAATTTCGGTCGCGCAGTACGATCGATCGCGACGACGTGCAGATAATTCTTTTCTCTAGACCGCCTGTGGAAAAATTCGCGGCCACGGAACGTGCCGTTCCCGCGAAGCGAATTAAAAGATTATCCGTGTGGCTGCGGGCGAGCGAGCGGCGCGGCCGCTTCAAATTGCTCCTTCATTTCTGGAGCAATGCACGCGAACCTTTCAATCTCGATTTGAGTCGAGAGAGCGCACGATCGATTAGGGAATTTCGAAGCCCGAGACGACGTGTCCCTCGGGTCCGCTTAACCCCCTACTCGTCGACCCTCTACCCACCCCCTTTCCCCCGTATCCGTCGCCCACCTCCCCCGTTTCCCCCGACTAGGAAATTCAACCGTGCGTGATCCGATGGAGTCTCTCTCTCTCTCTCTCCTCGCCCTACGTCCTTTGCTCCCCGTCGTCGTTGATGTAATATTGGAAAATAATGCACTACCGAGTCGCGCGCGGCACAGATTTCAGAGAAATCAGCGCCCTTCGATCGATCAAAGAGTATCTTGTTCGACGGACAATCAAACGGATAAAATAAACCATATAGGAAATACATTTTACAAAATTATTTTATTAATATTAAAATAAAGTGGTGATGAACTTTTCACTTTGAAGCGTAACACATGATAAATAATAATATTAAAATAAAAGCTGAGGAATTGCATTGTAGGAGGAAAAGAAGGATGAAATTTGAGGAGAAGCGAGAAAGATATGAAAGGCGGAAATGATCTTTTTCGCGTTTCCGCTAAATTTCTCCCGCGTCGAGGTGTTGGTTTTCAAGGGCCGGCGTAGACGGGAGACGCGTTAAGACGATATCGCGGCGTGCATACGCACGGACGATGAAAACCCAAGGGCAATTAAAGGAGGAGCTTAACAAGCCGGAATCACTATCGTTTCCTCTGCATCTACTCGCGTTGAAAAGATCCACTGCGTAATAAGGTACATACATCCAACGTCCGCCACCGCGTATCCAAAGAGCATACTTAGGCGTAATACGCGCGTGTATCGCAGACAATTAGGTCGTTTCTTTCGGCCCGGCGGCGATGCCTCTCCGGTTCGGCGGCGCTTATTTAAATCAGCCAAACAACTCTTCCTCCCAATGTCAAAATCATCGATATTATTGCAATTTCGCGACAAAATGCGTACAAAAATAGCGTGTAATTAAAACTCAACAAACATCGGAATATGCGGATGCGTACGCACGTTTTTCGCGAGCTACTACTTTTCAAACGATTCCAAGACATTTCCGAATCATGCTGAACAAGCAAATGATACAGATGTTACGATCGGTTCTCTCGATATGGCAGATACGCATCGAAGCGTGACATGCAAAGTAGTTGGAGAAGGAAGAAGGGAAAAAAGAAAGAATTCATGGCTGAATCTCATTGTCCATCGGTATTCTCGCATCGGTTGCGAAGCTGGTCAACGCGATTCCAACAATCCCAATTTCCTGCCATAGTAATCAAATCGCAAGTGAGTGAAGGAGCAAGCAAACTCTTTCTCTCTCTCTCTCTCTCTCTCTCTCTCTCTTCAGCTGGCAGCTAGTTACCTGCCGAGCAGTTATCTCGCATCTTTCCCACTGGCATCGTTAGCACCTCCTCTTCTCTCGTTGGTACCGAAGACGAGGTGAAGCCGGTCGTAACCTATGGACACGTAAAAGTTTTGTTAGACAGCACGTTCCAGCGTAATATACGTTTGTTTACAAGCTAGATACGAGACGCATCGCCGTTCCATCGCATAACTGTCTTGGAACAGAAAACTTTTTATTACCAACATGTGATTTAAAATGAAATTATTATTAATAATATTATCGATGGAAAAAAAAAGAATGAAGAATATGAATGTATGAAAATGTTAAAGTCGCAAATATATACACATATATTCACGTATTTTTTTCTTTAGAAATTATTTTACGCTAATAATTTCAACAACAACTTTGCATTTTACTGCTGTCATATTAATAAAGGAAGAAATCTTATTGAATTTTATTGACAATAAAATGAATAAGCGAATACCTATAGCCATATGCACAATGGCTTTTGTAGCGAAATTTACAAATTTATGCAAAACAGGGAACGGGTTAGGTTGCTGATATATCGATAATGTTCGACGTGCTCGTCGACACCTTGTGTCGTTCGCAGACGTGAAATTCTCGCGCTGTACGCAAGTGCGTTTGTATGCCAGGGCCACGGGGCAAGAACGAGACGAGGCGAGGCGAGGCGAGGCGAGGCGAGGCGAGACAAGAAAGGAGTAGAAGGATAAAGGAGCACTACGTGCTATGGTTGAATCGAGGGTGAAGGAGAGCAGAAACGATTGAGTAGGCGCTGGGCAGCTGTCGAAAGATTAAGATAACCCTGAAGTTAAGTGAACACGGGGTGTGCCCCAACTGTGGATTTAAGGTGATTAAAGGCACCTGATATCAAGAATTATTATACCATATATTTCGTAGTGCGGCGAAGCTATATTCTGACGGTTGCATAAATTTCGCGCCGCAGCCAATAGTTAAAGAAAAAAAGAAGCAGAGGACAATGTACCCCGATTACAATGCTTGTACATTATCCAGCGTCGTCTAGCATTTCCCGAAAAACCGCAATAACGAAGAAAATGAACGACCAATAATTTCCTCCGGAAGATCTCTAAAAATACGGCCATTAATTGAGGTAAGATCGCATCGATGCATTGTACACCGATGCGCCGTAAGACTCTTGTCACGAGTCTCAGTGATCGTGTGCAGGCACATACGGGAAAAGAACAACGGGGTGACTCCCGACCTCGTGCAAGCAAGGAACGTGACTCCTCGTGAGGTAGGAATTGGTGAACCCGTCCCCGCACCCGATCAGATGATCCCGAACGACTTCGTGACTTTGTATTTGCTCAGCCATTTTCAGCCGGGGAGTAAGGTTCGAGAGACTATCCGCCCCGCCGATCGGACGTATCCCTTTTCTACAAGGGTGGGAGAGGGGGATACATAATTATATTATAATAAACTGTAACGATATATACGAGAGGCCAGCTATCTTTGCTTGCCCTCCTGGCTCCGGCCGTTTCTACGGGCTCGCCATCGTTCTCATCGAGGTCGTCTACGACCAACCGAGGAGGGCATCCTTGTAGCTTTTTCTCGACGTAAGCCTCCCGAGAAATCCCCGACGCGCCTTGCACGAGCGAGACGACGGCCGGGCGGAAGAAGAGAGAGACGCTAATTCCTCGCGAAGGTATTCTCCCGAGAGAGGGACCTCCGTGTCAGAGGGCTGAGTTTATCACTGTCATCTCTTGACGCCGTGGTTCTGCCGTCTTAATAGGTTTAATGTCCGTCGTTCGCTCAGGCCCAGGGTCTGACTCTCGATAGCCGCAACTACTGACACGTACGCGCCCCCTTCCCCACTCTCTCCTTCAGTATCCTGCGCGATTTTTCGTAGCTTCCGGGTATATCGGTCAAGTGATTTTTAATTGAAATCGCGTTCGCGAAAATATCGCCAATATATCGCAAACGATTTTTCTTTCCTCGACATTTGTGGGGGGGAGAAAAGCGATTAAAAAAGAACCTCCTCGCGCGCAACTTGCAAGCTCTCAAGAAAAAGCTCCTCCGAGACCTAAAATTTTCTCGCAGATTCGTGAGTGCCCCCTCTCTCTCCCCTTGCCGTCCGTCGTGCTACGATGTTGGTTAAATCAAGGTGCTGCGCCTGGGTGTTCGCCTTATCTCTCACGATGTTTACTCGGAGAGAAGCTATGCTCTTCGAGCACTGCAAATATCGCAGAATGCGGACATTGTCGAGGCAATGTATATTGGTACAGGTTAAGAGAGGAAAGAGAGCTCGGAGGCCTCCGGGTCGAGAGACGGATGGATCTTCATCTCCTTCCTCTTTTCCCTCTTCTTCTTCTTCTTCTTCTTCTTCTCTTCATCTTCTTATTTTTCTCACATTATTGTTCACTCTGGCTGCGAGAAACAACAGCATCGATCAATATGTTTCCTCGAGCGGAGCGATCTGAGAAAACAATGCTATATTCTTGGCACTGTTTTGTTTATTCGATACTATTGTATCATTTTTTAACGCATATGTTCCAAAAAAAAAAAGAATTAATTTGACCAAAAATTAAAAACGCATTAGAAGGTTTTTAGTATTTTTTTTTTTTTTTTTTTTTTTTTTTTCCTTCAAGAGAAAATCGCAACGTCAAACAACGTTGAAACATCTTAAACGCGAAAACGAGGCGTTGAAGAGCGTGTCGAGGTACGATCGCGCGAAATAAAAAGAAAGGTAATGAGGCAAGCGAGGGTCGGGAGTCGTTGACAAAACGGATTACCCTAAGACGTCGGGCGGCAGCGCGGCGTAGATGGAGGAGTCGCGACGCGCCGCGTCGGGGACGACGCAGAACCAAGCACCGAAGAATGAAATGGCCCGAGATCCGAGACGCTGTCTAAACACAACCCTTTTCCTTAATCATTTAAGTGATTCGGTAAGCGCCTCGTCTCTCCGCTCGTCGAATCGCCGCGCCGGTAACTCTTGTGTAAACTCGACCCTTTCTTACGGGAACGTCATCCTCCGCCGCCGCACCGTCCGCGTCCCTTCGTCCGATAATGATAATACCCCCTCGCTCGACTGGAGAGAAAGGGAAATAATGCCTCGCCTCCGATCGTGCCCCCCATCTGACGCTCGCCAGCCCGGAAAAAGTTACGTCGCCGCTATGCGCAGAATCGTATGAATAATCGTCTAAAAACAGAAGACACATCTTTATCATCCTTTTCTCCAAGAACGCGTTGCGAAATAATAAAAAATTCCTTTCTCTCAAAGACGCCATCGGAAGAATTAAGCGACGCGATATTAAATTAATAAGATTAGATTAGCGATGCGAGTGTGGGTTTGTTATATTCAAAATCAATATTTTCGATTTACATATTTCATCGCGCATAACGCTAGTATCTCGCGATCGCCAAGATCGAATCTCGCTTGCTCCCATATCGTATGTAATGGGCTTTACATTTGAATTGCCGCGGCCAAAGTTCACGAGGCGGCAAAAGTCGAAGCGACGGGCCGGGCCGACGTCGAGTTCGATTAATTTTCCGGTCATTATTTTTTACGACTCCTTATCGCCAGCTCAGCTCCCTGCACCTCCATCTTATTTCCCTCTCGACGCCGATCCTACGAGGTTTTGACGTAAGGATCCTTTCCCGACCAGGACAGAGACTGTTGAATCTCCGCTTTATTCGCGCTACGATTATCGGACCAGCAGCGTCGCAGAGATCGCACTTATTCCGCTTTTTTTTACGTAAACGTCTCCGCGAATCATGATAGCTCCTAAAGATGTCTTCGAGATAAGACAAAATCGCATTGAAAAATTATTACGGATATACGAATAAGAGAAAAAAGGATGGGAAATTATTCGCAGAATGGACGAGAGATTATTATTCCGAATATGTCGCATATTAATATCTCTTCTTCGAAGCTATAAAAATTGTAAGATAAAAATTGTAAGATAAAGTAAAAGACTCTCTCTCTCTCTCTCTCTCAGTGATATTAACGACGGCGTACCGGTAATTATCGAATGATAAAAGATACGATAAGTCGGCAAAAAAATTTAATACTTTTTCCAGTCAAATAAGAATATATTATCTTTCGCACTTAAGTCGTCATTTGAATAACGGTTAATTACGGATGCGCTTATACGAACAACAATTTCGTTTCAATAACCGAGTCACGTGCGAGTCACGTTTGCTGGTATCCCGTTTATCGTGGCAGAAGTAACATTACGCTTAACGAGACTGACGTATCGCGCGCGATACGATAATGGCAAGTTCGAAGGGAGAAGGATTCCTCACGGACGCGGTTCCTCCTCGCGGACATCATCTTTGTTGGTTCCGTTTGACGATCTCTTCTCCGATCGAGTTCTACCCGGTGGTACAAGGAGGAGCCCCGTAGTCGGCTTGGGCGGAGCCTCGGAACCGCAAAACACCGGCCGACTTCACTTCGCGGCTCTCCGACTACTATTAATTATTTATGCTGCGAGCAAGAGAGAACGCTCCGCGCCGTTACCAACCCCGTCGTCGTAGCCGCACACGTGTGTTGCACCGCGAAGCGAGAGAGTCGGGGCCGGGGCCCCTGCTGCCACGGCGCCGGTATCGGTATTATAGAACCGGGCATCGCGAGTCGAGGACCGGGGAGAACCGGGCCAATCCTATCGAGAGCTGCAATCGATTCGCCCGGAATAATAATCATGATTGGATTCCCCGGAGTTTTGGGGGCAGGACTCTTAGGTCCCCTTGAGCGCGCGCCTCGGCTTCTCAAAACGTCATATTAAAAACGCAAAGCTGCACACTCGGACCATCCTCGCGTTCGCCGACCGATCGTTCTGCTTTGGTATCAATGATCCGGCAAAGAGAAACCGATGATTAATGATTAAGCAAAAATATAGGTATTTATATCGGGCATAAACTTGTAAACAATAAAAAGAATAAGAAAGACGAACCTGCGATTATAGCGCTCGATTATTATCAAACAAATCGCGCTATATAGGTATGTATCTGTTGATCACGCTCCTTTACAAAAACTATTTTGAATGCAGCCGTAATTCGCAGAGAAATTATACTCGAAGGAATACTCGAGGACGAAAGCATTTATTTCGACGCGCACGAAATTAAACGACACAGCCGCCACCGCTCTCTTTCTTCTCCATTGGATGCGCGATCGCTCGACGCGATCTATCTTAGAAATTTTCGGCGAGCACATTCGCGAGGAAAAAAGGCAGAGAGAGAGAGAGAGAGAGAGAGAGAGAGAGAGAGAGAGAAGAAACGATGAAGGGTAAAAAGAGCGGGAGAAAGTGACGACGTTAGAGAAGACGAGACGGGGATGGACCGTGGAAAAGGAGACCGGGGGAGGAAGAGGAAGGAAGGGGGCAAAAAGAAAATAAAAGAGACGTCCGGCGAGGAGCATTTTTCTTTTGGACCGCGGTGGAGCAGCCACCGTGTGATTACTCGGGACGAGGGGGCATATATGAGTAATTTGTATTCAGCCCGATCATCCGTATCGAAATTCGAATCTACTTAGTTCTGAGAAGCGCCGGTGCCCCGGCCGTCCTCCTCCGAAGCTTCGATCACTCTCCTCCATCCCTCTCCTCTGTCTCCCCCTGATCCCCCTTCTCTCTACCTCCCCGGAGTCGATCCACTATTCCACCCTCTCGACTTCGACTACAGCTTAATATAATATTATTCGCCGGTTTAGTTTAATGGTGCCGGGCGATTATTATGTGGCCAGAGTCCGATCGACAGGTTGGCTTCTTCGGCCCCGGGTACTCCCGGGTTCTCTCTTTCTTCCTCTCTCATATACCTCTCCTACCTCCAGAGTCGTTCTTCTTTCTACGGTATCCTCTTTCGGTTTTCGTTCCCTTTCGTTCTCTCGTACAGCCTGGTCACTACACATGCCGCTGTACGAAAATACATGGTGTGTTTATATATACATAGCTTTTACTTATGTATGCACATGTATACGCACACTCGTGCAAGGATGCGGTTGTTCGCATCTACGTACTCACGCCCGTAGATACCCGTATTCTGCAGCGGCCGTGAATGAGATTCTCTTAAAGCCCTCTCCCTCCAAAACAAAACGCTATTATGATTAGTCGGGAGTATATAGGTGGTCCAAATTACGCGGGTTAGGTTCCCTCGCCAGGGCGGAGATATTCCACGTTCACTTGAAAATATTCATCGGATAAGTATATAAAATTAATTTTACGCGTCCATTGTAAATATAAATCGTAGGGGAAAAACGACGAATTTGTGAAAAAAAATTGTAAACAACAGTCTTTGCAACGTCCTCTGGAACAAGGAAGAAAATTATATCCCCGGAGAGGGATAATTCCACCTAAGCGAAAGCTCCACCTAATGAATCGCCGCGGAATTTGCATTGTGAAAGGGGCGCGTTTATAATACATTGCTCGGCGCACGTTTCAACTCGTTACGGCCCGCGCGTAAGAGTCATTAAGAGCCGAATAATTACTCGGTATCGTTCCGGACTTGATAGATCGTCCGATCCGTGGCCGGTTTGACCCGCGACACTCGGGACAGGATGAAGAACAACGGCCTCGGCAGTCGAAAAGCTGCCCTTCAAACGCGAACCGTAACGATTATAAGCGGCACGATCTCTCCCGATACAAACGAGCGCACGTGGATAATAACATCGCCATTACGTCGACCCTAAGAGAGAAGCTAACCGTACGAGTACGAATTCATTTCGTTGAGAATCTCTCATCTTTCTCAATATCTCCCTCGCGAGTTTCCATTACCTTGAGAGAAACGCTCTTTTTCTGAAACGCGCCTTACGAAATCTCGTTTATTCGATCGCAGGAATGACAATGTGACGAGTGACAAGTCGCCCCCTTCGGCTGCAATCTATGTACGAGGATCGATTAAATGGTGGCAAGAAGTCGAGTAATGCATGCGGTTTGGCTGGTGTGGTGCGGCGGGTGATTGTAGCCGGTAGGATATTAATGAAGATATTCAAATGAGACAAAAATGAAGGGGGAGAAACTGGCCTTTGTCGGGCGTAAAGGTTCCACCGGTGACTCGGCCTATGTAGATTACTCTTCGCCCCCTCCCCCTCCCCCTCCCCCTCCCCCCGCCCTTTTTCTCGAGAGACTTTCTTCCTCCTTCTCTCTCTCCTCGTCGCTTCTTCTTAAACTCTTTATCCTCGATCCGCCTTAACCTCTCCACCTACCGATCGTTTACCTCCCGGAGATTCGATCGTGCACCGACTGTCGGGACGAACGTTCTTTTAATTTGTAACGCAGATTCCCATACTTTGCTAGGGAGAGACGAAAATAGATTTCAATAACGCGTTTACATCGCGAGTAAAATTTCAATCATTGAGTTTATTTGAACTATTTGATTTTCGAATCTAAAATATTTGGGAAAGATAAAAGAAAAGAGCAAAAGCGTCTATTTTTTTACCGAAAGTCTCGAGCGATCGCACAAAGGAAAGACCCGCGCGTTCCTCGACGACGAGCGAATTTTTCGCCGCGGGAGATGGAGAATGATTAAAACGGATTAGCGCCGCGAGAACGCATAAATTGCCGGAATATCGTTACACACGGAAGGTCAGAAGCGCCTCGCCTCCGTGAACCCGATCTGTCATTAAGCGGGCTGCTTAATTCACTTGTTTCTTCAGTTTCCACTGGGATGAAATTAGAGCCGCGTCGCGCCAGCCCAGTGGATGTCATTAAGAGCCTTTTAAATCGCCCTTAAGACCCGCCGGGCCATTAGAGGCTCGCGCGAGAAAGGAAAAGGGCCAACCCTTGTACATATCTTTTTTCCCTTCCGCAGCGCCATCGCTACCGACACGTTGTGCCTTCGTATCGCGGTTTCTAACGTTAACGGTATTTCCCCGTCACGACGACGCTCCTCGCAATGCGCTCTCTCGGCTTACGGCTCTCGTCGAGACTTGGTCTCTTACGCGTACACTTTGCGCTTTATCCACTTAGTTGCGAGTAATGTCATTACTCGTCTTCGAGCGTACTGCGACATGGGAGGGGCCGCTCCCATCGGTGCTTATTTTCCCGCGTCTACATACAAGTCCTCGAGCTCTTTTCTTAATAGTTCAAATTAACATACATACCGTGACGAGAGCCGACTCTAGAATATCTAGAGCAAAAGAATCTTATGCGATGCGAAAAATGTTTCCCATGAAAAATCCTGCGAGAACTAAAAAAGATTCAATTTAAGAACGCCAAATGTTACGGAACGTAAGACGGTAGCCATCCCTCAAACGGTAGCCACGATTTCGATTTTCCTTTTCGGAACGCTATTCCTCCACGCTATTCCCAACGAGAGACACAAAGAACGGACAACGCGTGTCGGCCCAATTTTAATTGATATTTCGCCGACGATGGCGGCCCATTGTCTCCTTCACTTCCATTATTGGAACCTTTGTGTTTCGCCGGTACGGTGCGAAACGTCATTTTCGCCGGGATGCGCCTCCGCGTCTCAGGTCGACGATCCTATTTGTCAAGTCATTTCGGAGCGTGTATACCTGAGCCGCCGGAATCTCAACTGTTCGGCGACCGGAACGATCTGCCTTGTAGAGCGTACAATGCGGCAAAAATGCATATTGTAAAGTGATGCTGGACGGAGATGGACCGCGTTACAAAAGTAACCAGTAAATGTACGCTCTCGCTAAATAATAAGTTTCGACGATAAGACTATCGACGCCAGTGATTGAAAATATATAACTACAATATTTGTATTTACATGACACATTTTAGAAAAGAAATTACATTTCTCTCGTGCACATTTTAATTCTATTTAAATTCAATTTTTTTATCGCGCGATAAAAAGTATTCTTTGTGAAATTCCCGGAACCAGGAAGCGATTTGTGAACTAACTCGACCGCTAAATGGCAGATATATGGCGGGTGATTAGCGCATGCGAGCAAATAGGTATAGGATTCGCGATAACACGAGCCAGTTGCGGGTTAAGTCGCGATACTCTTGATAAACCCTATCTGACGAAGTACGGTAAAATCATGACCCTCTCTAGCTTATATAGGTAGCAGAGTCGGTATTTATACGATACGCAGGCATAAAAAAAATAGTACGCCGAAGGCAACGTGCTCCACAATCGCCTCGCCGCACCGCACCGGTTTGCTGGGGGACACGCAGTTTTTTAATTAAACTTCTCCGCTAACTAGACAACTCTATTATTTTCTTGCTATGGAAAAAAAAAAAAAAAAAAAATAAATAAATATTTTATCAGCCGTCAAGCGAACGGATCCCACTGACGATCGCTTCTGCAATTCGAAACGATCTCGCGGATTCCCATAGCGTGTCAACGTCGTGAAAGGAGAACGTCGCGCGGTGGAAAAAGTCTCGAACGTAACTCGAAGAGACTTCCTCCGTCAGTCTGTCATTTTACGGGCGAAGCCCGCGAAGGAGGTCGCCATTAGTCACGAGTAGGGAGGCGGAATGCCCCGAGCCGCGCAATTACCGTGTGCATTAATCTGCCCGCGATGCTGATTATTAAAGCGACGACAATAAGAGTAAAGTCGAATGAAATGCGAAACCGCCGCGGCATAAATCGCCTTAGGAAGTTTCCCCCTCCCCCTTCCTCTCTCTTTCTCTCCCCCCCCCCTCTCTCTCTCTCTCTCTCTTTCTCCGCCACTTAATTGTTGCACTCTATATGCTAAACGCGACGCGGCTGTGCGTCGTGTCGGCGGTAGCCGCGTGTGCGATATCGCGAGCGAGTCTCGGGCGAGTTATGGCACAGTCGCCGCCTCCGTCATGCGAACCGTCGAATCGCTTATCTCGTCCCTTGGCCGCCGGCGAGAACGACCACTTGGCGAATTAATTAATCTCCCTGACGTACGCGGCCTACGTCGCGCCTACACCTTCGAGTCTCGTCCATAAAGAATTTGAATGGCACGAAAGCTTTGCTGAAGCTCGGCTCGCAAGAACTGTATTATTACATGTTAGAGAGAGGGGAGACGAGTCTTGAGACATTCAGATGGTAGTTTAATATTGATCATCTTTGCGATATTTAAATAAAAAGTTTTGACAAACGCGAAAATCCCCATTATGCCTATACATATGCCAACGGGAAGGGCCTAGAATATCACAAAATTCTATTTGACGTCACTCAATATTCCATTAAAACAGACCTTTAGCAGCGCAGTTTTTTATTTCACGATGCGGGCTGCACAGGTGGTATCGCCAACCCGTAGGTAGGGTACTTACAACAAAGATGCCCGCGGCACGTAATATTCAATGACAGTCCGTCCGTACGTCCGTGGTCGACTTTGTCCATAAGGGTAGTATCGTATATCCCATTGTGCGATTGAACCGCGACCGGATAGTTGTCTTTTTTCCAGAATCCCTCTCATCGGAATAACGCACGCAAACGGTTATTAACGTTGTTAATTAATATCGCTAAAAATTGTAATGATACGCAACGACGCGAGAGTATAAAGTCAATCGGGCAAAATAATATTCTTCCATTTTCCTGAGCGCTTTACGGAATGCGTTTCTTTGCGTCTCAATCGCAGCGGTCCATGATAATCGCAAGTCCGGCTAATGTATCATTAGTCGATCCGGTTTTGCGATAATTACAAACACACTTGGGAGACTCCACGTGTGTTATGGGCGTATAATCGTTTTCATTAATATTTTAATCTTTACTCTTCCATAGAGAGATCTCTCGATTTCTCTTTCTCTTTCCATATGAGAAATTCTCACCAACGGTTACTGACGCGATGATAAAATCGATGATCGCCTCGTTCTCCGTCACGTCGATCAACGACGCTTTAGCCGGGAATATCGAGCGAAGAACTACTGGACCAGACGGTCGCGGGGGGTACAACCGACACGGCGGGGTGACGATAATTGCGATCAGAGCCGCCCGATGAAATCCTAATATTACGGGCGCGGATACGCATCGAATATGAGCATCTAGGTAAGCCGTCGCGCCGCTAGTCGCGTTGGACGACGCAAAGCGGATGGGAAGGAGCGCGGTGATGCGAGGGGCAACGGCGGTGAGAGTTGCGGAGCCGGAGGGGACAGAGCAAGAGGGAGGCTCGACGCGGCCGAGCAGGTATAACCTATTGTAATCAATATTAATTACTCGAGACAATGGAATCTCATTGGACTCGATCGTTCAAGCGGCCTCACGCGGAGGGGTACTGATGATGGGCGGTGGGAAGAAGAGAGAAGAGCCCGGTACAGAAAGAGAGAGAGAGATAGAGAGAGAGAAATCAGGGATGCAGGCGGGAAGGGTTTCAGAGAGAGGAGGTCGTGTTTGGCTCCAACGGACGGACACGTAGTGTAACGCGCGCGTTTACCGCGCGAATGTGTGAGCGACGCGATGCGCACTCGCTCGCTCGCTCGCTCCGTCGCTGTGCTCCACGTTAGAGCATTATCTATTGTTGTTGACGTTATGCGTTGTGCACGCGCGCGGGCAGCATCGGCCGCTGCGGCCGATGATCGGCTGCGGACGATGTTGTCGTTGGATGCTGCCCGCCCGTTGTCGACGCGGCGATGCGGTCTCCCCTTTCCGTACCCTCCTGTAGTTTGGCCTCGCCGCCAATTCCACTCTCCTCCTGGTCTCTCTCGCACGACTTTCGATCCTTCTCCAGTCGCGAGGGATTCGGGGACAGCTAGGCAGGCAGGCGCGGGCGGAGAAACGACAACAACAACAACAACAACAACAACAACAACAACAACAACAACAACAACAACGGCGACGGCATCGACAACGTCATCCGATGCGAGGCCATCGGATCGTCGCGTCGTTGCTCTGTGCCGGGGGCACGCACGCACGCACGCACGCACCCACACGCACACACACACACACACAACACACACACACATACCGGACTTACGTTCTCGTTACGCGGTACCGCGTTCCGACTACGGCCTGTGGTCCTCGTCATCATAGCGACGCGTTGTTATTAGAAATTAGATGGCATATCTCTCCGCGCCAATCGGTCGTTCGCTCAGGGTACGGATTATTGGACGAGGAAACGTACGACGCGCGCATTAACGCCATGAATTTCGCGAGCGAAGCAGAGAACGTGGGAGCGATGATATACCAGCGAGTGACGTGACTCGTTTTATTAGATCCCATACCGTTATGATTATAAACGCACGAGAGTCGCGCGGGAAAAGTCGCGATAACGCCGGGTGCAAACGGGATAATCGCTAATTATCGAGCATTAATTAATTAGCCGCGCGACAAGGACGCGCGACAAAATACTCTACCGGCTACTTGACGACGACAGGAGAGGACAACGCCGACGACACGACGATGACGACCGCTTTTTACGTTACGTACCCTACCTCTACCCGTCCGCCGTGCCTGTTGTCCGACCGGTTAAGTAAGCAACGTTACGCGGTGGAAATTAGTTCCCAGAAGGGATCGGTTTCGCGTGTCCACCCCTCATCACAGCTCGGTGCGTGTTACGGCATTATATCTGCCGCGTCGTACAATGCGTCCTATTACCGTTGACGGTTAACGCAGAAGCGGATTTTCTCGCGGAAAACTCTCATCTAGCTGCTACAAGATAATTCGTCTTAGAATGGCGATTCTTAAAATTGTCGTCTTACATGAAACAAGAATCCACTCGAGAAATATTTTTGCAAATCTCGTTCTCGCCCTTTGTGAACAAAATTATATTTATATTTTTCGCGTATGATATGTGTATTATATTAAAAAAAAAAAAAAAAAAAAAAAAAAAGATAAATTATAATTAATTTTAAAACAAAAATTTTTTTTTACCGATCGTGTTGCGAAATCCGTCCTTGTTTGTGGAAAAAAGAATAAAAAAACTCGCTTGCCTCTCCTTATTCACCCTTAAGCGCCGAGATCTGTGCACCCCGGTGAGTTTTACAGTTCCCCTAATGTAGCGCACTTCGAAGAAGAGCCTTTCCTTGTAGACGGACACCTTCCGGAGCCGTATTGTTTCCGTTTTGGAAGCGATACGATCTCCATATACATATGTATAAAGTTGCTCGATAAAGTCGCAACATATATATTATATTATATTAGCGTAATAATCCTAATTAAAGCAAAATATTAATCAAGAAGAAAGAGAAAAAATAATGCTCGCGATAACATTAAAATAGGAATAGCAAAAGGTATATTTTCAAACTATGAAAAATATTTCTGTTTTAGAATATTATATAATAATGATTGATTACATCACTCATAATATATATTTCTCAGAATCAATAAAAGATATGAAATATTTTTGATCGACGCAGATCTTGGTGAACGCGTTAATCCAGGGTTAGAAATTGGTAGCAACCAGCGTGAAATAAACGCGGCATTCTGTCAAAGTGTATAACCGGGTAGCGCAAGGTGGCAGGTGCCAAAGGCTTTCGATTATTCTGGCTTTGATCGGAAGAGGAGGAGGTCGGGGTAATGGGGTTTCGCCACCTCCACGGTTACCATATGCCCGATCTAATTTTTATGGCGTCGACGGGCCCCGTGGATAGTATATAGAAGTATATGTGTATATACGACGACCTCGGGCAACTTTGTCAGAATTTATGGCTTTTCGACGCGATTTTACGGGGAACTCTGCTTCGCAAATTCTCTGCGCGTCAGCGAGAGCCGCGCCTCGAATCTTTCCCATTTTGCAGAAGTAAGATATGAATCACCGAGCATTTTCACTTTATATAAATTATATTAATATATTAAGATAATGAATTATACAGTATAAAGAATCACACATTTTTCAGTATAAAAAAAAATAATAACAATAATAATAAATAGACACATAGAATATAATAGTAATGTAAAAAATATTATACTATTAATAATATAATGTTGTATTATTAATAAATAATAAAATATTATAGTATTATTAGTTATTAATATTAATTATTAATATTATAGCATTATTAACAGAATCTGTATTATTAATAGAATATTTGAAACGAAATGAGAAAAAAGTAATCGAAATGAGAAAATCGTTTTCTATCTTCAGAGGTATTAACGAAAAAAATCACAAATTTTTTTTTCTATTAAGCACATACCGTACGCAAAAATGTAACCTCTCGGTTGTAGAGACGAGCAAGGTCGACGGAATATTGAATGCTAATTTAATGGCTATCAGGTTGCTGCACATCGTTGGGGTAATTATGTTTGCGGGAAAACGGAAAAGGAACATGCGACTGTTTTAATGGGCACACGCGGGCTATCCACTTTCTCCTAATTGGCTAACTGCGGGATCTGATTTCGACTGTAATCGCATTAGACTCTGACATGCCACCGGATAGTCTCGCGTCGTGTGAGTTCTCGCACTTAATTTCCGTACAAACTTCGACGCCGACTATGGCCAATTTCTCACATGTGTATATGTGTATATGTGTGCGTGTGTGGCTTCTGTACCATAGAGGTACGTACAAACCATTTTCGTAGATTGTGATCGCTACATAGTAGGCGCATTATCGCCGCACATAAAGCCGTAATTAAAGAAAAATTGCCAAAGGCGCGCACACGCTCGTTTTCCGCGACAGTGAATTTTACGCATAACTCCCGTCGCGGAAGAATTCTGATGTGTTATCAGCCATTTCTGTTGCAGCGATATTAACCGACGTCGTCGTTGTCGCTGGTTGTCGTAAAGGTACCCCAACGTGTGTCAGGCATTATAAAATACTAACGTGAAACGTCGTTGCTTTAAAGATTCAGTCGATATTACGTTATTCGATGACAAGAACTGCCAGAAGAACGTACAAAAGATGCAGTAATATTTTATCTACCTAATCTCGCAAAGTAGATAAGATGATTCATGAGATATATATATATATATATATATATATATATATATCTTTAAAATCAGCCGCACGGACAACACTTTCCCGGCCTCGGCTGAAAACTATTAGAGAAGATACGAGTAGTTAATGTACTTATCGTGAGGAGAGATAACGCGACACAGCCTCCGTGTGAGAGAGAAATGGATGCAGACAGGCGCACGATGTGTACATAAGTGCAAGTCGTTGCGCTGTATCGGCAACATCAACGCGAATTCACAGATCCTCGTAGACAAGAATATGATCGAACTCTTACTTTATTCAAACTCGAGAATGAAGAACCATTTACCTATACAGTATCGGCTCGATAATAAAACGATAAACATATATTTTAACGTTAACGAATTTTTTGCGAGAGCATATTTATATTATACTTTCATTACGGCATAATCCATAATAATCAACGTAAAATGTGAATATGTATTTTCTTATCGCGCGCTGTTTTATTTGAAGGGGAGGAGATGGGGGGAGGGGGGGGGCTCATAAGCGATGCGTATGCGCGAGATCGAGTCATTGGAGCGAGCATACCTACGGATCATGGATTTACGTGTACACGCACACGCGGCTCGCCGGCAACAAGCCCCGAAGGGGCTCCGGAGGACGGGGCAATAATTAGAAAATCGTCCCGCCACCGAATAACCGGACCCTGTCCCTTGTCGAGGCACAACCCGACACGTCGCCTCCATCCATATACCGGCGCCTGTGGCGCGAAGAAGCGAATTTCCATAGGGTCGGGTAATCTATGAAAATATTCTCTCGCGTGTAATCGTCGTGTTTCGCAAAAATTTGCCGACCAGAGAAAGAGAGAAGGAAAGAGAAAGAAATGAGAGCAAGAGGAAGAGAGGAAAAGAAGGTTACATTTGATACCCCAACATTTTTTTTTTTTTTTTTTTTTTTTTTTTTTGCAAAGATTATCTGTTTGATTATTAGCCTGCGGAAATGTTGAAAAAATATGTTTTAAATTTACAAAAAGAAAAAATTTCTAGTTCTTTTTTTGTTATTGTTACAATCGTTTTAATATTTTAGTTAGATACTTCATTGTCTCAGATACACTATTTCATTGTATTCAATTTTCTTATAATATGCCATACGGTTAGCATTAGGTTCTCGATAAGTGACGCAAATTTGGAAGCAACTAAGGCCATGCAAGGAACGGCAAAGTTGCCGAGCAATGGCCGATTATGACTCCGAAATATCCGTGGCATGTCGGCCAGCTACTTGTCTATTAGACATCGTGGAATCTGGGAATATTCCGAGGCAAGGTGATCTTCACATGAGTGACGAGATTTCGAAAAGTATACTAAAATGGTTAAAATATAGCAGAAGAGCTATATTTTTTAATTTTTTACTTCTAAAAATCTTACACAATCCCTCTTTGTACATGAGAATGAAAAAACTGTACAATGTCAAACAAATTACGTTCTATAAAAATATAAAAATGTTGCTTATCGGCCCGACGAATGTAATTTAGAATCACCTTGGCAATTCAAGGACCAATGCGGAATATTGCAACTCGGAAATATTTTTAAGCGCGACTTCCTTCGCGTACGAATCGCGCATAGATAGACGGGATAAGATGTAGATAGGTGAGAGCCAAGTCCGGGTTCCTTCATAATGAGGTTCGGTTTTGATTAGCACGGAGACTGTTTAACGGTTTGATACCTCGCCGGTAATCGAATCCGGACCTAATCTCTCAAGTTATAACCAGATTATTGCCTCCTCCATGCACTTGCTCTCTGCAACGCGCTCTCTCCACGCCCCATTCCGTACAGTCAGCTAGTAATATCAACCTTCCACCCTATCTCCCCCCCCCGCCGCCACCCACACCCTCTTTTCCCATCGTTGGTAGGGCTCAACCCTTTGCTGCGACTGGCGTCTTATCTTCAAGTCGCGTACAATTTGGTCGAACAAGACAAACGAATTGTGTTATCGAAATCCAGGAAATACAGAAGAATGCAAAAAAAGTATCACATATTTCAAATGTCTATGTAATATTACAAGTCAGTCGACAGTTAAATACTTTCGGGCGAAATATTTTTGAAAGAAATCAAAACGTGACGTTAAATTCCAATCAAAAGAGAAAAGTGTCGTACATTTCCAGTCGTTTATAATTTCTATATAGCTACATGTATTGGATCGATAGTATAGTAAATGTACAATGTTGCGTCGCGTTATATACGTGGCCGGTATCGCATCGGATCGGATCGGATCGCATCGCGCGGCGGTGCAGGTAGTCGTGTTAACTTACAGTTTTAAACGCGGCCAAATTATACGGTTCGCAAGGCATCGCCCGCGCTCACGTTTAAAATATTCCGACGTTGGATGGCGCGGGAAAGGGCAAAATAAATGTTACGGCATTACGATGGACAGCGTGTGCTCGCTTACGTTATACCACGGGGTGGTGGTTCCCCCTTTAAGATCGCTGCTGCTACCACCACTTCCCGAAGGTCCTCCGCCTTCTCATCCTTCTTCTCCGCGTCCTTTTCCTTCTTCTCCTCCTCCGTCGCCATATCTCTCTGAAGCCTTTACAGCAGCCAGTAGCACTATTGGTGTGTGTGTGTGTGTGTGTGTCTGCGTGAACATCGTTTTTACAAGCGGACGCGAATATGTATGTACGTGTCTGTGTACGTGCATGTGCGAATATGTACAGTGGCAGCAACATTCTTGAGCACGTGGAAGAAGGAAGAAGGAAGGAAAGAAAAAAGGAAAGGGGAAGGAAAAGAGAAGAAAAGAAGAAACCAAAGCAGCAGAGGAGCAGTGAAGGAAGAAGAAAAGAAGGAAAAAATAAAAGAAAAAAATAGCCGACTCGATTGGTGGAAATGAATTCAAAATGGCTGGTCCCCAGCTAAAATGGCGCCGCGACGTTAATAGTTGGCTATTATGCGCAAATATGACATTTCTATTCGCGATACGCGCATAAGTCGCGAGTTGCCAGGATGCATGATACTCTGCCATTGACGAGGTAAAAAAAAAAAAAAAATCAATTTTCTCTCGACCGTTCCCGTGCACCAAAAAAACTTCACGTCGGCGGTTCACGTCGAGCGCGAATCTTGTTTCACGAGTTACGGCCATGGCGGCCATAGCAATAAAAATAATCCGAGAGATCCCGGCTCTCTTCGAGAAGTCTGCAGAAAATTGATCGACCTGGTTACCTGCGTCTTCCGACGAAGAAACCGATCGGCGATTTTTGTTTCTTTCGCTGGAACGTAATTCGCGTTTGAGAGAATCGCTCGTGAGTTTATTCGCGAAGTCGGACAGGTCGATCGGCGGCGATCGACAACGCTCGAAAAGGGTGTCCCGCAAAAGTTTCGAAAAACAAAGAGAAAGGGCGAGTAACCCCTCTCGCCCTCGAGGCAGTCCACCTCCTTTCCTCTCTTTACCGTCCTCTCCGCTCTGCCTTTCTGTTTTGATTCTCCGCGCGCTTCCCTTTCTTTTTTCCTCCACCCGCCCTTTCTCTCCGTTTCGCCTCGCCTCAGCACGGATTCTTAATCGGGCCCATTATCTCCCGCGCGATCATCATCCCGAAAACTAATTCGTATTTTTTACTACGAAACCGAAAACTCATAAATCAAAGCTCGCACTGGCCGGAGAGCCCTGACGCGATCGGGGGAGAGGGGAGCTAGAATTTTGGCTCCCTTAAAAAAGTTGCGCTTCAGGCCCCCCTGTGTGTGCGCGAGTGTAGACAATAGGCGCACGTCCATTTAAGGGATTCGAATGGACGCAATTTTCTATGGAACTTTGTAATTATGGGTAGTTTATTGGCGCGGTTGGTCGAGCCAAAAGCTCTACTAGCTCCGAACTCCTCCCTCTCTTTGTGTTGACCATAAAAATTTTCGAATTAAATTAAAAATAGCGCGCGCGCGCACACACACACACACACATATGTGCGCGTCCCAGCACAACTGGCGATAATTTGCCAGCTCGATGACGAGATGCTGTTCGGAAATCGTGAAAAAAGTATCGCGTACGATATACGCATATATCGGTTTATTCACGGACGCCGATAAAACTTTAATCGCCGTCAACGAGCGCGCATTCAATTATTTAGCCCGCTACGCTCGCACGAACGTCGTGCCGTTTTTACGTGCACCATTCAAGGGAATATATCGTCTGGAAATTAACGGATATTAACGCGCGCGATCTACGCAGTCGGACCGCAAATGAGGCCGCGTACATATCCTTTCGTTCGAATATACTCGCAGCAGGATGATAATGAACAATCCGGAGATTATAATAAGTACCACTGGTAATGCCGGTGCTGGAAACCATTTTTTGTTATATTTTTTGTACCGCTTTATTGACAAACAGCTGTATCCAGAGAGTTTAAAAAGTCCACACGATTATTTCCTATTCTTCCTATATCCTATCGGATACAGAATCAAACAAATGTGAATTAAAAATATACGCTATTTAATTTACAGCTTTCCAAGTCGTTTGGATTTTTCGAGCCTCAGTGTCTTCAAATTTGCGAGCGAGACGTGGCGTGAAAGACGACATAAAATCTCATGATCGAAAAAGGCACTGTATCATGGCATGAGATGAGATGAACAAAAATGTCGTTTGGTTGATGATATTGCTTTTCATTAACTCAAAAGTGGCCGGTAACCGATATTAACCCGCTACCTAATTATAGTCCGCGTCGACTTTGTGCTGGTCATAATTGAAATAAATGTAATTAATGAAGAAAGAAGAACATACAGGGAATGAAAAAAAGATGAAGACTTTTTTAAAGTTGCGTTCGACCTCTTATTGTCTTTTTTTATTCCACACGCGTAGCATTCGTCAACGCAAGTGCAAAAAGTAAATAACGACATTAACTCGCTGATATAGATTTCGTCCAATATTACGTAATAATATTGCAAAATTATATAGATATATCATATGTGCTATATATATATATATGTATGTGTGTGTGTGTGTGTGTATTTATACATAGCTCGTAAACTTTTTGACAAAAATACCGATCGATTCCGAGATGAAGCATTCTTACACGATCGACCACCGAGATTTATACCTTGTAATGAGAAATCATTAGCCGCGAGGTGTATTAGATAATCTCGGTAATTGCCAAAAATTGGCCGGTCGTTTCCGAGTCGCGAGCGAGAGCGTACGAGAGCCTTTCGGTACCTGCCGGTCCAGATTTAGGAAGGCACGATAGCCCGGGGCCCGCCGATTTTCGAGGTTTCATCTTGACGGGTCGGAGAAAAAAAAAAAAAAAAAAAAGAGGAAGCGATTCCGATTTAAACAAAATTGGAATACGTACCGTAGAAACCTAATTCACGATCGAGCAGACGTAAGTCATCGGTATCGCGCGCACGTTGATGTCTGCTTCATCCCGAGCAATCATCCCGAAATTCGGCCGCAAAAGCAAAAGAAATTCTTCTATCCTACAGCGGTCGATGTTTGAAACAAAATTAAATGCAAATTCTAGCATAATCGGTTAATAGAACTTTGATTGAGCAGTACTCGACGTTCGTTCGGAAAAAAAGATTCTGATTGAGAAAAGAATAATATGGTATGACAAATGACGATGAAAACGTCGAGAATCTATTCGATTACTCGACACGTTTACAGGACGCGGAACGATCAAACAATAGAATCACCAGGAACGGACGGATATTAAAAAAGAAACAGACGAGCGGAGGAAGAGACGAATAAGAGACGAGGCCTTTCACGCCCGGTAACATATGTATCCACTTTCGTTTCCCGGCAGCGAAGCACGCCGTCAAAATCAATCACGTCGGTTGACGTCCCGTTGGCGATGTTGAGAAACGCATAACGCACTTTTATCGATATAAAAAGAAAGAAGAAAAGGAGGGAAATCCCAAGCTTCGTTCGAACAAGCCGCCCGCTTTTCCTCATCGGAAAACTTTTTTTGATTTTTTTCTTTTTCTTTATAAAACATGTATACATCATTGGCGATATTAAATCGCAACTTTTGACATCATCCTGACAGAAATAAAGGTGCGCCGCAATTAATTACGAGAGTCGGAGCGGCGTCTTTTCGCGAAAATCGGGAAGATTAAAAAGATACGGCCGGCAGGGCGGGAGGGAGGGAGGTAGGAAATGAGGGTTCAATTGGATGGGACCACTCAAATCGGAAGAACGCGATCGAAAGGCAGCAGCGAGCACAGCAGCAGCATCGTCCGAAATTAAAGCCGCGTCTGATAATATCGCCGCGGCAGAATCTGCATATCATACTAGGCGTTCCCAATCAAGTAATTAACAAAAAACCGCGGAGAACGTGCCATTAATCATCCACTCGGAGCCGCTACTCGGAAACGGGCGCGTACAGAGGTATCAGATTAGCTAACCCCTTCGAATCCGAAGCGCGGTCGAACCGAAAGAGAGATGGAGAACCCTCGCGGTACCACTAATTTCCGAATGACCCTTGGGCCTTGGGCTCGTTTATCCCGTCTATCCCGAGAAATGAGCCCCTTACGCGCACTAAAAAATCCGAGGATTTTTAAAAGACGAGAATTCCTTCTTTACGAACGCGACAAACTTTATATATGCGCACACATGATGCGGAATAAAAACAAAGTATCTCGGACTGTCGCAGCCGCATGTACCGGAATAAATCCGTGGACTTTCAAGGATGTCTGCCGCATGCCGGTGCATAAGTTTCGCGTAAATTGCACTTGCCTATCGCGACATGCAAACCGTGTACTCGTCTCGCGATCTCGATCTTTCCCACTTTTCTCGCCACCACGGTCGTCTTTAATTTCATCGTCTCTTATCGCTGTTCGCTTCCTTCCTCCCTAACTCCCCCCCCCCCACCCCCCACCCCCCGTAAGTCTTTGACGCTGCAGCGAAATCGATATCTCTTTCTACTATCTATCTCTTGATCTATACGAGCATTCAGAGATCATTGCGCGCTGCAACGTCCAATTATTCCAATGCAAGCCGAGTTCAAAGAGGTTAATTCCGGGGCTAATGTATTCACCCCTTTTTACTTGAACCCACGCAGATTTCGTATGTATTGCCAATTTTGCATTTATACCCCCGCGTCGTCCATGAATAAATTCATCCCTCGGTTTTGCTTTCGATCGCCTTTCCCGCGTCGTTTTCTTTTACTCTCATCCGTTCTCTCTCTCTCTCTCTCTCTTCCCCTTTCACTCTCTTTCGCACAAATGCCAAAGTCAGCAAAAATTCCATATCCTTGTATTCGAGTTGGCAAAGGTAAACGCAGAGGTAAGAATCTCGTTTTACAATGCACGATCATTAGATGATGCGATACATTAATTTTCGATAATTACTCATTGCTAATTACGTCCGAGATTTCCAGAGAGAGAGAGAGAGAGAGAGAGAGAGAGAGAGAGAGAGAGAGAGAGAGAGAACGTCAGGGGACGAACAGATCGAGGAGGACAACAGAACAAGACGCAGAGTGCGACGAGGAGGATGAATGCGTATCAATCAGAGCGATGTCTTGCCCACGCAACCTTCCTGCTCCCCCTTCCCTATATACATGCGAAAACGACCCCCAAATGTTCCTGCGCTCTCCGCTATGACTCTCACGCTCCTTGTCAACCGAGAGATTCCCTCCCTCCCTCCTTTCTTTCTCTCATCCTTTCTCGACAGACTCGAATACGCAGCTTAGAGGATAGAGGTGCGTGCCATTTATCACCGACAGGGAAAAAGCGCGCGTCATCGCCTGTACCGAAACCCAGATGACTTCGTGAGACGCCTGTCAACAATATCGCCCCTTTCCGCACGACGACGGACGAGAAAGCGGCCGCACCGATTTCGCGACGAAACGAGACACAAGCGCACCCTTTTAGATCCTTTGCCCTCTCCGACTCTTGTTTAGATTGGAATCAAAGGCGACGACAACAGCGACGATAGAATATGGATTCTGTTATGGGAATTTTTATTTCGCAAAGTAAAAGTTATACATGTGTAAATCTTATATGTAACAAGAGAAAAAATATATTATATATTGTAAAATATCACGTGTAAAATATATCGTCTAATTTCAGCGCAAAACTAAAAATTACTGCGGTTCGGATAAAAGATCGCAAAAAGTTTGCTGCATCTCTGTAGCACGACGCCAACGATCGACTCTAACGGACAAATAGTTTAAGACCTATTATGGTATAAGAAAGAAGCGTCTCGATATCGGTTGGCAGATATCAACCTGTCGAAACTCCGCTGCAGAAACTTAGTCAATCTGCTGCTCCCAACCCATCCTTATTCCGCCCCAATCGACCCTTAAAGCTTCGGCAAGGAGCGCCCTACCGTGTAGTAGTCGGTAGGGTGTCCTCACTAAGGTAGCAGATCATATTTCGAAAACTCCTTCCTTCTTGCCGAGGAGGTAAGAGAACCCGAGAAACAAAGAGTATAAGAGCGAGAGGATGGTCGAACGAAGAGAGAAGAAGGCGTTTGAGTTCGCTCGCAAAGTGTCGAAAGGTTTACGAACGAATGAGTAGTGGAAGAGACGAAAAGAGCGACGATTGTTTGTCACCTTGAAAATTTTTATCTGCGCGATTCGTTAGGAAAAAATGTTTTTACGCAAGAATGCTCAAATAAAAAATAAGAAATATCTTACGAGAGGAATTTAAAAAATAAATACTATATATCGCAAATTACGAGATGATAAATAGAAATGTCTTATATTGTAAGATACATCGGCAGACTGGATATATCTGCAGTTTCTAACACAATTATATTTTTTTCTAAATATTAATTAATGGAGCTCTTCTAGGGTGTCTACTGAAATCTTGTAAAAAAATTCCTCGAAAATTCGATGATTTTCCAAGTATTCTTTTTGCAAAAGGGCAAAGAAAATATTTTAGATTCTTTATGCAACTTTGTAAAATAAATTTTTTTTTTATTGCATGCATTTTCTAATATTTTTTATTCATATAAAAACATAGAGCTATATAAGTTTCAAATGCTAGATTTGTAAATGTACTGAAAAAAAAAACTGAATAACTTTTGTAAAATAAATATTTTTGTATAACGTTTTCAGTTCTTTCCTATTATACTAAAAATTACAATAAAAATATGTATTGCATATTTAACATTTTGTCAGGTCGTTGAATATATATATAAACAAAGATAGATATATTTTATATATGTACAATTCACTTGGCTTACCGACTACTTACAATATGAGAGAGCAAAATTATCAAAAAATTTTTTAAAATATTCCCAGACTCCTAATAAAATTTCATGAGAATTTCCCGATTTTTCAGATGCAAAAAAAAATCTCTGAAAATTCTACGTTTTTTATGTGTTCCTCCAGGGATCTGATACTGTGTTTTCACAGACCGATACTAATTAAAGCAGATCATTAGTTGGAAAATCGAAGTTTCATCTCTGCGCATCGGAGGACGCGCGACGAAAGTTGCAGCGGCGTAGCTGGGACATCGCGACGCCCCGGGGCAGCGAGAAGACGCATACCTGTGTGTAAGCTCGACTACCACGACATAGTTTCATCCGAAACGCATTTTTCGCGCCCCCAAACCCCCGATGGCACTTGACCCCGAGGGGGGGTCGACGGACGGGGCGGCGCCGGAGACGCGGGTCGAGACCGCTACGAAAGGACCGGGGATGCCTTCCGGGACTCAAAGACATTCTCGTCTTGGGGACCGCGAAGTTTCAACCTCGATGACGGCGGCGGAATCTCTGACCGCACGATATCTCGGGGGTTACGCTCGCTCGCTCGCTCGCTCGCTCGTTCGCTCGCTCGCTCGCCTTAAACATCCCGAGGAGCTTCGGGGCGTCGCTGCTGCCACAGATTCGGGAGTATGCCCCGCGGTAACATCGACGCCGAGGAAATATTTTATCAGCGAGCCTAATGGCTTGGAAAAAAAAGCAACAAAACGCCTCGCCGCATCGCCGGACTGACCGAAACGCGAGACGCGGCCGCAGAACTTTCGGTTCCCGCGTGTAATAATTGATATTTGCATAATTATGTATGTGCATAATTATGAATTTAAAGCATCCCGCGCGCGCCGCTACATCGTATATCTGATATTACGCTTTCGCGGTAATAGTAATAAGTTTGTAGCAGACTTGTGCCGCCGCCGAGCCGCGCGCGAGCCGAAAACGCTGCCTGCCGAGCGCCGAGCGTCCATGACGCTCACTGTGCACCATCGCGCATTTATCGATCGCGCATAACGCATTTACGGCGTATCGAAATATAATACCGCGCTCATCGGCAACTCGAAACATTTAGCCCGAGTAACTCCGAGAGCCGAGAGCCGAGAGCCGAGAGCCGAGAGCCGAGAGCCGAGAGAGCCTCTCTCTACGGTCCGAGCCGCCGGCAGCCCGGGCTGGCTATATATATGTTACGTGCGTATGTAAGTCTGCACGATGCATTAAACCGATGCGATGCATGTTTCCCACCATCGAACCCGTATTTACGGACGCTGCTCGCCGCTTGCCGCTCGCCGCTCGCCGCTCATCGACCGACATCTTGGCACGATATTCGTCTTTATATTTGCCGATCGACTTTTAAGAGTAATTACGACGCGATTAACGCGTCGAACATGCGCGCTTCATCATACAAAATTGCTCTTTCAATTATCGAAGGATTACTAGGCGTTCCAAATATATTCCATCTCTTTCAATCATAAATATCTCTCTCGGTAGAAAAAAATCTATTTTTTTTTTTTCTACGCGATGAAGTTTTTGTGCCATAGCGTTATCATTACAAGATCAAGGGATTGAAAGCGAAATATGCGAAGTAGCAAAACGATAGATTTGGCGAAATGAAAACCGCTAGGAGAGAAGCGCTACATAACTCGCGGAGGGAGAAAGAGAGCGAAGAAAACGACAGAGAGAACGAGGGAGAGAAAGCCGTAAAGACGAAGTTATGGCTTTTCGCAAGATTCGCCCGCCTCCGCCCCTAATAATGGATAAAACGATCATAAATTCGACGGGGGAGCCTCTTCAGGCTCTCTCTTTAGGAAATATTAATTAAAATGTAATTGTTCCGTACGCGGAGTCTCGAGTACGGGGTAGGGTTACGGGGGCCATCCCCCTTAGATCTTACATCCCGCGCGCGAGCCTCTTTGTTTTCGCATTCGATAATTCAGCCATGCGTCTTTCGCCCTTTCCAGTCAGCCGAGTCCGCGCACCGATCATAAAGCGACAAAGCCCGAGAATAGAAAATTTCAGCGGATAAAGATGACGATTAAAAATAATCTGTCTAAATAAATATTGTCGGGAGTGTGTTATATAGATTTCGAAATGAAAATGTACAACGCTCGAAGGGCGCGCATTTGATATTGTAACGCGAAATTCCACCTTTGGCTTGCGCTCTCGCCGTCGATTAACGATCCACCGTGCATCGACAATGTGACAATGATGACAACGATGACAATGACCATAAGCGCGCGCATATGTAGCATATCGAGAGGTATGAAGCGAGAATGATCGATCGCGCCGCCGTCGCCGTCGCCATCGACGACGACAACGACAACGACAACGACAACGACAACGACGACGACGACGACGACGACGACGACGACGACGACGACGACGACGACGACGACGACGACGAATATTTCCGTCGTTGATTAACGCGCGTTATGAGATCGCGATTAACGCGTCAACAACGACGGAGTAAATTCGCAAAAGGGGACAGCAGAGAGAAGAGCTCGTCGCGATGCGGTGTCGGAGTTATCGGTGTGCCATTGGCTCGAAAGTAATTCCGTCCGGTGCACGATATTCCCGAAAACTCGTGTTTTCGGGCATATCGCTTCGTCCTACCCGGGTCGAGTTTACGGGCCGTCGTCTCTCCGTCTCTCTCTCTTTCTCTCTCTGTAAAGTCCGCCGGGTCTAGGCTTGGCACATCAAAGAGAGGGCAAACAAACGGAGGGGGGTGGGATGGGGTGGGTAAGGGTCCTACCGATGCGATGCAATTCGGACATGGGGCACAAAGTGATGACGTCACCAACCGGCCGAAAGCCCTGTTCGTCGTCGGCCATTGTATGCTCAGTCACTGGTTTACAAGTTCATTGCACACTATCACTTTATACCGACACACCGACCCGGCCCCGCGCGCCGCGCCGGCACGATGCTCCTGTCTAGAGCCGACTACCCGTTACTCTGCCTTGTTCGCTCACCCCTGTCGTCGTGTTCGAAAGAGTCGATAAGATCGGGTATCGTATGAAAAATCGAGATTTTCAATCGAACACGCGCGCGCCCAGTTGCGAGATGCGACAAAATTGCTTCTCAGATCGAACGGATGAGAATAGATTAATGCTGTCATATAATAATTATAGAGTACCTACGTTCAAATTATCTTTTATCTTTACAAGTTGGAACAAGTTATCAAATTGTTCGATATAAAACAGATATAGGGCAGAATTAATATAATAAGATTAAACTTGTATACCTATAAGTATAAACAATCGTCTTTTCAAGACAAAAGACGATTTTTTTTTCCTGCAATTAATAAATATCTCTCACACTCTATAATTATATATTATATTTTCGCAATAATAATTAAAAATAAATATAAAATTTAAATCGAGTTAAACCGTCGTACCTTGAACGCGCAAGGCGTCGATGCAGATAGCCACCTAGCCAAATTCACGCCATTTTGAAAGCGAGGTCGTCGATCGTTCGTTCTGTCGGAAGTCTGTCGTGGTGCGCCGCAGCTGCCACGAAACTCTCATATCCGACAATCGATCTCGGCGCGTGCTGGACTCGCCATTTTGAAAGGGGGAAGGGGGAGAGATTCGTTCCCTATCGCCATTTTCTCTCTTTACGCACGAATATCGGTCTCGGTCACGAATAGCGGCGGCGACTCGACAAAGTCGACGATCGGCACGCTCTTACCTTATGGCTCGTCTAAAAATAATAATCCTCTCTAACGAGAACTACTTCCGATACGCCGCACTTTTCAGCGCACCCTCTTCGAATTGTCGCACGAGCTCACTGGAAATTATCGATAACCGCAAAAATAGAAGAGGCAAAACGTTCATCAGATGTTATTACAACGTTAATCGCGCGTGTGATATCGTCATTCGTTTTACAACTCGAAAGGAATTGTTTCTTACTTTACGTGTCATGTTAGAGATTGGCAAAATCGATTGATCGCGTGCAGGCGGAACACTTTTAAAAATAATTACCCCCTCTTTCTACATTATAATTACTTTATCACCGCTAGATATTTCTCCAAGAAAATGCGAATTAATCCCCATGCGATATGGACCAGCTCTGATCGGTTAATGAAGAGATCGCGGGCAAAAGATTTTTGTCGCGAACTGAAATTTCATCTCGGCGATCAGCGAGTATCGGAGACTTTTCGCAACGGCGCGAGTAACGACTTAACGCTAGTTCGCTGCCGATATTGCGAAATCCGTCGATCGGCGCGTCGCTCGTTGTACACGGCGCCAGGGGGAGAGGTACAGGAGGAAGGAATGGAGCGAGGGATGGAAGAGGAGAGAGAAAGAGAGAAGAGCAAAGAGGGACAGAGAGGGGGAGAGAGTGGACAACGCCGAGCCGAGCGTACCACCCAATTACACTGCAGTTCAAACACATGCAAATCCGGAGAATAAGCTTTATTTGTTGTGCAAATTAGCCGCATATTGGCGCACCGAACGAACGGGTTTTGTTACCACGAGAGTGAGAGACGGAGGAGGCGCGAGAGGGTGGGATCTGAAGGGGTGTGGGCGCGCGGGGCCAGTCGGAGGGAGATAGGAAAGAGGTAGGGAGGTTTGGAGAGAGAGAGAGAGAGAGAGAGAGAGAGAGAGAGAGAGAGAGAGAGAGAGAGAGAGAAAGAGTATCGTGGGTCAATTGCTTATTTTGAATCGGGCCGGTGGTGCGCCCACCGTCCTGTAAATACCGCATACTGCCGTGCATACCGCCGCGAAATATATATATGCATACGGAAACACGATCGAAAAATTGCGATAACGATAGCGGGGACCAATCTCTGCCGCCAAATTGCGCCATGGACGAAGAGTGAACCCGATCGGAACAAGGTGATTTGCAATACAGAGGATCGCGGACCAAATTCGGCAACCAAATGTAACACTAGTTTTACATCTAACGCGATGTAAATTGCAATACGCGCTGCGAGACGATTCCCTTCTCGATCACCCTATATTTTCACGGTCAAATCAATTGATTATCCTCGAGAGAGAGAGAGAGAGAGAGAGAGAGAGAACGAATCGTTATTCCTTCGATTTTACGTGGGTTTCGTAAAAGAAATTGGCTCGTAATCGAAATCAATAAAAATATAGACTTGTCTTGCTCCCGTAGAGGGATGCGCCCGGGGGCTCTTTGCCATGACTGACGAGGAGGTCTCGAGGGCTCGATCTATCCTTGAGGGAAGAGAAAACCAGGGCGAGAGGATGAGGGAACTCCGCGATAGCCCCTGACCCACGGCTATCCTTCACGGGCATCGAACTCGCGCACATCCCGCGGGATCTCTTAGTCAAGACGCGGGCATTCTCGTATATATCGAACTCACTAAGGCAAAATACTCATGTGCAACGTTTCGTAAAAATATGTGAACAAGGAAAGTGAATGTCATAGCTTCAAAATTATGACATATGAATTAGGAGAAAAATACTAAAATTATTAAATGTTCTATTAATCAGATTGTGTAATTTAGAATTAATTTCTTCTTAGCAAATCATATATCTAATTTCGAAATATATGTATATACAACGCAAAAAAATTTTAATCCTTTAATTTATATGTTTATTATTTTTCAGCATTTTAAAGATGATTTTCAAGAGTTTCTTCTCTTCAAAAAGTTTCTATAAAATCCAGTAAAGAGATTTTTGGAGCATTTCGATGATACATATAAAAAAAAAAGCCTCGCTGTGTCCGGACAAATGTCGACAGTCATCGGCCGAATTAAAAACTGCGACCCTCGTCGACTTTTGTCCTTTATCACTCCGTTCGCCCGCCCATCCTTGCGACGCGACGTATAAAATCAAAATAGAGCTTCGCGTTTTAACGATTCCCGGTCGTTTATCCAGTGACTTGCAATCTATTGTTATCCCCGTTTTCCCGTTCTGCTCTGCCATTCTCTTCTGTCCTCTACCTCTCTCTTCCTCGCGCGCGTTCGCCCCCGCCATCCCTTTCTTTTTTTAAATCCGCGCCGATTTCGTCCGTGCCGGGTTGAATTTGAATCGACGGTGCAAAACCGTGGAGTCACCAAGGCCTCATATGTTAGCCGCCGGCACGAGGCAATGGAAGGGTGCGCGCCCTTTCTCAACCCCGCAACGAGGAGCCGTCCGGCGCAGGAGCGCGCGAATCGCGTCGTGAAACGCTTTTTCCGACCCACTTCTCGTGGCAAGACGCTCCCGTCATCCTCTGGCGCGCGCGACGAGCAACCTTCGGCCGGAAAAGCGGATAACCGAATAATAACCGCATCGTGGTAAGAATCTGCGCCGAGATGTAACACATTTTCAACAGTCATCCTTAACTTTCAGATCGATTAAAAACTTAATTCAATGAATTTTTAATGCATTAAATTAAATAAGAATAGATTTAAGATCAATTTCTCTCTTCTTTGTTGGCACAGAATTCATCGACAGAATATTTGCAATTTCTGTTAAAAAAAATCTAGTTTGCAATATAATATGTATGTGCACGTTGACGACAGGCTTGCGCACCTTGGAAACATTAAATATAATAGCGCAAATTGCGTTACGAGCGTAACAAACAACAGACCACAACGATAAGATAGCCGCGTGATGCTTCGAAGGAGAAGTTAAGAACGAGTTGAGCGGACGAAATCGACGATTGCAACAAATCGTGATTTACCGCGTTAAGTTGCAAGGGAAAAAAAATGTGACGATAGCTGGCGGCTAGAGTCGTAAGTTATAGAAGTTCCATTGAATTTCCCGTCATTTTCATAAATCACGTAACCCTTGACAACAAAATTGCAACATACTGTCGCTGTGACGATGCCATTTCGTAATATTCTCGCTCGCGGCATCCCGCATTCCGTTAAAGCAAAGCGAAACGATAAAGCAACGATGCAATTTATAGTTACTGCATTGCAAATAATCGGTAGTAGTCTTGATCGTTTAAATAGGACAACCATGATAATCAAGCAAGTTGCACAACTGCAGGAGGATTGAATTAAATCTGTCAATTCAGATAGTCGCTTAAGGGGCTTAGAAAATAAAAATTTATTTTTAAAATAAAGACTTGTGTCAATATGTATAGATACGATTAATAACTGACAGTGGCTCGGATCACAATACGATTCAAAGGCGGCCTCTTTAGCGATAGAAAAGACGAAGCTAAGGGTGAACAACGAGCGCAGGCGTCACGGGAAAAGAGGCCAGTGAGTCGAGAGCGCCACGACGATACGTTCGCTTCAATCAATATGCAAATATGACTGACACTAATTATACGGAAGCTCCGCGCCCTCTTTGATGTCACTCGACTGACTGCACCACTCGTCTATGAGCGGCGAGCAGGAGAGTCCTTGGTTGCTCGGTCGTTCGGCGGTACTACTATCAGGACCAGGGAAAGTGAACTCGTAACGAGTTACTCCGAACTACGAATAAATCAACCCGCGTCACGAGTTCGCTTTCGTTACATTCACGCAGCTTCACGTCTGGCCGACACGATGACAGTTTAACTATCGGCTTTGTTTTTAATCGGCTACGCCGCAACTCGCCGTGAGAGATGCATCTTAACATATTTAAAGATCAGAGGGGAAGAGTCAATCTACATATATATATTCGTATAAAAAAAAAGTAATTAAAATAAATTTATTTGTGTGAGAGAAATGACAATTCTTCCAACTCACTGAAGTGAATGTAGATTTGAGATATAAATTTCAAGACAGTAAGTACGTTGAAAAAAATTGATTACCTGTGCTTTTCACGATAATATGAACGTTACGATACGCGGTAAAAATCTAAAAATGTATATTTCGCGATGTTTCATCCCCGATGTTACCCGTCATTTTACGCGCAAAATCACGAACAAGCGAACAGAGCGAGGAAGAAGAAGAAAAGGAAGAAGCAAGGAGACGACAGATGCTTGCACAACTCCTATTAAGGCTGAAACAATTCAAGTGCAGGCAAGATGGCCGACATCGAGCTTTGAGATAGAAGCTCTTTTCGCGATGCATCTGCGCTACATGCGGCAGAGAAAAAGGCGTGGTTGTGGAAAAGAAAAGGGGATGAAGAAAGTAGAACAAATGACGTCGATAATAACGACAGCAGAACTCTTTCCATCCAAACGATATCGTTGTATTATCACGTCGAGTATCTGCGCTATCGCGGCTGGCAGTGAAAAATAATAGGGACCAACGTTACGATAAGGGATAAGAAGGGCCAGACTTTGAAAGAACCAAGCGAAATATATGGAAATGAAACCGCGGACAAATTAATAATCGAGACGACATCTCGGTCTTCGGTGGAAAATCGCGAGCAGGCTTGTTTTCCACGGCAATCCCGTCGGCTGCGAGTAAATATAGTACGCCGCATAATATACACCGAGGGCGTATAGGTATATCGGTTAGGTACACTCGGCGGTGCGTCAACGCGCGAAATAATACCGCTTTATATGCATACGCGATTTGACGCGTAAAGCCATGATTTTTCCACGGGGGTCGCCCTTTCCCCCGAGCGCGCATATGCGCTGCGAGGGAGAGGAAAAGAGAGAAGAGAACCAACGAGACGAGGGTAGTAGAGTGGCGACGGCGGGGGAGGGACGAACGTTACTACTTTACGGTTATTACACCGGAGGGCTAAAGCTTTCTCTGTCTCTCTCTCTCTCTCTCTCTCTCTCTCTCTCTCTCTCTCTCTTCGAAAGGCGCCATTCTTCGACTTGCCTCGGAAATCTAATCGTATTGCTGACGACGAGAAGAAGCCTCCTCGTCGTCTCGAGCGAAACAACGCACGTCGAAACGCGTAATCGCACGCGACGATACTTACATCCGACAGATTTACTCAGGCCGTATCGAATACCGCGTACCATTGAAATCAATAAAAAGATAGAGATAGAAAGATATAATAGTAATAGTAAATAGTACGTGTGTATATATAAAGAAACTTTTGGGGAGAAAAAATATTTATCTCGGAAAGAAGACTAACTATCTTTAAACATCTGGCGGCGGATGAAAAAAAAAAAAAAAAAAAAACGATTCGACGGCGAGTTTGATAAATGCGATCGTCGAATGCAGTCACGGCGCGGGAGGAAGTTGTCAGGATGCGCCCCAAACACTTTCCGAGAAGTTTCGCGAACTCGACGCGAATCCACGTCAAGGCATCCAAGAAGGAGACCTTAATCTTGGTAGCTTTAGACAAGGAAACGCGTACACACGGTCGAACGGATGAGGTGCACGTGCAAGGAGCCAAGACTAGCCCCTGGCACGACAATCCGCCATCCCCTATTCTCCACCGACCGCCCCCTTCTTATCTCAGGGGGACCCGAGTTTCCTCGGACAGTTTGCCGGCGCTAATGAGCTGGCAAGATAATTAGCATTATGTTAATGCGTGACGCGTTGGGTGGCTGGTAGCCTCCAACGGGATAACCCAACGTTACCCGACTGTTCTCTCTTTCTCTCTCTCTCTCTCTCTTTCTCCTTCTCTCTCTCTCTCTCTCGGCTAAGAACTTCCGGTCCGACCCCTTGCCTTGCTCCCACCCGTCCTCTCGTCCGCGAACTACTCTAGCAGTGTTTGTGCCTTATGTTTGGACTATCGCAAGTTCTAGGCAACATCCAAGCAGCCATCCAACAGCGGCAACCCCCTCATCGCGAACATCAGTGGTTTCGAAGAGCTACGAGTCTAAGGGGAAAGCTTGAGTTACCGGATACAAGTTCGAGTATCGCCGATCCGAAATGTCTCGACAAACATGCACAGAGATCATCTTAATAATTAAAATATATATAAATTATCATTAAAAAATAATTAATATTATATTTTATATTGCAATATAATAAATATGTTTATATCACACACATATATACACGTGTGTGATATAAATGTATTTATTATATTATAATTATATATTTTCTATACATGTAAATATCAAATCTGTTCGCGATAGACGTAGCTCAATTTCAAAGCTAAATATTGCTGCAAGTTTACTCCATCATTCGACGAATCAACCCTCCGAGTCCGTCTCGACTTTTCGAGAAACGAAGAACACTCTACGAGAGAATACTCTTGATGAAAGTACTCTTTCGCCGGTATCTAGAATAAACGTCCAGGATCTTGCGACATCGAGTGGAGGCAGATATGCATTTAGTCCGGCATTGGGAAAGTTAATATCCAAAGGGTTAGTCATTCAGGGTTATATTTGCCGAACGATAGGATCGCCGAGATAGGATTGTACGCCTGGCCATCTCGTCCTGCGCACTTGTATACCTGCGATAACGGCCGGCCGCCGCTCCGTCGCCATGTTTGTCCGATCTATATTTCATGCAACTACTTGACGGTAATCCAGACCCGCAATCCACCAACAAAATAATGCGATACGGTGCAAAGGATACAAACGTGACGTCTGCGCTTTAGTCGAAAGCTGTCAATTTGTTCAATGTATGTTTTTATACGTATAAAAATTATTAGGAATATTTTTACCTCGTTCATCTTTCCAGTATGTAAAAAATAATATCATTTCAGAAAAATTCAGCAAAATTATTTTCTCACATAAACATCAATTTCTCCCTTCCTAAAATAAAACCGTAAGGATAAGAAGATCCGCCGATTTATACCGCTTTGATTTTCAGTAAAATTAACGCGTGCAATTCTTAGCCTTAACGGTCTATGAATCACTAAACATATTGTCGTCGTCAAGTTGATAGAAAGGAAGGAAGGCGCAATCATCGATCCGACCGTGGTAATAACGGTTAAGCAAAGCGGATACGTATACACACGTACATATAGAGCTATGCGTGGAGCTACTACCGTCGTCCTAACTGGCCCGGGCTAATTAATTAATCATGCGCCCCTTCCCCCTTCCTACTCCTTCCAACCCTTGGACAGCTTATCCGGAGGCCTCGCTGAACCAAGTTTACCACCAAGTTGCGTATCTTTAGTATTGTTGGTGTTCGGAGGTGTCGAATGTCTCGTCTAAGCGAGCAGTTGTCCTTCTTCTTCCTCTTCTTCCTCTTCTTCCTCCTTCTTCGTCTATCGCTTTCCTCTTCCCACCTCTCCTCCCCCTCTATTTCTGCCATCCACTTGTCGGTCGCCTCCGCTCCTTACGTACTAGTGCTTCACGGCTTGACTCGGTGGCACTCATTATCTTGATTAATTGACCGATGGCCTCTTCCACGTTCCACCCTCGGCATCGGTTCCATCCTCCTCCCCACTGTTTCCCAGAGCGCCCCCAATGCCATACCTTCCTTCTTCTGCTCTATTTTTCTTATATCATCTATCAAATGCTTTCGTCTATTTTCCCGCGACGTTTCCGATAATGGTTATGAAAGATATCGCGTTTCCGTCTTCTAAAAATTAAATTGTCCTCCATATGTGATGTAATAGAATCTAATGGATTAATATGTACGTGTGTAAAGTAGCTTGAGTTCATAATTCGTCGAGATATCGATTCCGCTACGGGATGCGAGGGTAGAAAGTTTGAGCGAGAGACGACTCGTCGTAATTCCGAGCCAAGAAATCGATGATGAATATCACGGGGGAGGAAACGCGCGACAACTCTTTACCGCGCGGAGATCGTTATTTTATTATTAACGTTCTCGCTAACGCTAGACAAAAGCACGGGAAAACTTCGACTGCGTCCCTTCTTCATCATCATCTTCTTCTTCTTCTTCTTCTTCGGCATCCTCTCCCGGCTTCTGTCCCCCGCCGGTTCCCTCCCACGGATGATTCAGCCCCCGCGTCGGTCGGTCGCGGCAACAAAGGGGCAGCCAGGTATCGAACGAGTCTTAATTTAAAGTTAAAATTAATTTCTCTCTCCCGCGAGAGGTGGTCCCGCGGTAGACGCGAGTTTTCGCATTTGCCAGACTTTCGTCCGATTTACGCGATTCCTACTCTCTTTCGCGAAATCAACTATCCAATATAAAAGTTTTCACGATAAGGAAAAAATTTAATTAATCTATTATACAAAAATGTAATATTTAAGATTATCTCGAAAGTATACACCGTCTCACTCGATTCTTTCAGAATACGCTACATTACGCGCACGATTCGAATAATGAATAAATAAATTGCACGTCACCGAGATGCCTGATTAAAAGAAATCCTTGATTAGCGAGGTAATTCATCTCGAAAATATTTGCGTCCACAATCGGAGGGAGAGAAAAAGAGTGAAAGAGAGATCGAAAAAGCAAAGCAACCCAAATTAAGAGACTCAAAGGAACTCGACATAATTAAATCGCGATAATGACGCAAAGAATATCGCTGGGTTACAGACTCTCTCCTCCCTTCTGTTCGAGACCAACACAAACCCTTCGGTCTGTTCGCTCTGGTTCGCTGATTATTTCGTCGAGTGCTTTGATATTCAAGAAACCAGGACAGCCCCGCAAGTTTCTATAATTATCAGAGGCGTCTTTAAGGTGTCTTTTTCTCGACGCTATACTGTAAACAGCATTTTTCCCTTCCTGATTCGAATAATTATTTGGCCACTTGTTTGCGCCTTCCTCGATAAGTCGGATAAATACGTGTTCAACATTATAGTATATAATATATTAATTTCAATCATAATAAATAATTAATTTTATCAATTTTTATGAATCTCTTCGTAAAGAAAATATCTTTGTATAATAATTTAATTAAATTGAAATAGAGATTTATACTTATTATTTATTACATACAATTACAATCTCGCTATAATCATGTTATTATTTAAAAGTGAACAATTAAATAATTGTAAAAAAATGTAATTAATTAAGATGTCTTTTTCTCGACGCTACAGGACGTAAACAGTATTCTTTTTCCTTTCCTGATTCAAATAATTATTCGGCCACTTGTTTCGATAAATCAGATAAATATATGTGCGGCATTATATGTAATACATCAATTTCAATCACAGTAAATAATTAATTTTCTGAATTGATTTTACTTGTGACAGCAAATGATTGCCGACTCATCGTTAAAAAAAAAGTCACTAATCGAGGAAATGGTACGATTTGATTTTTCGGAGCAGCCAATCGCTAAACGCTCCCATGTAAGGCATATTATCTAAGCGAGTTCCGATGAAAGAGAGCGAGAGGAAGAAAATCGAGAGCGAATAAATGTACAAAACTCCATGCATACAAATGGCATGCTAACAAGATACATTTGTCTACGACGGTGTGTACCCCGTTATTAACAAGTGCGTACAAGCACGTGATGGTATTGGTTAAAGGGCACACTACCCCCGCGAGCTGTGACGCGCAGCTCCCCGGATCCTTTCCTCCCAGTAAGCAGATTTATAGATCGATTATAGACTTCGCTTATGATTGGAACCATTTGCATGATGTAGGTATATACAGTCGATAGTCTCTCCTGCAACCTATTCCTCTTCCCCTTCGTATCCCCCTTCCTTCTCACGCGTTTTTCCCCCCTTCCCTTGCTCTCTGTCGCTCTACACGTCGCCGGCACTCTTCAGCCACCATGAATCATCCGTGCCAACTGCTCTCTTATGGCTTCACGCGATAAACGTTTGATGCGCGGTGAGCGATGCGTGTAACGCGGTTGTTTGCATATTCTTCGTTTCGCTCGCATCCTTATCCCGTGCCAGCTCGCATCGATGAGAGCATCTCTCGTGCATCCTCCCCCGCAGCCTTAACCGTCTTATTAATAGGTATATGCAGATTCGACGTTCTACAATATAAATCGGCTTCATTCTCACGCTTTTTAAACGTGAAATTGAATTTTCCATCTTTTCCGTATTTTATACTCGAGATGCAATATAATGGAATTTTAGACAATTAAAATGAATATTCTGTTGCATTTTACGATTAACTCGAAAGGATATGGCCTATTCAGCTCTGTAACTCACACTTGTATTTATTATTAATTCAATTTTAGTATGTTTTTCACCTGCACTTTGTTATTTTTAATATCCCTTATTCTTATTATTATAAATCTCTAAATATATAATATAAATTATTAATTGCATTCTTATTTAATTGCAATAAACCGAATTTTAATTAAGAATAAATAAAACTTAACATATTTTATGTACCGGCTTATGAACGGATTAAATCGCTTAAATGAGAATTTATAATTATTCGCGCAGATTAGCCTGCGAATGGCACTCGTCGAGCAGAATCGTAAGAAGGGCTGGCATCAGAAAGGGGCGACCGATGACTACCCCGGAAAGATGAAACTCCGTCTCGGGGTCTCTCCATTCGTGATTGATTAACTACTTTTTTTTCCTCTTCCTCTGTCCCCGATGACGACGATGAGAAACGTAATTATAATTTTTATTCATTACCGGCGCAGCGACGATGTCAACTCCGAAGGAAGGAGATCGCTCCGTTTGATTTCCCATTTAGAGGCACTCGCTTGCGGTTTTGAGATACGATTCTTTCCGGTGCGACGGATCTTCTCCTTGGTGATCAATATTCATTTGCAGACCGCTGAGGGTGCTGCTGTAAAGAATTAGCTGTCTACGAGACGCGCTAATCAGTGCGATATCGCGTGTCCTTTCTTTTAAATTCATCCGCTTCTATATACGAGAATAAAAAATTTGCTAGAACACCTTGTGGAGATTAGAGATAGTATAAATTTCTAAAAATAATTTTAGTATTGCTTTGTGTATCAATACGGGATCAATAGTATCTTGAGATTGAATATCTTCAAATACGTGATTGCAATAGAGTAAATTATACACGGAATAATCTGATATCATCAATTACCTTGTAATATGTACTTTAATCAAGCGATATCGAATAATTAAATTACGATAGTTCAACTTCTAAGGTGATTTTAATGAACACGATTATAATGAAGTAACTAGCACATCGAGACGATTAAAAACATTAAATGACGATACTATCCTTTCCATCTGGCTAGCCATTGATCACCATTCAAGGAGTCCCCTTTGCCCCTTCCGTCTCTTTCCCACTTTTTCCCCGTCCTCTCTTATCTCTCGTAGACTCTCCACTCTCGACACGGTATCCATTTATCTTGTAATTAGTTCCGATCGTCTTGCTCCCTTATATCGCACGCGCGCGAGCTTCGTGCGCGAACGAAGCACGAGTGAGACAGGGATAAACCGACGTATAACTTTGCTTGCTAGGCTCACGAAAATACAATTCGATTTTTCTTTTCTTTCTTTTAAGCTAATCTCTCGATGAAGCTCGCCAGTATTATTCAACAATAATCTAAAAATCGCTTTCTTTCACCGTAGCGTGCTGATGATGACGGCCTAGATGATGGCGGGGTGACGTGCCGTCGGCAACGATTCGCCAATAACGATGATTCCGGCCGACACGAGCAATAACTTTAAACCGAATCGAACCCCCGAGACATCCGGGAGTGGCTTATTTGCATACCGACCTGAAAATCCCGCACCCTCTGCCATTCGGAGTCACCCACTCGACATAAGGTGGCCCCGTGCCGTTCACTCATACACTCACGCTCACGCGTGACACGCGTACAACACGCACACCGCGCGCTCGCCCTCCTCGCCGATCGTTTAGCACTTTGGCGTAATTTTTTCCATCCCCACGGTATTTGCATAGCCGCGAGAAAAGCCCCCATCGAAAGAAGGAAAAGAAGCCGAGGGCGCCGGAGCTGCGATAAAAATCGATGTCGTCTAATCGAACCAAAACACTCGGCCCTCATTATTTTTGTATTCCAGATCGAACTCCATTCTTCTGCGGGAGAGAGAGCTTCACCAAGGTATCGAATTCGATGTAAGAGCCCACTCGAGGAAACACGCCGACGAATATAATCATGAGTGTTGAAAATAAAAGATAAAACTAAATCTTGTTATTCCGACTGAATTGATAAAGCTGATTTTATAAATTATGCGCGAGTTCCGTTAGGGATTATCCTATATCAACGTTCGTGTTACGCCTACAATATATAATTGTCACAATATTATAATATATATTTTTTTTCCTTTTTTTTATAGGAGAGATCAAAGATTATATAGATAATGCTTATACTTTAATCAAAGTAACGCCGCAGAGGACGAGAATCAAATATAAATATGATTAAATAGAGATTCATGTAACGTTAAATACACAATCGCATTTTTTCGTGGCTTCTTTTTTTTCAGCATTTTGCGCGTTGCCGTGCAATCACGCAGTAATAAAATAAATATCATGCTGGACGACAGAAAAATATCTCTTTCGCTAAGAAGGAGAGACGAGGAGAGAGGAACGCGACGTAACCGCGTGTAAGTCATGGTAATGCAAGGTCCATCGTGTTTCACGGGGCCATAAGAAGTACACAGAGCGCGGAAGAAGGTTCTCGCCCGGTATCGATAGGGTATCCCCGGGGCTCCCGTGGTTTACTACTAGGCATTACTTCGAGGATAACACCCCGGAATAAAAACCTTTATGACCTTACTTCACTTTCCATCCATTTTATTCCCCCCGCGCCGCCAACGTCCATTTCGTACGTATATAATAACGGTGTTACCGCAACCGCGAGTACCCCATGCGTTCCTCGTCCCCTCGCCTCGTCTCTTTTTGCGAAATAATTTACGGCAGGAAAGGGGAATTATGGGACACGATCGTTTCAACTCAACCTGGTCCACCACTCGATTTCCATTTACGGTCTCAGAATTCACGGCAAACGTTATATTGCGTCGCCCATCTTTTTTCTTTATATTTTTTTTTAATTGTCACAAATTTCTCGATTGTTGCAATATATTCTTTAGCATTTGAAAAATGTAAAACGCGTTTTGACAAAAGCGCAATTAAATTATATATATGTTGAATTTTTATGATAAACGATTTAACTTTTTTTTTCAAGAGTCGAGAAAATAAATAGCAACTGTGACTATCAAGATGATTTAATAATTAATCGACCGGGCGGAGTAGATTTTAATAAAAAATAATAAAAAAAACTCACGAAATATATGAATGAGAATCTATCTAGCGTTGTATGTGGAGGCATCTGGAGAGGACTGGCGCAAAGCAAGCAAATGGAACTCGGTCGATATGCAATGGAATAATTGTGGAGGTCTTCCAATGTGGATGTGCTGCAACAAAGTTGTAATACGAATAATACAGATGGATGTTATATTTTTTCGTACCCAGATAATAATTTTTAAATCAATTAAGGCACTATAGATGCGTGCGCATACACATACGCGCACACATATATTTTATACATCATACCATATCATATCATATATATATGTATATATGCACATAATTTCTGTTATAAAAAATTATAAATTAAATAAAAATTTGCTTGCATATTCTATTTTTGTCCAATAAAACTTAATAGCTTTCCCAAGAACTTTATTTTCAATTGATTATAAATAAAAGTTTATTTATATCGTAAAATCTTTTAAGAAAAAATTGACTTAACACTTTCAAAAGAAAAAAAATTTCCCAAAAATATTATTCGTTTTCTGAGAGCTATAAATCCAAGAACGACTTGTTAATCTGAATCTTGTCTAGAGCAAAGAGGCGCTTTCTCATGCGAATACGTAGTCTCTCAGATAAATGGCATGAAAACTGACCGACATGGTCTCTTTAAAAAATAAAGTGACAACGCGGGTTCGCGCCTGAGTCTACGATGTTTGCGCCTCGAGAATGAGAGTGGAGCTCGGCAGTGCGACGCGGAGAAAGTCGTAAAGAAAACTAGCATGCAGGTATGGAGAATGAGCTGGCCTTGTATATGTGTACTCGAAAACAGAAAAAGAGAGAAGAAGGTCAGAAAGAGAGATCGGCCAAGGAGAGTTGACGTCGGGGGGTCGTCGGCGTCGCGGATCGCTCGGTGCAAAGGCAGACGCCTCCTCTGGGTTTCATTAACCCCACGCATTCATAATCTCGAGTGTGTTGGACGTGCGAATATAGATTGAGATGGGAATGAGACCGTTTTTGTCCCGGTGGAATATTTGAGGCCGCGCGAGGCGCCGGCCGTGAGAGAACTCAAAGGGGTGAATCTGTAAAGAGAGGGCTATCGTTTACGCCGCGCGCGCTCGCTGTTTGGCGGGTAAATAGGCAGTCGATTGGGGGATTGCGGACACAATCCCCTTTCCCTGCCACCCTCTTTCTCTGCGTACAAACATCGAAAACGAAGTCGAGAGGAACCGCGCGAGCACCCGCTTTTCAACGCCTCGTTGAGTGTCGAACGGGACGACGCACTCTCGTGCTTCTATCCGGCGATCTAAGCGAATTCTCCCGGATCGGATATGCGCCTAATCAGCAGGATACCGACCCCTGGAGGGATCTCAATTTTTAAATCATGAGATAACGATGTTCTTAAGGGACATTCGCATATCGGTCAATTTTTCATAAGAATCAATCGAGTTTATAACAATTTAGAATATCGGTTTGATACATGTGTGTGTGATAATGATAGAATAAAAAAAAAAAACAATTTATCGGATAGTCGCATCGCAAAATGGATAAGCTGAAAAGTCAATGACCACGATCGACGAAAAGGGTGACATATGCGCGATAGCGAATCGAGCCGAAATTCCGGCACATATCGGCAACTGGAGCACAAAGTTCACGACACGTTGGTTGCGGAGAAAACACACAGGATAAACGAAGAGAAGGAAGATAGAAGAGAAATTTCAAAGATAGAAAGAGACAAAGATCGAAGCAGCTATGCGTGAAGCAAAGAAGGTACATAAAAGAGTCGAGGGAGAAAAATAGAAAAAGAAGGCGAGAAGGGAGACGTACGACGAGAACGTACGGTCGTTCTTTCTCTCTCTCCGTTTCTATCCTCTCCTCGACTTGCTAGTTGCATTTTCCATTGGGTGGCTCTCGCTCGCGATACGAAAGGCGGACACGTCGACGGAGGGAGGGTGGTCGACGACGGAGGGATGGCGGTGGTGAAGCAGGAAAGGTATGAGGTGGGTGGTTGACAGAGAGAACGAGCCAGCCATGCAGGAGGGGATGGCGGTCGAGCGACGCCGCTGCCGCCGCCGACAACGACAACGACAACGACGTCGACGTCGACGTCGACGACGACGACGACGACGGTAGGCAACGCTGGTGGTTGCCGCGAGAGGACCGACGCCACTCGGAGTAGCATCGAGAAAGCGAACGGAACGGAACGGAAAGCAGCAAGAGAGAAACGCGGGAGGAGGACCGAGTGGAGGAGAAAGCGAGTATTTCTCCGCCGAGAAATGAACAGGGAGAGAGAGAGAGAGAGAGAGAGAGAGAGAGAGAGAGAGAGAGAGGGAGAGAGAAAGAGAGAGAGAAAGAGAGAGAGAGGGAGAGAGAGGGGGGAGAGAGAGAGAGAAGAAGAAGCGACGCTACGGAAGAGACGATGAGGGACGTGGCTAGAGAGGGAAGGAGAAGAGTGCGCGAGAAAGAGGGAGAGAGGGAAGAGGGTAAGAGAGGGACCTCGGCTTGGGGTGTGCTCTCTGTGTAGCCCGGTCGATTCAGCCCCGGGCACTCGACTCCAAGCTACCTCTATCTGCCGTATTCCCTCTATTCTCTCTCTCTCTCTCTCTCTCTCTCTCTCCGCAAGCATCGCCACGGTGTTACCTACCGACCCGCGGCTCCCGCCGTTCTCCACCCTTCTCCCCTTCCCTCCGAAGGTCCATCCCGCTGCTGCCGCTGCCGTCGCTGCTGCTGCGGTCGTGACACTAGGTCTCGATACAACTTTCCCAACGACCACATTATTCCACCGTACATCCGTACGCACGCTGCCGCATCGGGCGCTACCAGTTTCTCTCGACTCTCGCAACCACGATCGAAGTTAGGGAGGGTCGGGGATAACGAGTTAAGAATTCACTTTTGCGTTCGCTATCGCATCAAAGCTAGACTCTTCGCCAGTCGTATCGAGAAGAGAATTTAATCGGTCGGCTTTTCCAACTCACGATTCTATCTTTTAATGTCTAATCTTGTCTAGTTTATCTCGAATTTATGATTAAATTAAGAAATCTTGCAGAAAGATCTCGTGATAACGAGCTATTGTGATTTCGAACTACTCTTAGTAAAATGCAAAAAAAAAAAAAAAAAAAAAAAACAAGAAAAAAAAGAAAATATCTCGCAAAAGATTTCTCTAAATAAAATCAACTTTTTTTTCAGTCGTCAACTATCGAGTGCTAACTACTTGCGCGCGAGTAGTAAAAATCTGCCCTCTAATCCACCTTCCGCCTTCCGTTACCAAGTAGTCGGAGGTAACTCGCGAGGGTGACAAAAGCCGCCACCCTCCACTCGCGAGTCGCCATCTTGAGCGATTCGACGATTTCTGGCGGAGAGTAGCAGGTTCCCCCGGGCGTAAGGACGTACCCCTACGTAGTTGTAGACCTCTCACGGGGCGACGAGCAATGGCAGTCGCTGGGTAGCCAGGCGGGATCCGGAGACCCCGCGAAAGAGAGAGAAACAGACGAGAGGCGGTTCTCCAGACGGGGGCGTACGACGACGGCCGTGTTATTTGTACGCAGACGTAAAGCAACCACCTGGGCCACCACCGTAGCGCGCATTGGTTTCTACGTCTGTGCCGTTTGTCTGTACGTCTGATGACGTCAGCAGCCAGGCTCCACCCAGGGTGGTGGTGGGCCCCTCGTTCTGCCGCTGCCTCCAAAGCCACCTACCTACACCTACCTACATCTACCTACCTCGGTCTCCGCCGCGAGCGAACGCGAGATCGAGGAGAGGGTGGTCGTCGTAGTCGTAGTCGCGGGGGCGCTTGCGCGAAATCGCCGGATCGTTTATTTGTATCTGTCATTGCCGACCGAGGTGGAATGGAGGGAGGATGCCTCTCTCGTTCTCGGAGGAGGATTGCCCTCCCTCGTCCTCCCTCCCGACGTCTCTTGCTTTCTTTCCGCGTCTTTCTCCGCGTATCCCTCTGCTCCCCCCTCTGTGCTTCTCCATCGCCGCCATGGCATCGCAGAGAATTCGCGTGTACCGATCGACACACGTTAACTTATCGAACGCCAACTAATTCGATTTCACCGTAACTCGCGTACGAGTTTTTCTTTTCAGTAATATATAACTGCAAGACGATTCGCTGCAATAATAATGCTATTGTAACGTGGTGGCGAATAAGTAGGTCGATAACCACGGGGGCTCGTGTTTTGCAATGCAAATTGCGAAACGCGCCGCGAGAACAGAGAGACGTCTTCGAGCGCTCGGATGGTCCTCTCGCTTCCGACTTTAACTGCAGCTTCTAGCTCCAACGGCAAATTTATTTCCCGTCTTTCGCGTTAAAGTGCTGGGAAACAGAGCTGCGACCAACGCGGTTTTGCCCACCGGTCCTGCCTGCAATCCAGACTAAAGGGTTTTAACCGGCACTCTCTTACTCTCTCTCTGTCCTCGCTACCTCTCTTTATATATTATAGTAACCCACCCGTCTCGACCGTGTCGTTGTCTTCGTTGTCGTCGTTGTCGTCGTCACGGTGGTCGATGCACGGAAATTTAAAAAAAAAAGATTCCTAAGATAAATAAGGGCAAATAAGGAGAGTGCGCCGCCGCGACTTTGAAACTCGTTTAAAACACCCTTATGGCGCGAAGAGTGAACGCGTTATTAATTTTTTCCGAATTGCTAGCGATTGAAGAAAAAAAGCTTGTTTTACATCGACAACAGAAAGCAGAAAAACTAAAGTAGAAAAGATCGCGGTGGAAAAAAAAAAAAAATAAAAACAATAAAAAAATCCACAACCAAATAAAAAATAGCCCGGGACCAATTTTCGTTTTGTAAAAATATTTTCGCCGAGAATAGCATGAAAGGGAGCAGAATCGGCTTCGACTAGCCTCGTGACACGGCGGCGCTGTTTTATCCCTGCGAGTCAGCGGACGCTTTGATGAAACCAATTAGCTCGTTTTTAACGACACGTTGTACGAGCGCCCCGCGGTTATGGGAGCGCGAGTAAAATGTCAACGCCAAATGGCTCGGCACGTTCTCGCTTCTTTCACCATGCTCCCGCCGGCACATCGAGAGGCGTGTGCACAGGTGTTACGGTAACCTTGACTTATAAAAATAAACGAACCGTCGCGTCGATTGACCGTAACGGACGTTTTAATTGCACCGAGAAGGCGGCCCCCGAGTTGGCTGCGCCATTAAAGAACGCGCGCCCGCGTCGTCGCCACCACGTATAACTTCGATAATTTAATAACGATTATCTGTGATGCGGCAACGCCGCCGTAATTCGATTAAATCGTCGCTCCACCCGAGTGTCAATGCGCAACATCCTATCGACTGCTTGCGTCGCAAGCGTATCTCAACTATCAGCGCACCAGTATACCCAGTTAAGTTAGAATAAAAGACCAGAGCTCCGGACACGTAATAATCAAATTGATTGATGACTAAATTTAAAAAATACAAAAAATATGATTTTACTTAAAAAAATTCACTCGAAATATTATTTACTAAAAATATCTTTATATACTACAGATACACATTAAGATTAAAAAAAGAACAGTATGCTTATATCAAATATTGTTTATATAAAACATTAAAAAAAAGAAAAGATAAAAACTAATGTATAAAATTTCATTTTAATCGAATTTAGATTAAAAAGATTTCAAATTTCAAGCATCTAAAAGAACGAATTTTCTTGAGTTTTTAGATCGTTGTCTAGTTACTTGCAAAGTAACCGATTGACGATATATCTCTCCGGGGTGGCTGCGAAAACGCCACACGAAAAGTATAGTGTGTTCGCACACGCGCGCGTGTGTATGTGTGTGTTCGCGTTACCTCCTCTCTACGCGCAAGAAAAACGAAATTTCTTTCTCCGACGCTCCAGTCGGAGCACTCTCCGAAAGAGGCGAGGTAAAAAGTGACCGCTCTCCGTGAGGGAAATATCGTGCTTCGTGCCGAGCTTTTTCCCCGTTCCACTTCCTCCGACCTTCCGCACTGGAGCCTCTCGTCCCTCTCGTCCCTCTCGCCATCCACGGCCGCCCTCGACCACCCCCGGACACTGTTCTGTCCTTTCTCTTTCTACCTATCCGCCGCGTCCTTCTTCGCTGCGTTTCACGAGGCACAGCATCTGCCGGTAGTAACAAAAAAATCCTCCAACCACCCTCGACGATCCTCGGGCGGCCTTAGCTTCGCGCTTCTGCTTCTAGGGTGGATTTCCCACTCCTTCTCCTCCCCTCCTCCCCCGCGATAGTGGGAAGAGAGGCTCGTAGAGAACGCCAGAGTAGAGAGAGAATAGCGACGGAGGGCGGGAGAAAGGGAGAAAGAGGAGCAAGATATTCCGGGTGCAAGGCAAACGAAGCGAGAGAAAGAGAGAGAGAGAGAGAGAGAGAGAGAGAGAGAGAGAGAGAGAGAGAGAGAGAGAATTACAGAAGAGAAGGTGAGGGAGATCGGTCGGAGATTCGCGGTAGAAAGACGACGAGGGATGGAGTGCGCCGAGGAATACGAGCGGGATCGGGAGGATGGCGGGAGGGGGAGGGTATACGGAGGGTTTAAGTGCCGCCGAGTGTCTACCTCCTTGTGGGATCGAACCCAGGACTCTCCGACTCTGTCTGCGTCTCTTTCTCGGATCGAAGCAAGGCGTCTCTCGACCTCCTCCGTGCTTTCTCCATCTATCTCTCTTTCTCTTTCCTTCTCCACTCTCTCCCTCTCTCTTTCTTTCTCTCCGACGAAGTTACATAGCTCGAAGCCGCGCGCGTATACATATACATACATACATACATACATACATACATACATACATACATACATACATACATACATACATACATACATACATATATATATATATATATATATATATATATATATACATATGAATGTGTACGTATGTACGTGTACGTACGAACGCTCTCGGCATAGAGAGAGGGAGAAATCCCTCTTTCCCTCATGGACGCAAGCACGGTCGTTGCCAGAGGAAAGAGAACGGACACACAGACAGACGCAGAGACGATGAGAGATCTCCCGCTGCGATATTCGCCGTCTCTTTCCATCGGGATTTATCCGTCTCTGTCTCTTTCTCTATCTCCGTTCGTACCACTACGCGTTAACTCGCTTATATACGTATGCGCTATGCGGGGCGTAACCTACCCCCCTGGAAAACCACACAGCCCCAACGACAGTCGGCATTTCGCTGTGCCATTGGCCCCAGACGACACTCGGAAACCCAATGGAAAGCGCAAATACGATACCGACTTCCGGTCCGTGGAAACGGGAATACGGGAAACTCCCGGCAAATCGCGCAGGACCGCGCTCACACTCCCGGTTTCCGCTGGTTCCCACCGCGGGATTCGACTCCCAGATTCGCACCCCCCCCCCCCGCGCGTACCGCCTTCACCTGCCGCAGTCACATCCGAATGCTGGAAACTCGACGATTGGTCGCAATAACTGCCGAGTCGCGATTGGTCGATCCAACGTACTTTTCCTCCTTTCGCGAAAAACGAAGCAGATCTCGATAGGTCGCTATTCCGAGAGACAGAGAAGGATCTCATTGTCAGTAAAAGCAATAAAGTGAAAAATTCTATGTAACAAAGTCTCTAATATGTAATTTTTTGACTAATCGACGTATTTTACGGTCTCATTTTCAAGACAAGAGAATAAGGTCCTCTCCAATTTCTAATAAATTATTAATTTTTAACATACACACACACACACACACACACACACACACACACACACACACGCGCGCACACACAAAATAAGAATTAATTTCTTTTATATAATAGATGTAAAATATATTTTTTCTCTTTCCTATACAAAGGCGAATGCAAAGGATCAATGGTGAAACATAGTGTAACTTCCGCGAAGACGGAGATCCTGCCAGAAGGTTATCGAGTTCGGGATTAACGGACGAGCATGATCCTGAAGGACCGCCATAGGAACGGTGGCCATTAATCCCGAGTTATATCAGAGGAGCAAAGCTCGAGGTTACAACGCGAACGCTGTTGCATCGCCTTGGCGAATCCATTTTGGCCAATTTCCTGTGTCTTAGGCTGATATTACATTTATATGACAAAATATTTGTTGGACATCTCGAATGGCAATGAGATAAAAAAATTAGAAAAAATTAGAATCTTGATAGAAAGTCTAGAAATTTTTTAATTCGCGATAGCCAATCGCTACGTCCGACAAACTCGTCTAACAAATGTAATATCATCCTTGTACGTTTATCAGAATGACGACGAAACAACAGCTCTCTTGCACGTCGAATAATTTAGACAAGCGAACGCAAAATTTATTCTAGCGCCAGGATAAGATGATCAATTTTTTTGAGATCTCATGAGACTACTTTCGTGCGAGACGTAAAGTGCTAAAGGTGTTGAATGCGATTGCGTTCTCTATCGATCCCGAAAACAGAGGCTTCTTAAAGAGATGGAGCATTACCTTCGCTCGCGGTACAATCCGACGAAATAGCCGAGATATAGGCATCTATTCGTAAACTTCTTTCCAATAGCATATCAATATTTTTACTGCAACTCTATATATTTATATAAAAATCACATTTATATTTTTTTTCGAAAACCGAAACTTTCCAATCATATTTTTTGCTTTATTTATGTTATTATATTATTACATTATTATATTACTCTATTTTCTTTACTTATATTATTATATTAATTTATATGTATGAACAACAATTGTCATAAACAAATGTTAGATCACAAAAAATTCAAAATATTAAAACAGTGCTCGTGTAATATGGCACATTTCAATTTTTTTATAAACGCTCGATTAAATCGATTAAATCGAGTAATACATATTTCGAATATTTTATGTTGCATAATTACACAAGGCATACGGCATTTTATGCAAGGGTTATCTCAAGGGTTAAATACAACGTATACGGCATTCTGCGCGAAAGAGCATGCAACGAGGGGGAGAGGGTGCCTCCTTTTCATCCTGGCGCTCCTTCTTTCGCTTTCTCGCGAATTCTTGCGGAGAAACGCGAGAGACGAGCTACGCTATTGGATAATACCAGAGGCCCCGGGTTCTCCGAGGGAACCATCCATTTAAAATGTCTCCCTTAAATCTCCAACACCACCGGCAACCACCGCCACCGCCGCCACCACCATCTCCACCAACGTCGCCGCCACCATCGTCGACTTTCAGTAGTTGCCCCCGCCTTCACCCCCTCGTTCACCCTCGGGCCACCCGCCTCCCTCCCGGACCAAAGTAGGTGCCACCCTCGCGCGCGCTGCCACCGGTTTCTTCTTCCACCCCTCCACTTTTATATCCACCTAAATCCATCCATTTTAAATGACGGATATTTTCTCCGCGCGACTGTATGGATTTTCATATTTTGCGGAGGTCTCTCTCTCTCTCTCTCTCTCTCTCTCTCTCTCTCTCTCTCTCTTTCTCTCCCTTTCTTTCTCTTTCCCCCGTTGGCATTTTAATAAAAATGGAAAGAGAGAAAGAAAAAGACGGGCGTTGGGGATCCGCGAAAACCTGCAAGGAGATAAATCCCTTTCGCTCTGTCATCGCGCTCACCTCACAAAAGCGTTTCGCGTTTCCGGAATATTCCTGAGCGGAATCTGAGATAAACTTTCGATCACACATTTGTTATATTATCATTAAAAACACAAAAAGATTATTAATTATTAAAAGAATGTATAAAAAGAAATAGTTGTTTCCGAAAAAAATTCTCGGCGTCAAATTTTATTTCACATATACATATATCATAAATATTGATTTGCTTTCGGCCCTCTCTCAAAAACTATTCTATAATAGAATTAATTCAGTTGACTCTTATCTTTGAAGGCGTCATCGATTCGTTTGATGCATTCAAAATCAGCCATGAGGATTAAAAAACAGTGAAAAAATCGGTCGTTGTAAAAGAGAGAAAAAAAGAGAGAGAGGGAAGGAGAGAGAGAGAGAGAGAGAGAGAGAGAGAGAGAAAGAGAGAGAGAGGGTAAGAGAGGTTACTTGCGTCAAAGCCAGTTATAAGCTTCGGAGATCATGGAAGACAACGAAAGGGGGCAAGAGGTGAAGCAAGCGGCAGACGACATGTATTATTGATGTGCCTGTGTCGCCGGCAAGCCTCTGCCTCTTCTCTTCTCTTCTCTTCTCTTCTCTCTACCTGTCTCTACCACTTCTCTCTTCCGAGTATCTGCGCTTCCCGTCTCGCCCTCCCCTCGCATGAAAACACTCATGCGAGTCTTCCACAGTTTCCGATACATTCCGCCAGGAATCCCAGCCATCGTCTCCGTCACTCGATATCTCTCGCGAGTACGCACACGCGTGCATGCTTAACAAAATCTTTCCTAGTTTCCACGAGAAGGAAACTCAATGGTCCATATTCTTATCAAACGCTTGGGTTTCTCCGTGTTATATGTGCGAGAAAAATGTTTCAAACATTTTTTTTTTTTGCATTTTTATAATTTTAAAGAATTCTTACAATAACATGTATGTTATTTGATATGTAAAAAAAATTTCTAGAAAAATAATAATTTTATTAAAATCGCAGTTTATTAAATATATACACAACCATATATATATTTATACATACACACGTGCATACATATATATGTATATGTGTATATATATATATATATAGTTGGATAAAGCGCGATCTTGTTTGACTGCGTTTTCCCGAGGGCGAGAGACGTTGCTGCGGGATTGAAACCGACCGAGGATGGATCTGCAATAATTGCAAGTCGAGTGCATTATGCACGGTCGGCCGAGTACGGAAAGAACGTCATGCTCCCACCGACCATGCGTTCATGAGAGAGAAAGAGATAGAAAGAGAGAGAGAGAGAGAGAGAGAGAGAGAGAGAGAGAGAGAGAGAGAGAGAGGGAGAGAGAGAAGAGAAAGAGAACGCAGAGCGTTCAGAGCGGAGACGCCGCCTTCTTCCATTAATCTCGCAGCAATCGAAATTAGCATAATTGACGGAGCGGAGAATAGCGGCCTGTTCGACTCCGAAACGCCATCTCGCATAATCTCTCCATATATCTCACTCAGTGTTTTCCGATAAAGCACGCATCCGCGAAAGGACCATCGTTCTAAAATATTCCCCACATATACAGAGTGTGACGAGATTTCTCTAAACCATACGTCACATCTAACTGAAAAAATTATTTACGTAATGCAAAAAGCAATATAATTAAAAGTTTTACTTTTTATGAATTAATCTTAAAATGCTATATATATTTATTAAAGTACGAGACTTGCGAGACCCGCGGCGTTATGTGATTTGTTAAAAACCGCGACTCTTTCCCTCGACGAAAATATCTACGCGTCGTTTGTATTCACGGTACGCGCGGAGAAACTTAAATTGCCACGATTAAACTCGACACCGCGCGCGCGACGGGAGATTAATGAATTTTCGGAAGCGTAAAATCTCCCGATACTCTCGCGGCAACATTTATACGCGGATCGATCTGCGAACGCAACGCGTTGTTCGACTGGTTTTAATAAACGAGCGTGCGAAGGGAATGCAGATCGCATGCAGGATATAGGATAGCTACATCTCGGTGGACCGCGGGAACGAACCAACGGCTTTTTCTCGCCCTTCATCTGTCCCTCTCTCTCTCTCTCTCTCTCTCTCTCTCTCTCTCTCTCTCTCTCTCTCTCTCCCTTCCTCTCCCACTTTTTCTCCGTCTCTCTTGACGAGTCTCTCTTTTTCTCTCTCACACGCGCATCTCCTTGAGCAAGACGTATCGACGCGGATTTTTTTCCGCGTCAGTCATTTATCAAAGCCCTTCGTTCTCGGCCGCACCCCACCCACTCGATACACGCGGATCCGGCCAAAGGATTTAGGCAAAGAGACTAGAGACTAGAGGAGGTGGAAAAGGAAAGGGCTGGCGGAGGGCAGGAAGAAGGGATATGCCCTTCCTCGGACCACATCCAGCAGTACCGGATCGAGATGCCGAAGAATCCCCAATCCTTTCGTCCATCATTACTCTAGCACCTATAACTGTACCGACTCGCGAAAGAACCACACAGTAACTTTCAAAATATCCACGAGACGATTTTCACCATCATCCATCTTTCTTCCGCGTCGGCGTGCTAAATCTTCCAACTGTGACGAATACAGGTAAAAATACAGACGGACGTATCGGAAAGTACGATGTAAGCCGCGAACATGGTAATTAAGGCCGAGGCATTAATCCCGGAAAAATTCAACGGCTCGCAGGCTGCAATTTCCAACGTTAACCCGGGCAATTTTTCCTCGGCCACGTCCTCGCACGCAATCCCCACCCCCTCGAGAACAGCCGTCACTTCCACCCTGTCCTCCGCTGCGTTCCCTTTCGCAAAAGCTCGATCGAGTATCGAGGATGCTTGTGGTTTTAGCGCGAGCGCGAACGGAGGAGACCGCGGCGCTACGTAAATCCTCCACGACAATCTACAACGCGCGTGAGACTCACACATGCCCAATAAATCCGTAGCATCTTCCTATTTCCGGAGAACTCTTATGTATGCCGTCATCGTAAAATTTCGCGAGATAAACATGTTGACGAGATATAACGAGACACAACGTCACGCTCTCGTAAACTTTCTATACTCGCGGATATACTATAGTAAAGTCGCAACATTAACTAGATCATTTCGTTTCTTCGCTAGTATTCTCTCTATTCTATTTTATTTCATTATTATTATTTTTTTTTTTTTCATAACGGTTGCATTTTTATACTTATGTATATACCAAAGACTCGAAGACAAGGCTCGCGGTAAGAGAAGCGCGACGCGTAATTTCGCTCTATTATAATATAAAATGACGAGAAACGTCAACTCGGTGATCGTTAAAAATTTATAACGCAAGGATTTCGATGTGTGGGTGGAAAGTAATCTGATCGAGCGTGACAAAAATGACACGCAGCCACAACGGACTGTCGTTTCCGGATGGACCCGGCAACGCATCTTTATATCTCCCTCTCTGTTTTCTTGCGCGACGCTTCCGAGCTTCTATAAACTCCGGACGATAGTGGTGGTGTGCGTGAGCGCGAACGCTACGACCCTTTTGTTATCTCCTTTGAAAGAGACGCGAGTGCATATTGCATTACCTCGCGCAGAGCGCAGAGAAAATGGAGATAAACGGTGCGAGAGAAAAGAGAGACAACGACATCAGAGGAGGGAGCGGGTCAACCCGCCGAGTTTCATAAATATTTTCTATACAGGCGCGTCGCCAAACTGATTTACGGTAGCTGAAGGTAGAGGAATATACAACGTAACGAGACTCGAACGTTACACGTTTTATTGCCGTCAATCGCTCGAGAAAATTCGTCAAGTACATGCCATAGAAAAATCGCACGTTTCCACATGTATATATATATATATATATAATAAAGAATAAATTTAACCGAAATTATCATTATAATTTTTTTCAAGACAAATCGAATAATTATTGACTAATTGACGGAAATTAAATCGAGATTTCTGCGCGATGAGGTGTAAGTAGCTACATATAGGTAAATTGAAGGATTCTGATATATACGATCAGATAAAATCTATTGATATGCAAGTAAGGGCATTTCAGACAAGATTTAAGGGCCATTCATAATCAGTAAAATAAAAAAACGAAGGATCTCCCGCCGAGAAATACGAGTGTTTGATCAGGAAAACACTTTGTATATTATCAACGAGCGTGTATGGAGTGTGCTTGCGCATATGCAAATACAGCGCTGTCCAAAAGGCAAATACATGCGACCGTAAGATAAGACTAATTCAAGGGCTCTCCAGAACGGCAAGAAACCAGGGGTCTCCCAGTCGATCGAATTACGGATTATTAACGATAAGCTCTTTTGCCCGAGTAAGGTTACGGGTACGGTAAAATTCATTTTACACATTTTCTTGATATCTTGTACTTTATATTGAATTTAAACTTGCGCCGCACTTTTGACTTTGTTAAAACCACAAATGTTAATTAGCACAAATCATGTAATAAAAATTTATAGAATGAACGAGATAAAAATTATTTGTATGAAAGAAAACCTTTTAGTATTTTCATTTCATTGTATGTACCAATAATTAATTATTCTAGATAATAATAGACAAAAACAATGGTATTTTAATAAAAATAATATTGCTCGTGTAAAATTTGTTGAGAAAAGAAATTGGATTTTTACATTAGAACCAAAAACAGCTTTGCTATAAATAAGATGAAATAGCTAGCTGACTTCTTTTCTTTTATTTTAAAAGCCACATCCCTTAAAATACGTGACTCTCAGTCCTGTCTATATTTGTGCTGCCATATGCATGGTGTGTTCCATAAATCTTAATAAATGATTATCCTGTTATCAAGACTTATATATATATATATATATATCTGAATATATTTTTGGACAACTCTTCCCCTATTATTAGTTTATTAATCTTACTAAATATCAAATGATTGATATATTGTAGTGCAATAACTAAGGGCCTGAGCACAAAGATTGTCGTAACCATTTCCGACAAAGTTGTAAACGTAAGCGTATTCATATTACGTTTACAACGTAAATCCTTGAGCGTTGACTTACGTTTCCGATTTATATTTACAACCTTTGATTTTGTAATTAAAGTTTACAACTCTGTCGGGAACAATTATGACAATCTTTATGGTTAAGCCCTAAGTATAACTGAACCATGTACTGGATGTAGATAGATCATTGAACTTCTGCCTATAATAATAGCTAAAATGCTTTAGTAGTGGGATAGTTTAAGAAAGAATTTGGATGTGTGAAATAGAGTAGACAACAAAGAATAGGATAAGTTGGTAGGGAGATGAGAACAAAATGGGAAAACGGAGGAAGAGCAAGAGTCGTCCATACGAGTCGCCGAATATAAATACCAAAGACGAAGTTAAAAAGTCAGCAGTAGAAAAGTGGAACCAGTATTGTGAGCTGTGTCACCTACCTTGATACTCCTGAAGACCCTCTGACAACTGTTTCTGTTGTAAGACCGAAAGCAGAAACGCATTTGCATTACTTCTCGATTGACATCTTGCGGACGTAAAAGCACTGAAATAAAAATCGTGAATCATATTAGTCAAAAAAGAATCATATATTATTTCTTCTTTTTTTTCTCATAAATTGCTTTTTATTAAAAGGCAAAGATCTGATTTAAATCTGCAAGACGACCCAAAGCTTCTTAATTTTTAAACGACCGTTTTAATTATTAATTTATTATTATTATTTTTATTTCGATTTGTTTTGATCGCATTGATCTCGTCATACTTTTTTATTATTTCGATCTCGCGGAAGTCTAAGTAAACACAATAAGACGAATCTGTGAGTCCGCTGACAGATTTTGCGTTCACATCTTTGTCAGATCTTATATTGGTGAGTCTAGAAATTAAATTCGATCAGTTTTCCACTACAAAAAATTACTGTAAAATAAAAGTCATAAACAATATGCTTCTAAGCGGCATATTGCTGGCTTTATTTTATTTCTTTGCAAGTTTTTGTCATAACTTTGTCGATGAATATTTGAATATTAAACTGATGTGACGTACCAGTGGAGCGATTCAACATTAATAATAACTAACATCTCGACTTAGACGACGTCAGATTTACCAATTTTGTGTATTTTTATTTTATTTTTGTTATCTGTATCTCAATCATTATTAATTTATCATTATCTAATTTGACACTGAAGAAAGTCCAGTCAAGGACTGAAACTTTTGCGCTTGAAATGTTTTTATTATATGCATTTCTTATTTTTGTATTAATTTGTTTTTTAATCTGCGTTCTCTTCTTTTTTATATTTTGCGATTATTTTGTTTTATTTCTACTTATGACCTGTAATTTCTTTGCGTAAAATCTGTTTTTATGTATCTTTAATATTTTTATTTGTAACATTTTAACGTATTAAATTCCAAGTTTAATTTTTTAAAATTTTTACTTTAATCATTTTTATTCATTTATATTTGTTTACTTGCTCTTTAATTCCTTGTACACCTGTTTACTTTTTCTTATGTTACTTATTTCGACAAGTAAAACTGCTGTTCAAAGTAATGTAATTACTTCATTAAAATCAATTATATTCTAATCGTTTCCGAAATTATAATATTATATCTCTGTAATTCTTGCTAAGAAATATTGAAATACTCTCGATACTTTTTTTAATCTTCAATATTCAAGGGCTCTATATTCATACTCTAATACATTATTGGCTGTTGTGTATTATTATAACTGACTTTATGTATTGTTCAATTTTTGAAATTGTCTTCAAATAAAGGTATCCAAAAATAACTACTTTTGATCTATTCGCGAAACCTTAACAATTTTTCAACATTTCTATCGACGCGCGTCTCAAATAATAATGTGTATATAGGTTTAATATTAACATAATCGTACATCTCTCTCTCTCTCTCTCTCTCTCTCTCTCTCGCTCTTTCTGTTCACATTTTCGTGTTCATAAATATATAATCGAACGAATAAACATCGAATGTCATATGTTTCGCACACCGATTAGCAATATAATATCTTGAAATACACGATAATAGTTTGGCGCATCATTACATCAGCATCATGGAGTTACCTGAGGATTACATAGCTGGAAGTAGCATGCAATATCGCGATACCAAACATCTGATCGAGGAATTTAAAAATGAATTGATGCAAATGCATGGAAAATGTCTTGATATAGGATGCGGTCCAGGTCAAGTCACCAAAGAGATCCTATTACCTTTGTTGCCAGATGATGCAGAAGTAATAGGTAGGTGTGAATGAAAAATTAACGTAATGCATTTAACGAAAAGTCTTATTATAGGTGTTGATATATCACAAGAAATGGTCAACTATGCACGCAAAAAATTTGCAGACAAGCGTTTGTCCTACATTGTTCTAGATATTGAATCACCGAATCTACCAAAAGATCAAATCGAATGTTATCATAACATCGTTTCGTTTTATTGCATCCACTGGTGCAATGATATGTGGTATTTTCAATATTTTTTTACTAAATGATAATTCTTTTGCAAGTCGCGATTAATAACTCTTTTATCATAGAAGAAAATCGCATATGAAGATAACCGCGTTATATTAACGATACTAATATTTAATAAAGATTAGAAAAATATTAATCCCATACGATTTTTTACGAATCTTCTAATCAAAGCATCAAACTTAGGTTCACCTTTAAAAATATTTACAAGCTTCTGCAACCAGAAGGAAAAGCGCTAGTCATGTTTCTTGCTTATAATATCGGATTTGAGGCATATATACGTTTGAAACCACGATTTCAGCCTTATTTGGAGGTACTAATAAAGATTAACATAATACACATGTAATACGCGATAATAAGTATGTAAAAACCGCGCTCTAATGTTTCATTTTTTTGTTACAAGGATGCGCATCGTTACGTGCCTTACTTTCAAAGAGTTCGATGCAAAAATATGAGAGCAAGCCTACAAGAAATATTGCAAAACGTTGGTTTTAAAATTCTGCATGTGAGCAATAGGGAAAAGAGCTTTGAATACAGCAAAACTGATTTGCAAAGTAAGTTATTACAAGTATCTTGAAATCGGAAAATTTGCTATTTTTTCAAAGATCACGTAAGAATAAATTAAACAGCCATAATTTAATTAATATTACGTGCTTGCTTCAACGAGATTTATTTTTTTGTTCAGAATTATCTGTTTCTTTGAATTTTGTTCATACTACATTTGTATCTTTGCAGATTCCGCACACGCTATTAATCCTTTCGTTAAAAGGTTTCCCAATGAGAAAATGAAAAAAGATTTTTTGGAACAACTTATAAACGAAGTAATGAGTTTTCAGGATGCTCATATTACACTTAAAAATAAAAATAATCAACAAGATATTATATTGACATACAACCTTTTAGTAGCATATGTGCAAAAACCGCCAGCGGTTGCCTGAGGCATTCAGTGCGAAACGTATTTTTAAATAATTTTAATTATGTTATTTACTATATATATAATTATTATATATAATTTTAATTATTAATAAATAAAATAATCTTTAGTTTATCGCACGAAAAAAACTTTACGTCATTGCGGGGTCACTAGTCACCCCAAAATAGAATAGCATCTCGATTAATACTAAAGTGGGACGAGGCACGCTATTCTTTTCCTAAGAAGTAAAAGGCACAGATTCACAATATTCGTAACTTTAAAAATATTACGAAAACAAAATTGGTCGCGGCGATCTCGTGCGATTAATTGAAAATTAATAAAAATAATTTTATTATTTTAATAATTCTAATGAATTATTTTTATTAAAAATTTGTACTTTTAATAATTACATTAAGAATATGATTAAAATTTTAATAAAACTGTTTATTGTCCATTGATTAACTTGATTATTATCTTGTGAAGTAAATAAATAAAATATAAATTAATTTTCAACATGTGAAATTATATTAATTATCGGTACCTTCTAAATAGAATGTTGCTTTTTCGACAAACACTTTTCATTCTAAACATAATAAAACAGGGAAAGAATATCTACAGATCACCTTTCCACACTCCCATCTTCTCCTACAACACTAAACTTTATTGTACGCTATATCTTTGATTTTACAATAGTACAGCCATTTATAGAATATCGTTATTATAACTTATGGATCATTTATTATACGGATATAAGTGGGCATTAATGATACCGATATTCGTATAGCAAGTAACAATGTGTCTCTAATTCTGTTCTCTAAAAAATACATCCAGGTTTATAAATAATCTTGAAATGACTTCTCACCGATCGTATTTGATATCCGATGTTCGCTTTAGGGAAAGTACGACTAGCTTCGCAAAAATATCATCATACAAACATACAAGCATCGGTTTTTCATTCTGTTCCATTATAAGAAGCATCGCGATAATTAATTAATTTTCTTCTACAGTCGTTAGTTATTTCACGATAAAGAATCGGAAATTGATCCAAATTGCGCGTTCAACTCAAGAGCGAAAGTAGACGCGCTTCCTCCAAGCGACAAGGAAATCTATCAAGATGGAAACGGACCAAATTCTATCATTATACCAATATAAATATTCTCAATAATCTTAATTTCATTGATCCGCAAACTAGTATTCTTCCATACATAAAGCGTGACCTCTTTCTTTGTGACATCCGCATAATTTATAAAATTATTGAGTAAAATCAGATTAAAAAAATAATTTTTCTTTATGTCAAGCTAGCCTGGTACAGATAAGTTTCAATTGAAATGTTTAATATATAGTATATCAATATCGAAATCTCAATATTCAAATCGAATATACACAGATAGTTACGTCTATAATTAATCGTAACATAAGATATATTTTAAATACTTGTCGCATATAATATACTCTATTCTCTATTATTTTGTGAATGTAATTAATTAAATATTTTAATCATGTCAAAACAAAAATATCCGCCTATTCCTTTCTAATCTTATTTCCTGTATTGCGAACATCATGTACCACAGCAGCTTTCCGTAATCTGTACGATTCCTGTTAGGAAAACGCACTCTAATCGAACAGCATTCTTTATAATTGCGTAAAGCATCGGATCCGATGAATGTCAATCTGCTCTAAAATCTCGCTAATTATCGAAATTAAATTTTTCAAGAAAAAGTCTCATCAAAATTAGACAAATTCATTAATTGTTTTGTTTTTTGGTTAGAGAATGAGCAACTGTAACACATCGAGATATTGTAAAATTTAAAATGCATTTATCTTAGACCATTTAAATGCTCTAAATATATTTTCGACAGCAGGATTTGTCAGCGTCCGTAATCCGAATGCCTTGCAATCACTCTGGATGTCTTAAGGGCTAAAATCGTAAGATTATTCGGAGTACATTTATCGATTATGAGCTAGTACCATTACGGCAAACGGAATAAGTATAACGTTTTCTTAATATATTGACCTACTTGATAATTCTCTTATTCGTAGAAAGGACATCGAACATCGAAGACGATTATTTAGAAAAGAGGGATTATACCTGGATATACAGAACAGTGAAGGATGATCAAAGGCAAGGCACAAGTGAGTCAGAGGAGAAATAATTTTGGATGAAATTAATATCTTGTGTCTTAGTCATTTCCGTTCCTTTTACGCCACGATTAAGATCGGGACATTGCGAAATATACATACATTTATATTATATAGTCAGACATCGTCGACGTGATTGATCGACAACTATTGCTAATAGCGGGACAAACACATCTCATTTCTACTGATACCTTTGCATTTCCAGTCGTTCATGTTTATCTTGACGTAATAATTCATTCATCTTTCAAAACGAAAACATCAGACTCGGTATGTAAAATAGACTTTTGAATAGATCGTTGAAAAGAATAGTTTGAAAAACGAGCGAGGACACAACATGACAAGTAAAATGTAACAATATCACAAGATTTGTATCTATGTAATATATTCTGTTTGTTATAAATTCCAAACACTGCAAAAACGAAAGACTTAAGATCTTTGAAAAGTATAAGAATCACTGAAAGAGTCACTGAAACGAGCGATCTCTCTAACAATAAGATTTAATCACTGTTTGTTGAAAGAAAATCGAAAAATTACAAAATAAAAATTATAAATTTGTAATAAAATGGAAAAAATATTTTTTACAAAACGACAAATTCGTGCGTAAGTATATAGATCGTATATAGATACAAATAGAACAAAAATCGTAAAATAAAAATTCTCAGATCCTAGTTTAATAATTCGTAAATTTCAAGTATCTGTAGAAATTAGATTTCTGTCCATAATCTAAACTACACTACACAGAGCTTTATCGCACTGATGTTTCGGCCTATTGATATCACGCGTCGAAAAAAGTCATTACGTGACAAACGCAGCCGAAATTACGTACATCTTAAGTTTCAATAGCGTTCTTATTTTTCGATCTGATTCTTCCGTCGTACGTCCAATACAACGTCCAATATACCGAAATATGCGTTATGCATAATATAGTGGTTCGAGAAAGCCACGCTTACTATACATAGGTAATTCTCTTTTACGTATAAGAGCAATAGAACGCGAATAGCGTATACCACGTTGTAATTACACATTTTAAACTGTTGCTGTCTAGATACTTTCATTGCGAGATGTTTGTCATTGAATTTAACAGAAATTAATGGAAACATTGATTGAAAAACACATCACGCATAGCGACTAAAAATTAAAAATTTAAGTCAATTTATCATAAAAATGATATTGGCATAATAAGATAATCAGCAAAGTAATTAATTTATGCAGATATATATGCTAAGAATTAGTTAACAAACATTATTAATTAATATTTAACACACGAGATTGTTTCGTTACTTGCAAACGCTAAATTTTAATATTTCTTATCAATAATTACATGTAGAAATAATGTGTGAAGCGAAGTAGAGAAGTTTCTCATAGATGTACGGTATTATTCGGTTAATATTCTTGATTAAAATTTCAATCCTGATTGTCATAAGCGGAAAAATGGGAGAGGAAAATTACAAAGGAAAAATAAAATAATATGAACACAACAAATTATATAATCTCTCATCACTTACAAAACAGAAATATCGATAACGAACGGAACTAATCGATTAAAGAATACGAATGATAATACATAACCGAGACATATATAAGACCCGTCACGTTGCGTGATGCATTATAAAAAATAAGTCAACATAGATGAGATGATCGGACAGTACAATCATTGGCAACGACAATGCTAAAAATAATGTAATTGTCGCGGTAAATTGAGTTACTGCAAGTAAGCCAAGAGGGAAGACAAAATCATTAGCACGGGATGCAATCTACACTTCCGATACATAAAATAGATAACGTATACATCTGCATATGTGTACTTTACTGCATGTACAATACCATCAGGCATTTGTACGTTCGTGTTATCGATCGTTACTACAATTACAATCATCTCGATGAGTTTGTTGTTCGTTTTCTCCTACTCGCGCGTATCTTTTTCTTTTTTCTTTCTTGCATCATCTTTCTTCTTTTTCGTTATTCTAAATAGTCACACTCACATAGATACAAGCTAGCGAGTAAACCATTTACAACGCAAATTCTCTACGACAGAGCTACGTTACAATCTCGATCACGAAGCGGATGCGGAATCGTTTAGACTCGTGCTATACTCAAGTGCGTTTAACATTCGCAAAATAAATCAGGATGTCTATCAATTGCCATTATACAACGTCGTAAGGCAAAGTTATTACTTGGAATAAAAGGTTCTTCAACTCAGATCAACACAAAGCTTTATAGATTCACAAGAATATCGTCGTTGCATATTATGTACATTGAGTTACGTTATTTCATTGTCGATTGAGAATTGGCGATAATGTCGCTGCTAAAACTGATAGACAATTCAAAAACACACTGCTGCGCAACAATAAAATTCTAATACCTACAGATATAATATCGGTGCAGCCTAATCGACCGCCATTTCTTCAAGAATACTTAAAAGACTTTCGCGAGAATTAAAAAGAAGAGATTATCGAGAGGATCAAAGGAGGACGCAATGTCAAGGACAATAGTACAGTCAGGTACGAAAAATCGTTGTTAGGAGATCCTCATTACGGTGAACTCGAAGGATGGACACGATAAATGCATATACATATATAAATATATGTATATATATATATATACATATATATGCATATGTATAAAGAGAGAAAGAGAGGGAGATAAAAGATTCTTATAAACTTGTTGCGGGTAATATTATGCTTAGTTTCGATAGGAATTGTGTAACAGCGGCGGACGTTTAGACGCTCCAATTTGAACCTCGACAAGTGCGACGAGTGCAATACTTTTGCAACAACAGAATAATATATAGCTGAGCCAAATCACTACGATCGTTTGTAGGCCGTTTCAAACTACACATATCTTATGTTTAATATAATACGCCTATGCATCTTCACACGTTTACCCTAGAACGACAAACACGTTCGTTATAGAGATCCTCGATGCCGAACGTCTTCTATAAATATCTATTTGGCAAACTTCGAGTAGCTCGAATAACATCTCCAGAGATACTCGTCGCTAGACTCAACCACCTTAGCGTGAAGCATCACATAGAATTCTAAAGAGCTAACGCTAAAAGTAATCTTCAAATTGAGAGTCCTTCATTGAAAACAATGTCTAGAATAACATTAGTTAACGCCAGAGCGGTCAAGACAGATAACATCGCAGGTACAAATTGGTAACATTGCGACGAACGCATCGGAAAATAAATCGATGGTGCGCGATTAATAATCCGCGCGCGAACGTGTTCGTCGTAATTAACGTAGAGAATTCTTGTATTTCTGTTTCCTTTCCCTTCCCCCGTAGTTGCTACATTAACAATGATTATGCTAGTGCTACCATTTTCATCTTTATGACTATATCCTACGATTAACAACATCAACAGCAACAACACATAATATATCAACGTGAATATAATATCTATGTCCCGTTAGCGTAAATCTATACTTATGTACATACGCGTGTGTTGTGTGTAACATACATACACGCCTACATACGTATGTTACACAAATGTAGGAAGAGAACATGATGTCGATCACATGTCTCAAGCAAGTATGCGATATCCATCCATATATAATACTCAGAAAAAGATCTTTGACAAAATACACACAGTAAACTTGCAATCTGATCTAAGTGAAAGACATAAATGCACAGGTAGATCACACTATCCGCGAAACGACTGTATAATTGAGAAATTGGATACGATAATAGTGTAAATAACATACGTAGTTTGAAAAACGAATAAATTTTGAACCAAAAATTTGAATAATTTGAAAGAAAATAGGAAAATAAAGTGAATTTTATAATCATTTGTAATATTTAGATTTTTACCGTACATAAAAAATTAACAGTAAACAAATCAACTTCCAATTAACCAATTCCTCAATTAAGGTAACGGAGATAACAAAACTCAAATAAATACTATTAGGGAATATAAGAGAAGAGCAAACTATACATATAATTGGAAATATTGGCATTTTACTCTCACTCTCTTATTACTTATATTCCAATTTTCTCGTATGCATATCATTATCTTTCCCAGCAGATTTAGTTAATTAAAATATATTCTATCTTAAATCATGCGCTTCGATGAGAAATAGAAATCAAGATTTTCTATTAATATCGCATGTCCTAAAATGCGCAGAGTACATTCGCAAAATAAAGTTATATTAAAATAAGGGGATGCTTTTTCCTTCGAAGGAAGACTAAATGTTTATAATAAATGTAAATATTTATAATAAAATGTATAATAAACTAACATTAGGAAAAAAATCCAAACTAAATATCGCTACACTCAAAAAAATATTTTGCTAATGTAAATAGATTTCTAGATGTCTCAATTAAAATTTATCGCTACTTTTGTATCCGTTAGAATATTGTTTGTCACGTATAGAATTTATAGTAGCAATATTCTAGCAATATCTCTATAAAATTTAGATCCCATTGCCAAATATTAATAACAAATATAATTGTTCTTGACTTTACACTATGACACTGCATATATTTTGCACTTAATCAATTTAAATGACAGACAGAATTTATATCTGTACTATTAGTGTAATTTAGATGGAAAATTTTTCCGTGATGCCCATCTTTAAGGCCTATTGTCAAGGACAATTATATTTATGATTAATATTTGGCAATGGGATCTAAATTTTCTAGAGGTATTGCTAGCATATTCCTGCTATAAATTCTATACGTGACAAACAATATTCTAACAGATACAAAAAGGAGCGATAAATTTTAATTGACACATCTAGAAATCTATCTACATTAGCAAAATATTTTTTTGAGTGTATGTTATTGATAAACCAAGTAGAAATCTAGTATACTGAATAGAGAATTTATATATCGTTTAATCGATTTCTCCTCTATTATATATTACCATCTTCTGGATGTCGCGAAGGATGCGTACTTGACGCAACGTGATAATCTGCCCAATCTCACAAAAACATCGACACTTATACGCACGCATACGATTACACAGTATACGAACGACGCTATCAATTTCCTCACATAGGTTCCAGGCATACTGGATAGAATTACACATACGTTGCCTTAAATTATCGCGTCTGTATTATCGTTAGGTATACGACTATCTCTACCGTCAACTCCCGTGTCCGGATAAAATCAGTCGCGTCCGCCACGGAACATTTTACAGCTTCGCGAACGGTAACTTCGTTTGCGGAAGAAATGCTATCGCGATAATTGGCATCGTCTAAGAAATGGTAACTGCGTTCTCTCTGGTTCCTCGCGCGCGCGCGCGCGCACGCTCGCATATGTATATGTGTTTATGTAAACTTCTAAATTTATCGGAAATATATATACATATATATTAACTATTCTGTCAAAAAAACGCAATATTTAACGACTATTTAAAATAAAAACCAAATGCCATACCTTTTACATCTACAGCAAACCAAATATCATTACATCAGAGGGAGGTGCACGGGATATATAACTTCAGGATTCTTCATTCTTTTAAGTTTACGGGATGCGCAATATCGTCTGCAATAATAAATGCATATGTTTTAATTGCTTTTCTCTGCTTGTTAGATAGACTCGATAAAAATCGCGAACGATTTTTTAACTTATTCTCTCATCCTTTACAATGTTTACAGAAAACAATATATACAACTAGAGCACGCAATTATATAAAAAATAATAAATTTGAGATTCGTGTAATACTTAAATACTAAACTGTTATTGCACCCGACGATATAAAAAATTTCCATAATAATAAACTAAATTTTTATATAAATTCTTATATAATACTAAATATAAAATTTTAATTAAGTTTGTAAGAACAATATTATATTTTTCCGTTATTTAAAATAATGTCAAATAATTAAAAATGTTAAGATAGAAATTATCTAAATTTAACAAATTTAAAATAGTATAAAAAATTTATAAATATATACATATATGTATATACTCTCCTATAAATCAATTGTGTGTGCTCTATTGCTCAATGAACGCTCTCGATATAAAATATAATATCGAAATAAAATATAATTAAATATTAAAATATAATTCGTCGAGATTGGCGTTCAAGTAAATATGTACAGATAACTAAAATTTCCACGTACATATATATATGCGTGTATGCTCTAAATTAATAAATATCCTAAAACAATATCTGTATCAAAGATTAGAGCAAAATTCTTTCAATGTATAAGTATACATACATTAAAAGGATGTACTTAAATCGAATTATAACACGTAAAGAAAAGCAGCTAAATTTCGAGAACACTAAATGCCATGAGATCACTTGAGCAGGATATTTGTGCAAGTAGATAATTAATAATAATTCCCTATTCGATTTGCCACATTTTTAAAAATAGAAAAATAATGAAAAATTAAAACAAAGATGCAATCCATCAAATAATACAAAATATAAATAACAAACTATCACGACATATAATCAAGTACTTAAGTAAATATAACAAATTATATATTCCATAAAATGTCACATCTTTGATTCAGATCGTTATATTCGCGCGATTATTCACCGCAATTAACGATACATCCCGCATACCTCTGTCTTTACATTAAATTAACCCGTTAAATAAATAACGGATTTATATGATGCAGACTTACGATACGATAAATTTTAATTCTAAATTCGTTATAATTAACGGATATTCTCCCTCGTATAGATACCTGTGTACATGTATCGTAGCGCGTAGCCTAAAATATCGTACAATTAGAAACAACAAGGACAATGTTACCTCGTAACATTTTTGATTGTCTTCCTCAAAGAGGTTCGCCCGACCGGACTGCTCGTGATACAAAGATGATACGAAGAATTGATCTACATACAGTAGAATCCGGCTAACAAAATGGAAAAACAAACAACTTGTGAAAAAAAGTATATATCACTGCGCGGGAAACTGTTCAACAAATCGCCATGTACTTTTGCGCGTCAATTTTCAATTAAGTGCGACTGCGCGCGCCGTCACGTGATCTGACGTAATTATAACCATAGATATATAAATAAACAGAGATGAGAAAAAAGATGTAAATACCTAACTCCTCGAGTTGTGGAAGCACTCTCTCCACAAAAAAAAAAAAAAAAAAATAGACTCGGCTATGAATTTTCTATAAAAGACAATTATGACTTTAATCTGTGTAAACAAGAAAAGAAAATAATACATAGTTTTTTTCTTTTCCTTGAGATAAATATACATAATTATTGCCGAGTCTATTTTTGTGATTACATTAATATTGATAAATATATACATATATGTAAAATGTAAACAATCAAAATTGTCCGGATCCTATTGTAATGAGATACCGAGACATTCTTGTGCCTTCGGCAGGAAAATATCACGATTTTTGCCGCAGTATATGGGTATCCCCTCCTAAAAAAATGTTTATATACGGAGTACTTTCAGTCAAAAATATATCAGATCAACACACACACTCGCGCGTTCGTGCAAATTTGCCGAATTTTTCTTTTCTAGGCCAAAGAGATTATACCCTCTCGGTTGTATATGTACCTCTTGTGTTATTCTGACTGGAATCTCCTGAGATCTGACTTTTTAATAGTCGAAGATCAATCTAAATGGAGCATCTTGGAACGCGATTAGACTTAATTTATATGTAGTTGATTAAATAACGATGACTTATGCATATAACAACAATATTAAATGTTAGCACTTAGGAAGGTTGTATATTATTTTTTCTTATATATATATATATATATATATATATATATATATTTATATTTATATATATATGTATACTTCTTGCGCGCGTATTTGTTTTGTCGCGGTCTTAATGCTCGTTAAAATCATATGAATATGTAACCGACGTCAGCGAACGTCTTAGATTCCAGAATCTCTCAGACTGCTTAATACTGTGTGCAAATAATGCGAAATTTATATCCATTATGTATATTGAAGTTTAACATTGTCTCTTTCTCTTTTGCATTATTATAAGCAGACGTTTTACCATAAAGAGATCATGACATAGCGTTTCCGTGTGTCTAGCCAGACACGATCAATTAAAGAATCGATCAACATGTACGATCAACGCGTCAATCGAATAATGATCATTGTAGTAAAAGACACAACATTGAAGTACTAGAAAATTACCTCAATCCATTATTCGACATCTAATCTCTTCAAAATATTAAATGGTAAAAGTTCAGTATATGTGTTTGTGTATGTGTGTATATGTATGTATGTGTATATATATATATATATATATATATATATATATATATATATATATATATATATATATATATACATACATATACATGCACACAATTGATCATATATATAGAATAATTACTTGTCGTGCTTCGTATAGCACCAAGCTGCCTCAAATCATGTGATTCCTTGATACAACATCAACGTCATCATATTGACATCTCCAATAAGGGATGGCAAGAATCGCCATGAACAGCTGTAGATAAGCACTATATGCCAACGTTTCGTTAGTCGTTATTGGTTCATTTTCTTATACGAATGTCGGAGAAATATTGCATTCAAATATAATATCCGTCTTCTTTCTTCCACATAATCTCTCGTTACAAACTACGCGTTCGATATACCAAGTTACATAATTGGATGTTTTAAACGACGCGTATAATGGCGTAAAACATCATGAATCGATGTCACACCTTTAGTCAACACATAGCTAGACCCGTTTCGCGAGTCAATACGTATTCTCGCTAAGTGACTCAGGTAAGCTAGCACCGCCAGATGGTGACAAAGGTAATTCACCACTCTCGTATTTACTGTAGCGGCTACTATACTCTGCTAGCAAGTTAGCTTTTACCTGTCGCATTAAAATGGAAAAAAAATTCGTGAGAATTGTACGAGTAAGAATATTTATTACATTTAAAATACAAACCTTGGCTCGCTCTTCTTCCAACCTTTGCCGTACTTCTTCATGTTGTTTTTCCAATTCTGTTCTCTTCTTGTCGAAAATTTTCGTTAAGCGCGTGCATTCATTCACAGCTTTCTCTACAGTCGATTTTGCAACTTCTCGTTTTATACGTTCCAGCTCAGCTTTATCTTTATGTACTTTGGCCAATTGTTTGACCTTAATAATACAATAAAAAATATTAATTTTCACTATTTTATATATTATGTTATGCAGAAAAGAATATATTAGCTCAAAATACCTCGCCCTGTCTTGTAGCCTGCAGTTTTCGTTTAACATCAGCGGTTTCTCTCTCTAAAAGTACTTGGAGCATTTTCAATTGATTGGACTGTGATGCTTTCATCACTTTTTCGACAGTCGCAAAGAGATTCTCGTAATATTTTTCCTGAAGTTCACGTTCCTGTTGAACGTGCGCCTTACACACGGCCAAATATCGTTCGCTTTGGCTTCTAGGCAAACCTCTAGACGCCCCGTCATTCCCTTCGCGATTCTCTGTGTTATCTGGGTATTCGGAAGACTCAGGCATGGCTAAGGTGCTTAAACCCACTTCGCTTGAGAAGCTACTACAATACGAAAATTGAAAATTGTCAAATTCGAAATCAACATCACTTTGTGTGTGTGTGTGTTTGTATACTTACATATTTTTGCTTGATAGCCGCTTCACCAATCTATTGCTCATGTAGAATTTCGATCTATGCTTCTCGCCGTCGAGCGAGCCTTTTTGCGATTGTACTCGCGTTTTTTCTTTCTCATGCTTTTTCCTTAGAGATTCGAGTTTCTTGTCGAGTTCCATCTTCTTCTCTTTGACTAGCTTATTTTCCATGAGTTTTTCTAAACTTTCGGCCATTATTTCGTCACTTACTATAATAGGAAAGAATTGCCACAATATAGTACAAGATAAGAAAAAAATATAAAAATAAAATAAAAAAAGATTAAAATAATTTTAAAAAAACACTCACTATTGCTAGCATTGACTGGACTTTTATTTATAGATGTATCAACTGCTTGAACTGCAGGACTTGGGATGTCATCTTCTACATCCATTGTGTCCGAGCTACCTAAGCCACCAATAGATGGTCTACTATGTAAACTACTGGAAGTAGGTAGAAGACTTTGTACTTCACCCATAGACTGCATTCGCTTAGCCTTTACAACTTCCTCCTGTAAAAATAACATTATTAGTGACATGTTACGGAATAGTTGAATTATACAGAAAACTTACAGCTGGCTTAGCAGAACTAGCAGCATCACTAACTTTATTCTTATCCTATAAAATGTAATAGTAGTATATATTAGTAGACTTGAAAATAGGCAAGTTATTAGTTATTAGAAAAAAGAGAGGAGGGGAAAGGGAAATAGTAAATCATTTAGCGCAATTTTAAATCATACTTCATATTCTTCCGGAGCCTCCAAACAATCCGTGAGAACTAACAATTGATTCTCTCTCTTCTCCACTTCACTCTGATATTTAATAGGATTCGCTAAAGCTTCGGCAAGCTCGCTCAAACCATCAGGAACATAATCCTTTACGATAACATGTAAAAACAGACTCGCTAATGGTAGCGGTTGCCCACACTCAGTTCTTAGTGCAACGTGTCTATATCCTGGGCATAATCCGACTACGGGTAGTACCCTGTGACCGATTAAACGTCCGGAATCTTCATATGCGGCAATTCTTATCGAGGCAAGTTCCGGCAAAACTACCTGAAAAATGTGAAAACAACATGTTATTAAAAACAAAATTTTTAGCAATAGTCGAATATGTAAATAATATCATTTCACCTTTTTGAATACGAATGGTTCCTCATCGTATATGGGATTAATACTGTTATTCGGCACAATTTTTGTGCGGAATTTTTTTCTTACGGTATCCGCTGGTAAACCATACATATCCACTTCTACATAAGTGCCTACTCTTTTGTCGGTTAAAAATTGCGCGGATATCACGTGAATGTGAACCGTGCCCGCAATAATACCGTCAACGGTAGATTCGGCGAAGGGATCTAATCGCCGATCTTTTCTTCTCATAAATTCCGGTTTCAATAAATAACCGCAACGTTGATTGTACTCAAATATCCCCAAATTTAATTGCATTGCCAAGTCTGTTACCGATAAAATTAATCAAATTCACTAACAATAAAAGCAAAATGATATATCAAATAATAAAATATTAAATAAAATTTTACGTACCGAGTGTTTGATAATTTAATGCAACTAACTGACAGCCCGCGTTCCAAAATACTTGCGGCATGAAATTGCTAGAATCGAATCGCGTTCCTGCTGGATAAACTCTGGATAATTGATGTTTGTTGTAATTTACAAATTCTAGTGGTTTCTCCTTCAAGAGAGTCGTAGCTTGTTTCTCATCGAAAGATGACATTTCGTACGTACGATTCTTTTCTGTACAAGTGATATACAAATGATATAAAAATTTATCGTCTTCGCAATATACGAAGAGAACGCATTAAAATTCTTCTCGTTAAGATACATCACGTACTTTCAGCTGATTCAAAACTGTTGAAGTGTACAGGCTGCACATAATTAACTAAAGCGGAAATTTCTGCACCCGCCTCCGTCTCTTTGGCTGCAGATGCTTTATCTGGCGCAGATCCTTTGTCACCTATTCTCAGTTCCACATTAGACTCATCCTCCTCTGTACTCGATTCATCTTCCTCGTCTAAAAAACAAATGCATAAATATACCTCTCATGAATATATTTATAACTTTTTTATTATCAATTTATTACTAACCTTCATCATCCTGAGCACTATCTTTACTACCCTGTCTTTGTTGCAACATGGGAGGATGAGGAATATCACCATTCCCAATTTGTTGTTCATTTCCAGGTGCAACACCATCAGCCATTTCATTTTGAGGTATTATATCCGGCGGCGGACCGTTTTCTCCTGCAGCGGATGGATTCACTGTTCCATTTGTTTCATTCTCTTGGGTACCTTTAGCAGTAGATAATTGTTTTTTCTGATGCTTTTTATGATGATGATGATGCTTTTTCTTATTTTTTATTATTATTTTGCGTTTTAGTAACGATGGCGGTGGGAGCTCTTGACCTGGCTCTAACTACAGAGAACCAAAAAAGCATTAGTTATAATCATAATTCTCTCTTGCATAATCACTAATAATGTCTTCATTAAACATACTATCTAAAAATACCTTGTGCGATTCGAGTGGTGAATCAAGTAACATTTCCCCGAAAAGTTCTCTGCAGTACTGTGCAATTTTGGCTTGTTGCCTTGGATTACAATGGTTTTCGAAACTGAGAACGACCGGATAGTCAGAAGTTTTAAAAGCGCTCTCAGCAATTGCCTCTATCACATCTCGGGCAAATATTTCAGGTACAAATGTATATCTATAAAAAAAATGTACATGTTCATTATTTAATTATGGATTATTCATATGTTTTTCTATGTATATAAAAAATTAATACGATAGATATTCGTACCCGTGAACGATAACAGGTTCGTCGACCTTGCCATTCCAAAAGTCTAATTCAACGCATCGACAACCAGCTAAAAGACATTGTCGATAGATTTCTACAGAGCTCTTTCCAGTGAGTTGATGTCCTAAACAGAAAAAAATTGTCTTTATTTCAATCATTTAAATTAAATAGAAGAATATTATTATAGAAGATAAATTAATTAGAAGAATATTCATATATATCTATACCTGTTAAATATGTGTTGTGACTAGAATTTATGAAATAATGCGCAAGCGGTTGATCCATATCATCAGACAATTCAAATTTAGAAATAGCAACAATCGGATTGTCCTCACTCATGAGATATCTCAGAAATCCATCAAAACTAAGTTGGCCTTTATTTGCATTATATTTGTTAGGTTCGTACTGATTTATGATATCCTTTGCTCTCGCTTCATTTGCATATGGATATAATATCTCGTTGAGGCGTGGATCTCTCTGCGTTTTGTTCAAGAAATCCACAAATTGCGAAACGGACATCAATCTGCGTTTGGTATTGCCAACAATCCCTTCAAACACTTTTTCTACATCTGACCTCTGAGTGAGAGACTTGTAAAAGTTGAAGAAATCTTCGAATTGAAATTTTGAGAACGGCACAACATCGCTCTAAGAAACAAAATTATCATAAATGATATATAAAGTATTTTGGAGGAAAGCCTCTTTCAACAATAATATTTACGATAGTGAGAACAAAACTCACTTTGCCAGATGGAAAGCCAGAAATATCGAGTGCTTTTTCAACACGCTTGCGATCTTCTTTATTTTGCGTAAACATTTTTATTATACTGAAAAGAGATTCAAATATAAAGATAACAGTTTTTCTCTGATATAAATAACGAAGAATTAGAATTATATTATAATATTATACTTACTTCTTTACTGGTATTTTTTCTGATTTATCGACGGTAAGTGTCAATTTGGTGTGCGCTTTGAGTAAAAACATAGTTGTACTAGTGTTTAATTGAATCAAATTGTATGCCAGTTGAAAAAGTTGTTCTGTCCAATGTTGTGCTATTTCTGCACGTGTTGTGCAAAAATTAATAAAATTCATATTGACAAAGTCAGAGCCGTAACAGATTGTTACAGTTTTGTCCTCTAAAGAATCTTGAGAACCCATTGTTACAAGAGATTGCAATTTTGGATCCTGTAAGAGAATTTTTAATTTAGTTCATAAAGTACATGTTTTCTTATCCTCTCTGACATATAAAATTTACTAACTATAAATAAATACAATCCGCCTAATGTTGAATGTTGCAACAAATACAAGTAAAAAGTTTCATATAATGAGCTAAACATTACAATGCTACATGCAAAAGTATGTCAGTTCATTCAAAGTTCCGTTTATTGATTTATAGGAAAACCTGATCTAACAAAGTGTCCTTATTTCAATGAATACGGAACTGCCTTTATCTGCCATTGGTGCGGATAGTAGGTGTGATAAAAAAAGCAAACTATGTATGGTATGTAAAGTAGGTAATCATCTATTTATAATTTAGTCAATAATTATTATGTGATGATACTCTGTGCGTCATTGTTATAATTATGGAAAAACCAAGAGACACTCTTTGATTATTCATCTTTGAGTATTTGTTTCTACTACACTGATGTACAAATAAACTAATAGCTTATGAATATTATCTCAATATGTAAATAGTATATAAAATATTTATTAAAAGAAGCAAATGTGAAATTAATACCTTTGGTATTTTTGCATATTTTCCTGTTCGTGTATCTCTTATAATTGCTATGTCCAGCATATCCATTTCATTATTTTGATCCACCCAGTGTAAGTAAAAACCATATTTATCCACTTTTAAAGTCACCGGCGTTGCCATTCCAGAATCCTATGGTTACATAGCACATTTGGTATTATGAAAGATTTATTTTTATCATATGACTCTCTATATATACATATATATATATATATATATTTATATATATATATATATATATATATATATATATATATATATATATATATATATATATACACACACACATACACGCGCACACACACACACACATATATACATATATATATATATGGGTGTGTGTGTGTGTGTGTGTGTGTGTGTGTGTGTGTGTGTTTTCTTTAAGTGCTTTTTATTAATGTTCTTCCTTTGACAAATGCAACATATTTAAGCACATGTTTTAGGAAAGACGTGTGACATTTCATTATCTTGAAGAGCTCATCATGGACCAATTCTATTTTTTGATTTTACCAAACAAGGCGGAGGTAACACTTTTATGCCTAAAGTGACCTTTTACATTAATTCTTTTACTAATAGTCAATATTAAAAACCATTAATTAGCTATAACATTAAAAATATACACAAACCTCATCCCATTTGACAAACTTCTCTCCATCCTGCAGCTGCTGGGATACCTCCACTGCCTTTGTATACATGGTAGGGGTTATATTCTTATTGCTCGCCTGCATCCTGTCTCCTTGCTATCACAAATCAACACTGTCCAGCACTGACTCTTTCTTATATACGTAAAGGCAAAGTAATGACAAATGACGTGGTGAACGGTGGTAGCGACGTTAAGGAGCACGTTGCGAACGTTGACCACGAGGATGACGATGGCGACGGCGGTAACAATGATGATAATAATGACAACGATGACGACGACGACGACGACGACGACGACGACGACGACAACGACGACGACGACGACGACGACGACGATGACGACGACGACGGCGACGACGACCACGACGACGACGACGAGGACGACGACGACGACGACGACGACGACAGCAGCGACGACGACGACGACGGCGTCTCCGACGGTGGTGGCGGTGATAGCGATAGCAACCACGACGACTTCGACGGCGACTCCGACGGCGACGACTCCAACGTTGACGACATAAGCTTCATTGAGATTTCAAGCATTTAGGAACACCTGGATCACCGTATCTTAATCGCCGCTGTTGACAATAAGGCGACTGTCGCCGTCGTCGTCGTCGTCGCGATTTGGATACACTTCGCGGGATATATATCTTAAGGACGTACGTTCGACGTGTCCTCGAGGAGCATGAAGGCGAACGTCGAACCCGTTCGACGATCGAAGTCACATTCAACCGGGTCGCGACAGCGCGAAGGTCGCCCGCGAAGACATTTCGTTCACCGCCCAGCCGAAGAGTGCCGATTGTCCGGAGCACGGAATCGGGTGTCCTTAATCGCGTGCGCGCGCGCGCGCAGGACTCGGCCACGCGAGAAAGATGACGGGTATCTGCTCCGACCTCTGCGGTTTCGAGTCGCGGATCATGAACGAACACTCGCGCGCGTTCTCACTCTCAGCCGCTCGCACGCTCGTCGTTGCTCGTCCAGCTTGACTGCTCCCTCCGAACCAGCATCACAGCAGCATCCTTCTGCGACTTCTGTGCTGTGTCGCGCCGCGCGCCCAAGACAAGCACCGACACCGAGCACCAAGCGCACGCACCGCTCCGTCCGCACCGTCAACACCAGGAGGCGCTCTGCTCTACGAAATGCGCGCCTGCCTCTCGCCTCTCGCTCTCGCTCTCGCGCCTTCCGCTCGAATTCGTTTCGTAACTCGCTGATCTCGCGAGACCGAAGGACGACTAGTTATCTCTTCTTTCGGAGATGATGTAGTATTATCTATATATACAGATGCATACAGAGATAAAGAAAAAAAAATTTCCTCTTATTTTTTTTCCTCTAAATGTCATCATTGGCGCGCAACTTGAATTGCACACACGAGGAAAGTTTTCCGACCCAATTTGCCTATAGATGAAACCGCCGATTCATCGATCCCTTTTCAATTCATTTACGCGATTATATATAGATTATAAATTATATAATTTGCACACGGAAAGAAACTTCCTCTAGTCAAAAAAATTCGATATAAACTCGGCTTTAAATGACGATATCGTAATTTGAATCGAAAGATTCTCCGTGTCTTCTCTCAGATTGTACTCTTGCAAACAAAAAGAAAAAAAAACTTTTCTTCTTCACTTTTCTTGTCTCTCTTGAACAATTTTTTTCAATCTTTCAGCTTCGGAAAATACGCGATTATCGTGTTGCAGTATCACTTTTCCGCGTGGAAAGCGACTGCGTCAATCGCCGGAGAAAGGGTATGAGCGACTACATAGAAAGTATACGAGAAAAGGAAAGAGAGAGAGAAAGATAGATCAAGCGTTAACGAGGGCGCGAACAGCGTTGAGAGTTAACGGCACCGGAGGCCGGAGGGTTGCGCAACCCCCTCTCGATATTATCTCACAGTTGCCAGCGCGTTACATGCGGCGATTGATTTGCGGTACTCTCTGTTCCGCAAATTCCGAGAGATTCCGCCGCGTAGCATCGATTTTGCATTAGTTCCGAGTAATTTGCGCGACGACGCAACAGCGACGAAAATTAAATGGGTTCTCGTCGATAGGACGGTTCACCGTTCTCCAACGAGGAGGGGGTGTGGGATTTTTCGGGGAAATACATGCGAATTATGCACACACACATACATACATACATACATACACTTATAGATTGAATTCGATCTAAAAATAAACGCGCGCCCTTCCACGAGAGAGAGAGAGAGAGAGAGAGGGAGGGAGGGTTGACTAATCACCTTCACCGCGCCCATTAAATCGATCCAATCTCATTTGACTGCCGTTAAACTTAAGTCAACTTGACACGACAAACATGTGAAATAGAGCAGCAGTGGCAGCGACGATGACGTCGCGTGTTTTCGTCTACTCTCTCGTACCTATGATAGCATCTCTTATCTCGGTGACTTGAGATTCATTTAAATGAGATAGTCGATAAGATAGTCGCCACGTGATGCGAGGTGATTAAGAAATCGGGTCGCGGTTTTTCCTGAAAAATATTTATTTTACACGCGATTATCGCATTCCGAGTAAGAGGGAGTAAGAGTCTTTTTGATGGTAATGTGGTAAAGTCTTCGAAAGGGAGCTTTCAGCCACGAAGAGTATCTTTGCGATAGACTCACGCTTCCTCGTATATATCACATATGAATTGAACAATAAAATATGTAATATTAAAATATTACAATTATATTGTTAGTCTTATAAACACAATCTCTGTTATAACATAGACTGCTGCTTATGTTTTCACGACTAGAAACTTACATTCGTGTAAGTTACATGTATGCAAGCAGTAGTATGAATACAATGATATATATTTGGTATTTTTATTTGATATTTATATAGTTCCTATTTACTTCATTAGACCTAAAATTACAATTTTAGGCCTTCAAACCAGAAGAAATATCAAAAGTGTTAGAATAAATAGGAGTAAAAAATATTTATTTTAATGTTATGTTTTCAAGTATATTTTCTAGAGTGAAATAAATAAGAACCATAAAACGTAACAATTATTCGAGAGCAATATAGTCTATCTAAATATTTAAATAATGAATATGATAAAAAAAAAAAGAAAAATTGCTAACTAACAATGACGTCCTTATTATTTAGAGAATATGATATACTGTGCATTGAATATATAATAGAATTAGAATAGCCTTATATAGATTATTCTATAATATAAAAAACCACAAACAAGAGTATAAAAAAGATTTATATATATATATATGTATAAATATATATATTGCCTTAATCTTTTTATAAATCTACTATAGCGTCGTCGTTTCTATTGATAGGATCTCCCTTGAGCAATGCCACAATCATGCTAAAGAACGAAAAAAATATAAATCTTTTCTTTTGATCTTCATTCTCTTGTTGCACGCAAAAAATTTTTATATTTATGCAATACCTACCAATAAAGATAAATGAAAAAGAATACGAGGCAATATCCAAGATGAATCATACAATCGCGTGTATATCTTTTCAATTGGCTGCGATTGTGAATCTCTGTAGGATCATAAACACCCATATTACCACTGGGAACACCAAAATATTCATAAAATAACCATATTGTCATTGGTATGTTCGCCAAGGTTAATATTAATTGTCCATGTATCAACAAAAGAAATACCAGAAATGTATGTGCTATTAATTTTGGTAACACTCCCTGGAACATAAAATTATTATATAGAGAATAAATAATTTCTACTGCATTTTATGCGCTCCTCCTCCCTCTATGTAAAAAAATATACTCTTTAACATATTACCATATTTAATTTTGAACAACATTCTTGTGCATTCAAATAATCACACTCGAGATCCGATAGTGTTATGATCTTCATAACTCGGTCAAGGAAAATAATAGTCCCTCAATAATAATCGATTGACCGCAAATTATCTGTTTTCTGGAGCCTCTCCTGAAAGAAACTTGAAATCGACGCCATTGCATGGCTACCAATAAAAAGATAACCTTCAATAATAATAATAATATAATAAAAAAAAAAAAAAAAAAACCTTTATCCATTAGACTGATTACTTTGCATCGTGTCCTCGTTTTAATAAAATGTAAAAAAAAAAATTATCAAGTGCAATCAATGATATAATGAAGGATACATAATATACGAGGAGAAACAAAACGGAGCCCGTGTCGATTAACGCAATTGCGAATAAAAGCGGATCCGAAATTAGGCCCATAACGCTGCTATTTCTGCGCGAAAAAAAAAACGGCGGATCACATGGGATTTGCAGCTATGATAATCGCCGAATATTTCCTCTTCGCAATTTTTATCACGCAAATCCTCGTTTGCCGGTTGAGTTCCGTCGTAAACTTCCGCAAAACGAAATACTGACCTCTCAAAGAAAATGCACGTTTCACAATGCTACCACTTGTGAAATAAAAAATTCCCTACAATTCCCTACTTTTTCATTTGGCTTCTATTCTGCACTCCTGAAAAAATGAAACAAGATATTAATTATATTACACGTTGCTGAAAAATTGTGTTGCCGCAGACTGCAATGGTAAATATAAAATTTACAAAAGCAAAAATACATATTGACAAACTAATTCTAATTCTAATGACAAATCAATTGTGATACTGGTTTGCACTCATTTGCACTTTTCGAAAATAGTAGCAGATAGTAGTAACAGAAAATGATTGGCCACAATATTAGTGGATTTACGATTATTACTCAAGTTGATCTAGAAACATTAATGTTGTTCCAGTTATCCAGACTGCAATATATCCGTTGTTCGAAATCAAACGAACTCCACCATATCCGATCCGATGTCACTTTTGTTGCTTGTAACTGTACAGTAAAGGATTTTACACTTACACATTACGTGTATTCTAGAATTTTTGCGACTGTAAATACAGTAATCCACAATGGATATATGGGAAAAGATTATTATAGAATGGGTAATTATTTCAAGTGTATTCATGTACTTGATAAAAATTATACACATCACAATACATATATCATCTTTACTGCATATGGAATTCTGCTATAAATGTATATACTTGTTAATTTTTATTAATCAATCAATTTTTCATATCTTCTGTTTTTATTTTTGTAATTTTTTAAGTAATCTATATCTTAGTCCTTGTATCCATTATTTATTTACACTTATATTGTTGATGTATATTAAGATATTTCATGATTTTATCTAGAAATTTGAGGTTTAAATAAGTTCTTTAAAAAGTCCTTTTTATGATAAATATTTAAATTTTATAGATTGACTGTTTAAAAGTGCAGACAGAATCAAGTGTGGTAAAAAATGCAACAGAACTTGAAAATGGAAAATTTTATGTCAATTTCCTAAAATTAATGTAAGTATATAGTCCATATGTTACAATATATCTATATAATCTAAATTTATGTCTAATCTATCATTTAATTTATTGTGTTATTTGTATAGAAAATGGAAGAAAATGAAAGAATATAAAAATTATAATCAAAAAGATATCATTCTCAAATTTTTAGAAGGTAAATATATTTTATATATTTTATATTTTTAATTGCTTAATTTCCTAAATGCTTGATTTTAAGTTTCTATAATCAAAAAAATTTTATGAATTAAAAAATTAGCAGCAAATATAGATATAACTATTATTTATAATTTTAGGAAATAATATTTTTTTTTATCAATTTTTACAGCTGAATATCCTAGTTTTAAAATCAACACAGATGATAATACGGAACATTTATACATTGCATCTTTATTATTGGTTCATTCATGTAAAATTTCTATAGAACATCATTCTGTGCAATATAATATGTGTGACAACTTGAATCATGAAACACAAATTAGAGTTAAAACCTTTCTGGAAAATATTTTACCTCTTGGAAAAGAGGTAACCAAAGAAACTATAAAAGAAATTATTATGGAGGTTCAAGATATATCAACTGCAAATAATTACAGAACACCACCCATTAAAAAATTTTCCAGTTCTCCTGTCGCTTGCTCTACACGTAGTAAAAAAATTATGACTGACCGAATTCGAGAATTAAAAGAGTTAAAATGTAATTTAGCAGAAGAACGATTTGCTAATGCAGACTTACGAGAGGATGTAATGATTCAACATGAAAAGATACAGAAGTTACAGAAAAAACTTGATGAAAAATCAATGGAAATAAAGGCATTGCGAGAAGAAATAATGAGACCAAGTACTCCTCAGCCTTCTCAGACAAAGATAGATGATTCACAAGAGAATTATTATAAAAAGTATATTAGTGACATGGAAAGTCAGTTAAACAAACAGCAAGATGAAATTAATAAATTGGAGACAGACAAGGATACTCTATCGAAAAAGTTATCTTGTGTGCAAAGAACATATCTACGTTATAAAGAAGATTTTACAAACTGTGAACAATCCTTAGAATCTTTATCAAACAAAATTGAAGGTAAGGATAGAGAATTGGTAGAACTTAGAATGCAGAATGAAGAATTACGCGCACGTATCAAAGAATTGGACAAAAATTTTGATGAACAAAGTTTTGAAATTGAAGATTTACATACACTTTCTGCCACAACGTCATTCAATGTTAGTGAAGTTCTAAGTTCTGTGATTGAAATTCAACTTCAAGAAGCTAAAGAAGAATCTGCTATATTGCATGCTCAAGTTGATACTTTAAAAGGGAAACTAGATATTCTTACAAAAGATTATAAAACTGTAATGCAATCAAATATAGATTTGCAGAAAAAGGTGGAAACACTGGATCGAGTGCAAGTAGAATTAAATAATATGCAAAAAAAATTAGAAATATCAAATACAAATATTGTAAATTTACAAACGGAGAAAACATCTCTTATTGTACAAAATGAAGATTTGAGAACCTTACTTTCATCTAGAGAAAAAGAATTGTCTAAAATGGAACATTCAAATACTGCATTAAATACAGAATTGGTTAATTCAAAAACAGACATGAATAACTTGAATAAATTACTTGAAGAAGAAAAGATTAATTCTTCAAATTTGAACACTGCTTTAACACAAACTAAATTACAGATAACAGAACATCTTGCACATATTCATAAGCTTACTGATGAAAGAGACTCGTTTAAATCTTTCATCGAAAATTGCAATAAAAGTTTGAAAGATATTTTATATTCCGGCAATCAAGTTATACAAGTTGAGACTGACAACTTGGATAACTCGACACTCACTGATCTTATAAGGTACATTGACACACTGTTACATAATTGTAACACAATGCGCATTTCATATAAATGTGATATCGAAAAACTAAAATTGACAATAAATGAAATAAATACGAAATTGTTTAAACAACAATCAACAATTACAATTTTAGAAGAGCAAAATAAGCAGAATCTTATGGAATTGGCTAATGTTGAGGAAGACAAAAAGCAAAAAGATTTATTATTAAATGAACAGAAAGAAACTATCCATAAATATTTGCAGGAAATTGAAGTTTTAAAAGAAATTAGAGATGAAAAACTTGTTTTAGAATCGAATGTACGTGAGTTAACAAATAATTTAATCAATCGAGAACTATTATTAAATTCTCTTGTAACACAGTTAAAAGACCTCCCAAGTATGATGAAAGATTTAAAATTAATAAAAGAAGAAAGTGTACAAAGTCTTACCGATTATCAAGAAAATATTAAATCAACATTTAAAAAATTACAATGTGATTATCAGAAAATGCATTATAACTTTAATAATATACAAGAAGAAAAAAAGGAATTAGAATATAATCTAAATCGTAGTAAAGAAGAATTATCAAATATTCAAATAATGAATACAAAATTGCAACAAAATTTATTAGACAATAAGAAAATAGTAAGTAGCTTGGAAGAAAAGAGAAGAATTCTGTGTAACGAATTAAATGAATCTAAACAAACTGTGCAAGACTTAAAAAAAATAAATCTAGCATTAGAAGAACGGTATAAGATGATGGAAACTGAAGCAAATAACAATTTGGAAAGTTTGAAATCAGAAAATGCTAAAATATCATTTGAGTTCAAAGATGCTACTGATAAGCTGAGTTTATTACAACAAGAAATGAATGACAAAATTACACAAATGGAATTGAAAGAAGCGCAAATTCATGAGTTACTTTTAGATATTTCCTTTTTAAAAACAGAAAAGGAACATTTGGTACACTCACATAAAGAAATGCTTGAAGTAAAAGATAAAGAGATAGAAATGAAAGAAGAAGCATTACTTAAATCGCAAGCTAAAATGGTGAAACTAACAAATGAAACAAATGCCATGGAAAAGAAGATGAAAGAAATTATTATTAATCTTCAAGAAGTAAGATCTAGCCAAGTTGCCGTTTTGGCAACTCAAGAAGCAGCTCTGAAAGAAAAGTGTGCATACATAGAGGAACTTCAGGAACAGTTCGATAACTCCAAGGAAATATTGAATAAAGAACTCGAAGATACAAAATCGTCATTGCGCGAATACCAAATCAAATTCTTCAATCTAGAAAATCACATTAATAATCAAAACAAGATTACAGCAGAATTGCAAGAAACGCTAAAAGAAATGAGCATGGAGCTTGAAACAAATAAGGAACGCTATAAGCAAATAGATGCGAGTCAAGTGGAAATTGAAAAACTGTGTCAAGAATTGGAACAGCCAACGAAAAACTTGAATTCTACAATTGTAGAAACATGCTCGAATTTTGATTTTCTCGATCAAAATTTATATCATGTATTTCAGTATGAGGGCATATACATGGATCATAAGATTGTAAATATCTCCAATATTATTAAGATTACCCTCGATGAATTACATAAATCTCAGAAAGTTATCCTACATTTGTCTTGCACAAATGCTGAATTGAATAAAACTTTGGCAGAACAAAAAATATTTATAGAAAACAATGTAAAAGACAAAGAGGAAGTCTGCAGTTTGAAGAATAAAATACGAGAAATGGAAGTAATAGCGCAAAAACGAAATAATTATCTTAAAAATCTTATTAAAAATAAAGAATCTTTCAAAGATTCTTTGCAAACAGTGGTTGCTTCACAGAATGACTTACATATTGTTTTAACATCGTTCAACCAAAAGTGGAGTGAAATACTGACGAAATTTCAACACATTTTTCATATCGAGAAATCCGTTTGTGACGAGTTCAAAGAGTTGCAAACTAAAAAGACAAGTCTCGAAAATACATTGTCAAAAAATCAAGTCACCTATTCAGAAAACATTAAATCTGTATTCGATATTTTATGGAAGAAGTTTTTATGGACAGAGCAACAATTACGTGATACTTATTTATGTTCGATACATGAAAAGGAATGTCTTGATGCATTGACAAATGTGAAAGAGGATCAATTTGCTGATGAGAAAATGATAATTGATATAGAGGTGGAAAAGCATAAAATATTGCAATCCAATGTAATAAAATCTGAGGAAGAAATAGAATCCTTTACAGCTTTGGCCACTTTGTACGAGAATAGTTTAAAGTCTGGCGAGATAAAAAATCAAGTAGAAGTAGAGAAAAAATTACAAAATCAAATTAATCAACTGATTAACGAAAAGAAAGATCTAAAAAATAAAATAGATACTATGCGTTTGAGAAATGTGAAATTAGAGAAGAGTATCGATGATCTTAGGATGGAGATAAAGAAGCTGCAATCGACGGAGATAGCGCCAATGGAAGTTAACTTGGTGGAAGTGCAATCTCTGAAGGATGAATTGAAATGTTTAAAAGAACAAAATCAACAATTGCTTGAAGAAAAAGATGAAATAAGCAAGATTAAAAAGCAAGAATTTGAAAATCGGATAAAAAAAGAAATTCATACTACATACGAACAAAAATTGGAAGATATGAAGCAAAAAATGGTAAATAGAACATATTTATTTGCGAAATTTTTCACATAAGTTCCAATATACATTACAACACTAATGTTAATATCCATTTTAGAAAATAGCCTACAATGAGGAAATGACGAAATTAAATAAGGATAAAGAAAGGATCATACAGGAAAAATTGCAATCTCAAATGGAGATAATGTGTCAGAAAAAAAGAGAAGAACTTAATAGATACAAAGAACATGTTAGTGAACTAACTTCGCAACTTTGGAAAGTAGGAGAGAAACTCTTGATTGAACAACAACAGAAACAAGATGCGTTACAACGTTTGAAAGAATTGCAAATCAAGCAGAAGGAAGATAAAGCAAACCAACCAATAACTATTTCGCGCAAGACTTGCACGTATGCATTCAAGTTGTGTTAGAATATTTTTGAATAAAAAAAAATAAATTATAACAGTGTTAATTAATTCAAATCTATTACAGAATAGAGAAGGAAGAGATGTCGCCTGAATATGCTCAAGCAACTATGTCACAAAAAGTGACAACACTAATAACAGAAGAAACATTCGAAAGAAGGCATAGTCTTAGAAGCATGCAAGCAATGGGCAATGTGTTTAAAACGGAGGACGAGGAAGAAATCTTTGATAATGTTTATCTAGGTATAGTTTACATAATACAGATATAAATATGTTAATAAAATTCACAAGTTTACATTTCCACAGTATCTAAAGCAACATTTTTTTTATTTCAGCTGATATAAAAAGAGGCAATTGTTTACCTACTACAGATGAGAACCGTTTGTCCGTATTACAAGCGAGAAACTCTCTTTGCAAACCTCACCTAAAATCGTCTTATCCGGCGGAAATGCAATTTCTTCCTTCAACTTTGACTGAAGAAGAGATTAAGGTAAATTGCTTCTTAATATGTATTACAGCTAACTATCTATCTATATATATCATATCAATATGTTGAATGTTTTGTTAATTTCCATTAATGTTATGCATACATATTCGTATATTTCTTTATAGTCGGGCTCTGCAGAAGATAATTTTAACGATAGTCTTAGCCAAAGCCTTCTTCCAGAACAAAAAGCAAGGAAAAAAGAAAAATCTCAGGTAATACTGTCAATTAGTAGTTGTGTTATTAAAATTCTCATTTTATGTGATAACCTTTTGTTCAATGTTTGTCTTGATCATTATCATGCTCGTATAGATATCATATAAAAAACCTGGTCCTCCAACTCCAAGTAAAAATGGGGGAAGATTGTCATTGCAGGTACATATTTCCACATATATGTGTCGTTATTTTCATTACTATAGTGTATATATGATTCAAAAATTTATTAAAACAAAAATTTGTCTAAAACTTTTTATAATATTTTCATTATGCAATTTCTCTTTCTCATATTACTAAAATGATTATCACTGAAAGTTTTTTTTAATAATTTGCAACAGGGTAATGAATTAAAAAGTCCAAGTTCACGCATATTGAAAGAGCGAAATACAGATAAAAGATTGACGACCACTCCTCACTCATTAAGGAATATATTCTCTTTAAAACGACAAGACGAAGTAAGTAAATAAATGTAAATAACTTCGTGTATTAAGTCATTAAGTCTATAAACGTATTTTTAACAGAATGCATCCAGTACACCTAAACGCAGACTCAGTCTTTTTCGTAAATCTCGATTACCGTAGGACTGATTGGAATGACGAATAGATATGCAAAGATGTACCTAAATGATCATACAAATTTTGTACAAATAACAATAAGTTAAAGCATACAATCAGACTCTTCATAAGTAGTCCTATAGAATATTTTAATCTAAATATTGTAGATGTTATAAATGTATAAAATAAGAACTTATTATTAATTTCACTTACTTTATATTATACTATAATTTACTCTTTTACTATTTATCATAATTTTGTTCTCTATAACCTCTCATTCTTATTCTTTCTCATACTGTTTTATGTTGGATAATGAACAAAATCATTTCAATCTTCTACAAATAGCATGTAATAATTGTATATAGCATATGGCACACAAATAATTAACACTTTATAAATTTATATCAATGTACAAAATGTTACTACTATAGAAAAGATCACATAAAATTGTTTTCCATTTAAACTGTAATTAATGTGGGAAAAGATCTAACAATCTCTGATAATGGGACAAAGATAATTTCTGAAATTTACCGATTAAAAATTACATTTGTCACTTTTATAATTATTTCAAAAATATAAGTAATTGTGAAAGTATATTTAATGTATTCCTACAATGTATTCACAAATAAATCTAGGCCAATATATATAAATTGTATTTATTTATTTAAAAAAATTACTAAATAAAAAGAAAAAATTTTCTTAAAGCAATCATTTTTACATAAAAATGAAATATATTGCATATTATTTGTCTAACATATAATGACAAAACCCAATCTCATAGAAAATTAAAAAATTTCCATATAATTCTTATATATAACAACGCTGGTCTATATTATAATTTATTAATATTCGTTCTCGGAAAGCTTTCCTTTGCCATATCTCTTTATATATACGTATCACAATATATTTATCTAAATTCAGAAAGTAGAGTTTTTATGGTATTATGTATATTATATAAAATGAAACATACTCTGTATTATTTGTAACGTATAGTAAGAAACAAAATCAATTTCACAAAAGAACTAAAAATTGTTCTTATAGATAATAACGTATTAATACTCGTTTCAAAATCCACTTATGTAACATAATGTATAATAAAATAAATTCACTCTGAAGAAAAACTAAATTTACTTATATGATAATGTGTTGATCTAATAATAATGTATTAATATCCACTTTTTAAAAATTTCTATGCCATCCATATAATTAAAAATATCTTTATAATACTTTGCTATATGGATGGCATAAAAAAGCTTTTTTTCTAATTCTCAAATGATATAATTGAACATATATCACAATTGCAAGTTGTTTAAATTTAAGAAGAAAAACTTTTATGGACTATGTATTCTTACATGGATGAAAATATAGTCCATAATAGTAAGAAAGCAGTTCATAATAGCTTTACTTCTTAAACTTCTTGATTCTACTCAGAATCAGATTCCTGTAATAAAATTAATTTATATTGATATATAATTAATAGAATGTAACTGACAGTTTAAAATTGTAATATGTACAACTTACCATATATTGCCCCTCAACATATCTGCCAGAGTTTCTAGAAGTTCTCCGCAGTTCTCTGTGTTCTACATGCTCTTGATTTCTTCGTCTATGCAAAGTTATATTTTTCTTATTGCATAATTTCACAATAAATAATACGTAATAGAACGAATTGAGCTTCTCATACTTACGGTCGTGACGATTGTGTTTGTAATGTTTTGAATCTAGTATCGAGATCTTGCAAAGGACTTGTCGCTGTATCTTCTACGGTCGCAGAAGGAGATGTTTGCATTTGTACAGTGTCATTATTCTCATAGAAAGTATTTGTTCTGGGTCCACGTGTTATTACTACTTTATTAACCGGTAATCTGAAATAAAATCATACCAACGCTTATTAGATAATTGTATTTAAACATAATCAATATTTTAATCATTATTTTATATACATTATTACATTATTTTTTGTGAATCTAGTTTCTTATATATCTAATCTAATTTATAAAATAACATTATGAGAAAATAAATTACTCACTGATTCTTCCGTGAACGCTTTTTTTTTTGCTTGCTGAAATGTGAAAACGTCCATTTTCAGGTGAAAGTACAATTATTGTTATAGAAATTTATCTAATTATTTAGAAAGAGATAAAGGGACAAAAATGTCTTATATGCATGTACGTATAATCAGTTTGCAAGCTGATATTCAAATTTATCTACATACATATATATATATATATATGACATAAGTGAAATGCTAAAATCAATATAATAATATTAAGTGTAAAGATGAATGATACATATATTGTGAAGAGTGATGGGTATAGAGAACGGCGTGTCATGGAAAGGAAAATGTTGGCATTATTAATTTTAGGAAATATGAAAAATAAATGATTAATTTTCTTGTATATTATTTATATATTATATTAATGATTGATAAAATTGTTTGTCGCGCTTTTCTCTGATAATTTATAATTTTTAATTCTGATAAAAATAGGATTTAGGAATGCTGGGAATAGAAGGTCTTATCTGAAGTAATCCCACATATTTATTGACATATCTATCATATAACCAATTTGTATTATTAATATATAAAAAGAATACAAAGTTCTAAGCGCTTATTTGAGTTTAATCACTTGGTAAAATACACACATCGTTCTCTATGCACGATCTTTTTCATTGGTTTCAAAAATATGATCCAATGTTTTCCTTAAATATGATCCAACGTTATAAATCCTTTAATAACTTCTTATTCTAATTTGAATGTAATCTGTTATTAAGAGGCACCAAGTATAATAAATTACATCAAGAATATCTCGTACAATTTTTGCCCCTTATATACATTTTCAGATGTACATTTAATATTTCTCTAAAAATATATTCTTTAGCTTTCATAATGATTAAATCACTTATAACAAGTGATTAAAATTACTACTCATGCAAACATAGCACAGATACAATTTCTGCGCTATTTACATTTAGTACATATATAAATGTTTCAAAATGATATTTATAAATTAAGCACATGCATACAGTCGTACTGCAAGAAATGAGATCAAATATTTTTATAAGGAAAAATTAGATTATGATATTTAGTCATGTGCAGCTTGAAATTTAATATTAAAAAACTGCAAAATTACAATAATTATGAAATTATATTTTAGAGTATTTCAAGATGGTAATTAAGTGTAGTTATATGCTTTAGCATTTGCTGTGTTAGATCCTAATAGTTAATTTTACCATAAATTCATTGTAGCAATACATTGTAATATTAAAATTACATAAACATTACATAAATAAATCATAAATTATGTAAAGTATTAATGAAGCATTAATGAAAAAAATGGCAGTAAAATGAAAAAAATATTAGTATAAAACTACTACCATTCTACTTCTACAAATCTACCTTTACAAGCAACATTAATATCTCATAGCAATAGTAAGAGAAGAAACACATTCATATGTGCAGAAATTGTATCTGCCCTTCCAGTTTTACAAATAATACATATTATCTATATAACATAGTTTACATATATATTGCAAAAGCAAGTAAAGCATTTAGTTTTTATAATACGATGATGATCGAACGCAATTAAGTATCAGTCCTTGCTGATTTTTCTTTATGTTATCGAGTCATATGTAACAATTACTTGCAATTACAGTTGAATTTGTACTAATGATAAATTTTTGACAGAATGGAATAATTATATATATATATTATATTCTATTCGGGTACACCTAACTCACCCTGCAAACTCATGATCAGAACCTTCATCAGGTTCATCAGCTTCCTCTTCTTCTGCAAAAGAAATAGAATCATTTAAACGTAAACGAGTTTGATAATATAAATTAATAACATAAATAAAATTAATATTTAAATCTTAATAAATTAATTTTAAATGCAATCATCTTTCTGTAGTTATTGATATTCATTCATTTTAAAGTTTGAATTTACAATATCTATCAAAATAATTTTAACTAGAAGAAGAAAATTCAAAAAAAAAAAATAATATACATATTAATATACATATTAATATGTATATTTCAAAAATTCAAATTATATAATATTAATATAATATTAATAATCAAGGTATGTATAATTCAAAATTGCATCCAAACAACATTTATATATTAAAAATGCTTCTTAAGATTATCATAATAAGATTATCTCTTACCAGCCAAGTGATCCTTCTTGCGCCTCGTGTAAGCTCGTTTACTCGTCACTGGAATTTGATCAGTTTCACCATGAAGTAAACTATTTCTGTAGCAGAGTAAAGGCTGCCAATCTTCTCCTCGTGAAGATGGCATTCCAGCTTGTAATCGTCTATCCAGGAAATTGAGTCTGCAATAACATAATAAATTTAAAGTATATAGTCTAAAAACTACTGCATCCAATAATAAGTACTTACACAATACGTTTATCCTGTTTGAGAAGTTTATTTGTAAATTCTGACAGTATTTCGAGGAATGGTAAATTCGGTGGTGGACCTGTAGGATCCTGTTCGACGCCGTCTGGTGGAGTAATGACGAACAATACACCTGCACGGTGCAAGGCAGTAATTGCTTCGCGATTTTTCACGGCATCTAAGCCGAAGGACAAAGCAAATCGCTTCGCGAGTTCCTGGAAATAATTAAAAGATTTCAAAGGTTTTAATACATTTCTTACTATATGTAAAATAACAATACAATAATAATTACATACCTTGATTGCAGTGAATTCTTCACTATTTCTGTTTACTTTGCCTTTCTCGGCCATTATCTCGTTGTACAAGATATTTAAACTTTGTTGCATTGTCAGGGCACAATGCGTTTTGTTGATATCTCTTGCTTTTCCCAATGTGGTTTTAATAATATCACCATAGTCATTATAATATTTAACATAATGCTTAAATACATCAGCCGCAGCTTTCGTGGGGATCATATTATAGACGATCAATTTGCAGTAGCCGGCTAAGAAATTTCTTCTTTTATGCAGTTCCTCGATTTTAGAATGTTCATCATGTTCGTCTACGAAAGAAATTCATAGTATTACATAAACCAATAAAAATTCATTTATGTATATTAGAATATTACTTACCATCTTCTTCTTCAAAGAAGACGTATTCTTGTATAAATCTATTGAGCATATTTTGCATTGCTTGGTCAGGCTCATACACTAATTGATGCATCAGAGGATTAGTATGCGTAGTGAGCTGATTGCAGAATATTACTAATAAGTCACATATAGTATTATACGCGTCTTCCCTCAAGATCGGATGTGAAGGCTGTTTAATATTAAATATGTAAGTATTGTTTAGACACTAATATCAAATTATTGAAAACAATATAATTACCGTATCACCATTAACGAAATGACGCATTGAACCCATAAAAGAATGCAATCGTTCCTTCAATTGCCGACATTCGTCCTCACCATGGCTGCCCGAATCTACAGCTTCCATCAAATGATTTTGACTCCACAAAATGGCAAAGAAGCATGCGCTTATACAGTATTTAACTGCAGTTGATGGTAAACTCCTGTGCGAACAATTTGATTCATATTATAATACGTTTGTGAATATAATATACACAATTTTATATAAAATAAAAGTAGTAAAAGTATAAAAAAAAAAAATACTTTGAAGGATCCTTTGCATCTTCTATGTCTTTGTACAGTGAGTCCCATATGCCCCATGGATTCATATTATGGCAAGAATAAAATATAGAAACTTTTTTGAGCGATTGGACAACATTAAATGTTTCATCTTCATCTGGCTCCTCATCTCCCTCAATCAAATTTCTATACTCGTCAATCGCCTCTTTATATTTATTTACGATGGAATCGATCAAAGTGGAACGAGCGACATCACATCTACATAAAAATAAATTAAATGTTTTTTTTTCAAATGTTTAATTTAAGAAACAAAAAAAAAAAAAATATATATATATATACCTGGTGAAAATAGCATGGCCTTCTACACACATATGTTCTAAAGTTTTAGCCGCAGTATCTAAAACTTCAGTATCATGCATTTTTTCAACAATTACGTGAATTTTATTTAATAAAGAATCCAAGTTTATCTCCTGTCTAGATTTTGTATAAATATCCAAATCAAAATATTGCGGAATTGCCAGCAAATTTGCTAATTTCTCAGGATCTGCCCTGTACTTGTCAAGTAACAGTGGTAATGTTTGAATAAAATGTTCCGTCAATTTTTGTTTATCATCGTGAACTTGTTTAAGTTCTTTCACCGATAAAATTTTTCGAGTGGGTCCGCGACCGACGGGTGCTTCGCCCGTAGCAGCTTGCTTTATACAACACACCATCAATTCAATAAGAGACGTTTCCTTCTGATTATCCAATGCTTCCTCGTCGGGACCAGCCTCCTCTAGTAAAAGATCTGTCATGCATTCCCAGTCCTTCATCATTTGATTAGTTTCAATCAAGGAGTCAACCAAATATGCTCCGTGCTCATGCAATTCGGATTCAATGAAGAATAGAACAAGATCGCGTATAAGAGGCGTATTCGGCAATCGTTTCTTGCCGCGTCTGGTCTTGACATCTACCACAGCTTCGTCTTCCGGACGGAATAAACGTTCGTTCAGAAATTCACCGGCTGCCTGCGCAACTGCACGATGCGACGAATAAACAAGTTCATACACGTGTTCACAATCTTTGTCAGTGAGAATTTCCCTGTGATGCTTTAAAATCGAGATAACCAGCTTTACAGCTTGTACCGCTACATCATATTCTTTGTCCAACGTCATCGCGACGATTCTATCCTTGAATTTGCTTGTGAATAGTTCAAGCTTTGTTTTTAACTCTTCCGAAGCATATAACGGTTGCAATGCTTGCAGGCACTTGAGTCTAACTTCTCCGACTTTATCATGTAAAGTCCAACCTGAAAAATTATATCAAACATGAAAATATACATTATAATTATTTTTATTTTAATATATGTAAAGTAATAAAAATTCTTTGTACCAATATATTTTAAATATGAATCATCTAAGAAATTTTGATGAAATTTTTTCATCCAAACTCCAATTTCCGCCATACAAATCGCGCGTATTTCCGGTAAAGTATCCCTATATCTATGAACGAAAACAGACTTGAACATATATGTAAGCATATTTTTTATTTCGTCCATATTCTCTTCTAATTCCTTTCGCTTCGCCATCAAGGATTCTAATCTGTCTGCTGCCCTTTTCTCTCGGGCCTTCTGTCTTTCCGCTTCATATTGACGCTGTGTATTGTCCAAATTTATAGATACAGTCAAGGCAACATCTACTAGAGCTGTCATCAATTTCATAGCTACAAATTAAATTGGTCTGTTAATATACATTCTGCTCACAGAATATAATTTGTAAGTACGTAGTGTGAAATTTACCTGCAAGAGTCGCAGTATGCCTAAACGCTCTCACTTGGGAATCTGAGAGTCCAGTTAATAAAGAAATAACATTATCCATCAAAAACTGATCATAAATGATTGAATACTGACATTGACGGACAAGAATTTGAACAAATTCACAGAAATTTGCACGAAACTTCTTCCACTGTTGTCCAGTCATTATCAATGGGTATTCACCACTTTCCTGCAAAAAAAATAGAATTATGTAATTAAAACATTATAATATATTTATACTACATAGTAATTTAGTAAACATACTTCATCAAATTCTTCAGTCATTTTGCGAATAATTGCCACATGTTCCATAGTCAGTTGCATCTCAGAAGTGATACGACCTTTGCAACCACTTGCATTGATGAAAAATTGCATAAGCATAAGCAGTGCGTTTTCCCTGTTACCTTTGTATTTTTCTATCCAATCATCAACAATAGTCTGCCATAAACAATATTTAAATATTATAAAAAATTTCAATACATTAACACATATTCTCCTGTACTTTATTTTATGTTAATTGTAATCAATCTACTTACAGTAAGTGATGAACGATTATTTCTAATAACATAGTAAAGACTAGCTTCATCTTCCAGACTATGTGAATGATGCGCCCTTTTGCCACGTCCTCGTCCCCCACCACCTCTTCCTCTGTTACTGGCTGCTGGAGTATAATCCGTATCAATCTCCTTATATTTGGGTTGCTGTACTACACCTCCTTTAAAATCAAATATTATAATCTTTCATATCATTCATATAACACTTTTCATATGTTTTATATATACAAAATATATATATATATATATATATTTGTATATACCTCGCATCCTGGCACGTGTATTTCTCGTGATCCTCATATTAGAAGCGGCAGGAGTCATAGGAGCCTCAAATTGCGTTTGATTGTCAAAATTGCCCTGTTCTTGATACTGCTGTTGAGATGTGCCTGGTGAACTGTAGCTCTCAGAAGAATAATGTTCTGGCCTACAAATATGCAATAGTATATTACAATCATGCTTAACATTCTGAGATATATATCATTTTTCTAGAAACGATTTCAAAACTAAATATTTACGTGGGATTATGCAGCGGAGTCTGAGACGCCTGATACGGTGTATAAGCATTGTAAGAGTCGTTTGCGTCTCCAGCAGAATTGTCATTCATCGGAGTCATAGGTGTCATCGGTGTCTCGTACTCTGGCGGTACCGGATCGTCCATCCGGATTCGCTTACCGCCCCTTCTATGCATCATCTTGGCGTTTTTTAATGTGTCTAACAACAAAATTCATATCTATAGAAAAAACGCGCGATTGATAGCGATAAACCCATGAAGCAGCGAATCGACATTTCTTTACTAAGAACGTTAGAAATCACAAGTGTATATATACCGTTGTAATGACTCGTTAATGACACAGTTTCTTCTGCGGAAAATACTCCTCAAAGCTCTGCTTGATAAAGTTGAAATATACAAAATTGTCAAACTTGAATTGTGTCCATCCTTTACTTCCTTCTACGTTCTTCACTAGTTAACAACTTGTAGGAATGCCAACCTAAAGACTTGTAAATATAGCGGCAAAGAGATAGGGATATTTTGGAACCGTCGACTTTAATCAGCGATTTCATTGGCTACTTCATAGGGAATTTCTGTGTTTCACGAGAACGCGCCTTAATGTGACGTCATTTTTTGCACGGTTACAATTTGAATTTTTATCCTCCGTTTTTAATTTTTAGTAATGTGTATAATTTTGTGCGCGATATAAACGGAGAAAGTGGCTCGTGCAATTATTAATTAGTATCTAAAAATAATCAAAGGTAATTGGAATATAATGCCTAATACACGTTAAAAAATCAATTCTTTACAATCTGTAATACGTATTTTGTTAATTTTCAGAATCTGGTCGACTAATTTCCCGAATTTTCGGAAGCATCTTTTCGAGGTGCCGAGTATCTAATAAATATGGCGAGTGCGACTAATAAACGAAGCTTTTGGAACTTTGGGGCGGTGAGTCTGCATTAACGATAAAATAATAGAATGTCTTCGTTTTTATTCTTTATTATTCATATATGTATTTTTTTCGTTGTTATAATGAGTCATAAGATTATACAATGATCTTCTACAGGTTAGTTTTGATAAGAAATAAGAGGCAAGGATTCAAAAACCATTACTCTATTTCCAAATAGACGCCGACTTTTTTTCGACAAAAATAAAATTTTCTCACCTTTAAGAATTTCAAATTATACATTCTGTATTTTCAATATTTTCTATTTCTGTAAAACTATTTCAATTTTAAATTTATTTGCATTTATTAAAATTGATATTAAAAAGTTTATGTATATGTATATATATATATAAATCTTTTAATATCAATTTTAATAAATGAATGCAAATAAAATTTAAAATTGAAATAAATTTTACAGAAATAGAAAATATTGATAATACAGAATATACATATACATATATGCACACACACATTTTCTATATATATATATATATATATCTTGAATGAATTAAATAAATTGTTGGTGTGTGAATAATATTTTATAATAATAATAATTCATAAATGGCAAAGGTATAATTAGTATATAATCTGTAATTAATATAAATTGATAATCATAATAATAAGTATTTATGTAACAATAATAAACGTGACGGATAAACAACAAACAACTCAGGAGAAATCATGGAAATGGAAAGTCGGCGTCTCCACCCTTGAAATAGGATAGACAGTAATTCTGAATCCATTACCGATCGGTTAATTTGCGATACGGAATATGAAATGTACAAAGCAGACATATATGTCTCTCTTTTTCCTTTTTTTCTTTTTTCTCCCACATTTATTTAATTGCCTACCATTTTTAACACTACGGTTTACGCTTTGCATTACTTTCTTTCTTCTCGCGATTTATTTGCGTATTTACGAAATCGTCGTCGTCGCGGCGAATGCCGCGAAATCGCCGTGAGAATTAATTAAGGCGGTTGTTTTATTAAGTACTACAATAAGTTTTGGCACTTATAGATTTATGATTGCACTAATTGCGAATGGTACCGGCTGCGTTCCAAGAGAAAACGCCCTTTTTCTACACTCTCTATGTATAATATATATGTATACTTATATCAAATCTTCGCTGTAAAGCGCAACGAGAATTACAACTCTCATGCTTTTTTCCTTGCTGCATTACGGGTTTCTTGGGGACGGCATTGCGATTAATCTATTAATTGCTTGCGCCTAATAATGCGCGGCTAATAAAAGGCATTGTTTCCCGCGATCTCATTGTTCGAGGAATTATTTTTTGAGGATCTCACTTTATATAAAATTTCGCTGTACTATTTGCACATACTATAAAAACCTGAAAGTTCTTTTTATCACTGTAGTGCAAGATAATTAATATTAAATATGTCTCCAATATATGCGTGTTTAAAAAAATGGCAGTATTTTAATTCCGAAAAGTTTTAATTTTTTGTGAAAGAATTTCTTCATTTGTTAGTCGCATGTAACTGTTGTATAGAGATTGTTTTGACAAATCACTTTAGCTGGAGTAAAGCGATGCAAAACTACCAAACGCGTATCCCCGATGCGTATCCCTTGAATCAATGCGTATATTTCGATATTTGAAAAGAAATAATAAAAAAATATATATATGCTCGAATTTCTAAAGTCTAAATCGAGTTTGCATTATCTTTGCGATGTTTGAAGTTATAAAATACGGAATGAGAGATAACTGCTTGCCTTAATAATATAAAAAGATCTTTTTCATCATTATGCTTTTAACACATTTTTAAGTACAGAATGCGAAAATAAAACGAAATGTTTCATACATCTTTTCTCGTATTATTTATATACAAATTACATATGATACAATTTAATTTTAAAAATTCAATATTTATAAAATGTAGTAATTTAATATATCCAATAGTGAATACAAATTATTTAAAAATTACATTTTTAACAGATGGTCTTTATTAAGACAAGCAAGATTAAAAATTTGATTGCCTTTTATCTTGATTGTAATTTTTCTTATAATAGTACTTCTAATAAAATTAGATTGCCATAACAATTGTCCAAGATCATTCGTTCGAACGCTCGTTAAAAAACAGGAGAGAGATGTACATACATGACAGATTACTGGTAACTGTTACGCGTGTTCCATGTATAACATTCTTACGTAAGCTGTATAGCCTTTTTATTAAAAAAAAAAAAATAACTCCCTATCCTGATGTAGCAAGGCGCGTTAGCGACGTTTATTCTTCGATATTATTTGCCTCGAGACACACTGTTTTACATTAATGGAATTTGCCAGAGTGAGGTGCAAAGATCTACATCCTTGTTTTCATTTGTAACATTAATAATCAATGAGAATAAAATTTCAAACGAGGCCGAAATCCGTGTGAACAGTAACGTCACAATTGTTAGGCTTATCGGCAGCTGCCATGTTCACTTCCACCAAGGTATCAACACTGTTGAGCGGGCAACCCTTGAGAATTTTCTGCGCAGCTAGGCTGGTGAATTGAACCTGCATGTCACTAAGACTGGGATAAGAGTGCAAATCCGAGCCTCGGCTTACAGTCTTCTCCAAATTAGGCTCAGAACCTTGCGGAGCCCGTTGCTGCTTTACTGTTTCTAGATTTTCAATGTAGACGTCGTTGAAAGAGCCACCGAAACCGTCATACGATTTTGTGGGCGATGGCGGATTCGAGGCAATGTTGTTTTTCGAACCAGGACGCAGCAGGTTACGATAACTCAACGCATCCTTCGATAGCGACAGACTAAGTTTGCGCGAGTTATTCATTGCGTCGTTAGTATTCTTTGTAGTGGACAAAGCGGCAGCCTCGTGCATTAAAGAATTCTTGTCGATGTTGTTAGTGGAGCCATCGATCAGATGAGCCTGACTATTGTTCAGGCGGTTCGTCAATTTCAACTTGTTAGGCACTTCCTCCTCGACCTTCGGCTTATTTTCCTTATCAGATTCTGATAATAGAAGACTCGTTTTGAGCTCCTTTGGTGCATAGAGTGATGATGGACGCTCGGCCTTGACCGAGCATTTGTTCAGCTTCTCGTCATCTAGCTTTGATTTGAAGAGCTTCTCCTCGTCCACCCGAGTTTTGTACGCTTTCTCGGCTACCAGCTCTTTCTCTTGCTTTTCCTTGCAATCAATTACTTCCTTTTCGGCAATCTTCGTCTTCACCGTGCCATTCTCGAAGGTGATCACGGACCTCATTGGTGAGTTATTTTGTTGAACATAGATTTTCGTGCCAGGCGAACCGGAAATAGTCGTCGTGCTGGTTGTGTTAGAAGCCAACGTCACGCTATTTTGTATCGTCCGTTGCTCCTGCGACGACGGGCTCAGATTAGTGGACACTTGAAGAGTTATTGAGTTCTGTGCCTCTTGCAAAGGAGTCAACGAGCCTTGCTGAACGACTTTGAGCGGTGACGATTTCGTCGATAGCGTGGCCGTTTTCAATGGGGAACAAGTCAACTTCGTGCTAGACACTGACTTGTTACTAGAGTGAGACGAGTGACCCGACGAAGTTTTTTGTAATACCTTGAAACAATAAAATTTTCATTATTCACACAGATGATAGAAAAAAAAATTAAAAAGTTAAAATTACAAAAATTAATCATCTAACTGCTATTTAAAAAGAATAAATAAATTTTAGAATAAAGTTTACATAATACTACAAAGATTGCCAACACATTTCTTAAATAAGCGATATAGAAAAATTTATCAATTTTTTTTTTTTTTTTTTTTTTTTTTTTTTCAAAAAAAGATTTAACTCAAAGATATATTGTTATAAATATTTATAACGAAATTAATTTAAACTTACCTTATGTTGTGGAGAGCCATTAGTCGATTTAGTGCCATTGCTAAAGTCGTGACTTGGTCTTCTAGAGTTGGACTGCCTAGTGTTGGGTCTGCCCAACGTGTTCGTTTTAGCTGGACTCGCATTCATCGTTCTTACCGAACCCGAGCTACCGCCGCTTCTGCTGGGCGACGAGTTGGTCGAATTTTTATCGTTCTGTACCTGATTACGCGCTTGATAGGCTTCCTGGTTAGTAGTGCTAGGCGGTAAAACAGATGCTCTGGACGTGCATCTGCTCAAGCTAGAACACTTGGATCTCGGTAGAGTAGAACATGGTGACCGATGCCTTCGAGAGCTTCTTGGCGTCGAGTTGGCCAACAAGCTCGAGGAGTCACCGCTAGCTTGGCGCCGATGTCGCCTTGGCAAAGTGGCTGATCGCACCGAACTCGAATCATCCCATACTTGAAAACTGGCCTGTGACTGGTCAAGACCTTCCATCATCTGAAAATTGATTCATTCAATCGATTTGATTTCTTTAAAATTCTGGCAATCATTCGCTTCTAATTCAGTTCTGAATTATTTAAACTGTTTGCTGTCTTCATGATTATCAAATTTTCAACGATGTTATTAATAGCTTAAAACTATATTGTCGCTTCAAGATTTTTCATAACTGTCTGAGGGAACCGGTTAATTAGTCTTGCGGCGTTAGAGAAGTACTATGTAACAAGTTTTATTTCGCTAGTTCTTGTCGAGGAATATACTTGAATGCGACTTACCGAAGGGCTAGCGGCCCTTGTCTGTGTGGCAACGCTGTGCAAATGCACAACGCGCGGATTAAACCACTCGGTGGGGGGATACTGAGCACTGAAAGTGCCCATTAACGGTGTGCCCTTCCTCCGTGTGCTCCGCCGAAAGAGTCTGGAGAGCAGGCCTATCTTCTCTGAAAAAATCCCAGAAAAGCCTTGAGGAAGGGATTTGGATTTGTTGCGCTTCGTTAGAAGATAATGAGGATCAAGGAAGGGTTTGCCAGCTACAGGGTGACTAAAAAGCTTTGATTTCGGTTATTATACGATCTATGTACATGACTTCGTAACGTTCACATGATACTTGTTCGTAATTATTTCACCGTATCCGGATGATTATTAGTCGCAAAAAAATTTAATAAAAAATCGTTCATATTGCAACGAATAAAAGTCTATCTTGCGAATCGATTTAACAGCATGAATACTGCTTGAATTTTTATACACACACATACATATATATACATATATATATATACAAAAGTTTCCTTGCAAAATTCTACCTTTGAAAAAACAGTATATACATACGATTGAAGATGCGTTTTTAAACCGATTCGCTTATAATTTAAAGCGGTCACCCATCACCACGCAATCCCTTCCCCGATCAGACTTACTGGTTGGACTGTGAGGTGCGCTATCCGTGCTAGCATATTCCGCGCTGGAAGACGTATCGCTCCTTTCGGGTCTTCGCGGCAGGGACCGTGAACTTCCGCTTCTGTGTAAACGTCTGGCCGAGCCCCAGAGCCGTAACGAGTGTCGCCTCTCGAGACGGCCGGGCATCGACCGACACCTGGCGAACAGGACCTTGTCGTTGGGATTTCCTGAGAAGTAGAGATAATTAAAATTATTTCTAACGCGTAAAAAAACATTTTTATATTATATAATTATATGTGTATATATATATATATATATATATATATATATATATATATATATAATAATTTTATTATAGTATAGAAATTTAAACGATAAATAATGTTCAATTCGAAAAGAATACTGACAATGATTTATATATTTCTTCAATTTGATTATCTTTATCTTCTGGGCGTCGCGTCGTAAGATCTAAATAAAATAAGAATATTCGCGAAAATACGTCAAAAAAAACGCAACGTTAGATTGGTCGAACAAGGAAAAGTAAATTCCACGCGTGAGACGCAAATATCAGAAACGGCGAGACGACGCGTCGCTTCGACTAAAAGGCTTAATATGATGACCAAGGTAAGCTCGCGGCTGCTGCACAACTACGTTTTCAAAAAAGATAAAAAAGAAAAAACAAAAAAGTGGAATACCCTCATTCCTTGAGAGTTTCATCTTGGTACATAGCCACGGGCAATTCGCCGACGTACCGACCGACGACGAGTGGGTTACCAGCGTGAGAATCAGCCAAGAAACAAGTAAGAGAAAAGTAGGAAGATTATATACGTGTGGTCCTCTGCCTCTCCTTCCCCTCCCGCCTTGTGATGTCGACAACGTATGTAACGGTAGACAATGTCGTGACCAATAGCTAATATATCGGTTACGTTAAACGCTTTCCAGGCATCGTCAGTTTTCTCCATCTCGTTACCTCTCTCTATCTCAAACGTGTGCCGTGCCAATGCTGGTGGCTTTATTCTCCGCGTACACACATTCGATGCGAATAAAAAAAGAATCGCCGCAAGAAATTTCCATATACATCATTTTAATATAATAACTGACCGTGAAGCGCGATATATCGCGAAACGCAAAAGCTTTTTATTGGAAATAATAAAACCCGCGCATAAAGAGCTCGCCGGGTTCGTGTCGCGGTAATTAAAATTACAATTATATCGCGATTTTTTAGTTATGTAATCAGGGATCAGTTCAGGATCACGCGACATTTCTTAAATACAAGTCGTTGAAAACAGAGAGTGTAAGAAACATGGGTAATATGCGAAACAATGGACGCGATTCTCCCAGAATTTCCGTGAACGTGGTAAAAAAAAAAAAAAAAAAAGCGAAATTAAAATAGCATGCTGATTTTTCGTACGCGATCGCGAGAGGAATTGACCATCTTCCGGCGGTGGGGCTTGCGTGGCTACCAAGGACGACAACAACATAAACGCTCTCTCGACCCGTCCGTCGAGTCGCGACGAGAAAAAGGCCTCGGAGAGCGAGCAGCTAGTGGACTGCTCTCCTCCTGGACACAATCGGAACGTTTCCCGAACACGTGCCGAACGAGTTTGCCTGGACCGACCGGTCTGCCGGTGCGAGCGAATTCCTCGTCGCGAGTTTACGAGGGCTCCGACTTCCTGTGCATCCTCGCCTTGAGATACAGCGAAAGCGATCTTTCGACTTTGGTCTCGGCCGCACCGATTTATTTGTCCGCCTTTTACGCGCGTCATCGCGAAAATTACACAAGCCATTATAAGTGCAGACAAATATATACTTCTTCTGTACAATTTATGTTTATCTGCAAAATATTTATTTCTTGTTTGTAACTTATATTTACAAGAAATAATTTGTGTAAAAAAAAATTGTCTTCATCTTATCGCGCTAAATTATAAAATAATACTTTCCTGAGACATAATTTTGATTTTACGTAATGTACGTTCATGCTGTGAACCGTTGAAATGTTACTAAAATGTTAAATTGACCGGCAACGCGTTATAAGTTTATAAATAACGATCGCGATTGATATCGTGAGACGGTGCTTCAACGGGAAACTTTCCCTCGCGAATAAGTCTCGCGCACCGCGGGAGACAACGGGAGATACGCGACACTCTAATAAGACGCAGAGAACTCCACGACTACTACTGAATGAAGACGAAAGCATGTTAATCGCGTCGTCACTCGACACGCTCTTTCATATACGTGCTATACTGGTATTTTCACGGCATTAACTCCTTGTACGACAACTTCCGCATAGAGGGCATGTATAATATATATCTACGAGGCTTATGATTAATAATTATCTCTTTTTGCAATATTTGTCTAACTTTGCGTGATTTCACATTTTGTAATTAAAATAAATAACGGAAAAAAAAATTGTTTAAATAATTTTCTTCAAAAGTCACATTACACTTTAACGCAAATTATACACATAAAACATTAGGAGATTTTGAAAGATGAAGTAAGATGACGTCAGGCTCAGAAAATATATAATCAACGTGAGAGTCATCTTACCTCCGCAAATAACGTCCGCCAAGTTTGTCTGTACGGCTTGATGCGTAACATCGCCGTCTCGCAGAGTGAGCATCTCGCCGTGTACAAGTGCCACTGCTTCGTCGTTGCTCATCAGCATGCTACCCTGACCTCTGGACCCATTCACGTCCCTGGAACACCGCCTAGAGCTACCGGAATCGCGTCTAAGCCTCTTAGTCTCGGGCGTAACGACAAAGTAGCCCTGAGACGTGTGATAGATCTTTCGTTCTTGCATGAGCTTGGCCAGCGCATCGTAAACGAGCTCTCGACTGGGCCTCTGCATGGCCGGGAAGGCGTTTCTCAGGGCTGATCTAAGAGTGTCCAAGGTCGCCGCCTGCCTCTGGGAAGTCAACTCCAGAATGGCCCAACACAGAGCCTCTGGCAGCGGTGTGAACTGACCTTGAGAAACTGGAGCTACCAGACAGTCTTCTATATCACCTGTAAAAAAAAAATAGCAAATATAAAATTAGTATTTAATATATTCGGGGTCATGATTTTTCTAAGAATTAATTGAACGGCGAGTTCTTCTCCCTTGTCTTACGTAATCTATTTTATATCTCAATACCAATTTTGCGCTATTATAGTCCTGCGTACGTCATATATTTTACGACCGTCCGTCATACATTAGTGCCCTTGGAGATAAAATGAACGATGCGACGACGACGTAATTTTATATTTTCCATTTATTTATATTACCGTCGCAATAAACTCCTATTTGTCTTATCATGCGATCATGTAATTTTATTTTCAAGGCTGGAACGTAATAGGTACTCAAATACAATGACATTGCATTCACGTTAAAATTTTTTCAACTTGAACTCTCACATTTTCATACGTGTACCGATTGTAAAGTATTTCTTTAAGAAACATACATAGCGAGGAAAGAGACATGTTGAATTTTATGCTGCATTCGTGATCACGAATTTCAAAGGCGGAAGAAAAATATTCCAATTTACAAGCTAGTCGGATTTCTACAGCGAATCAAGTCAAAGAACAAACGCGATCAGTGAATATGAAAAAGACGGTGAATTTATTAGCTCTCCCACCTCTCCTCCCCTTGCCTTGCGAAGTCGTGGCTCGGAGATATTGTGGAAGAATCGAAAGTCTTATTCTTCCAGTCACGTTTTACGGTAACCTGGCGACACCGCGACTGCGTGCTCTTCTACATCTGGTTCACGCCCACAAAAAGAATATGGATTATTCTAAACCGTGGAGTCAGCAAGAGACGTCGAAATTCTTCACGAGGCCCGTGCTTCGTTCGACATGCGACGAATTTCTAATGTCCCTTTCGATGTCGATACCGAGAAAGTCAATGTCAATGATACGAAACGCGTGACAACTCTTCTATATTGCGATAATATTAACTTGCAATAAGATATTTTTTTTTAAATTCTAAACATAAAACAAATATATGTCAGAATAGATTACAATAGGCTAACGTATTTAGAAAATTATTCACTTCATTCACCGCAATGAAAGATCTCTATAAGTGTGATTTAAAGTATGGAATAATCGATTTCGTACGTCAATATCAAAACATACAGAAATAGGGAGGGTAGAGGGGAGCTGTCTTAAATCGCTAAAATATTTTAATCAACATAATAAGGCGGATAGCAAATCAAGACTCAACAATACATTCGCGAAGCCACTTGCTCCGCCGATCACGTATAATTAAAGGTTTCAGCCGACAGAGGAACTCTATTTAAAGTTCGTGCAATCACGGGTCCGCCTTCTCTCTCTCTGCGAGCGCAACTCTGCAATTTCCCTGCACGTCTGTCAACGGTTGCCTTTGTTGTTCGCGAACAGGACGGGAAAGAGCAGGTCTCCAATTACGCGTGTAACTAACGTGTAGAAAACGCCCGGTTCGCGAGCTCCCGTTAAACAATTGCCGTAAATAGGCCGAATAAATCCGCCTTCTCTCCTAGTCCTCCCTTACTCTTATTCTTTCGGCTTGCCGCTGACAGGCCGAGATGTCTCGTTGTCCATGTCTACGCTGACGTCTATCTTGACGCTTGATACACGCGTTTCAAGAAGCATATGCAAAAGACGCACGATCGCAACAATGTGCTTCCACTTTTAACTGAAATATTATTCTCATGTTGAATGCTCATTGAAAATAAGCTGAAGGTGCCTATTTAGACTTCGATCATTTATCCCGACTATTTAGACTGTGGGTGAAATTATTCTCACGCTCGACGTTCATCCGTTTACAGTTCAGTTGTGGAATATGAAATATTCTTGTACATTCACAACAAGATACATTTGTTTCTAATACTCGTTGCATAACTTCGTTATCTCTTTTATTAATCGCGCGGTAAAACACGATTATATAATAAAATTCTGACATTAACTATTCCGATCTCGTACATCATTGTCTACTTACATCCCTCTTCGAACACATTGACTGTCTATTAAATCTACGGCGCGACTTTGAATAAACAGCATCTAATGCTCACGTAAGAAGCAGTCAGTTTCGGTTTCATTGGTGCGCGAGATTTTATCCCCGCGAGCGAGCGCGGCATGAAAAAAGAACGTGATCTACATCATTGTACTGGGAGATTGCGAAGAAAACGAGCCATGTACCACGGTTGCACAATTTTCAAGGAGCTTTGTCGACGACGGATGGAAAGACAGACGTCGGAGCGAGGCCAGCGGGATCGTGGAACCCGATACACGTCTCTGGGGCGTGGATGCTTGCTGGCTCGCGCGCTCCTCGTCGTGAGAATCTCATCTCGAACGTGTCCCCCGAACGTGTTCTCCGCGCGCGTGTATCTACGTTATCTGGCACGCATTATCAACGTGTGCTCCGAATTCGAGAGCTCGACCGACGAAGGTTTGTCGAGACGGGAATCCTTTGAGACTTTCGCGACATTTTATATCCTTCCTTTACATACATCTCTTTTATGTTTAAGTGACAGCAATTTATTGGAAGGCTCAAATGACGTATATTTTTAATGTCTCTAACTAGTTTTAAAGGCTTAAATTAAATGGACGAAGCGCAATTTCAGACATACACGAGAACATCGACAATTAGGTACGCGTCATAAATTTTCTGGAAAGCGTTCTGCATGCATCAAACCGTTCCACTTGTCGTTTTGTTTCAATACTACACGCGCGATATAAAGCCGCAACCGCCGCGAGATCGAGACGGACAATTTATGGCCGATGGACATTTACCACCCAACTAGCGGCTCTGTGTAAATGGCCATTAACGGTTTATTCTTATTTTTCATTAAGATGCTTTATAACCCGTCCGTATATGCCTATGGGTAGAATTTAAAAGAACCGATCTCTCGCAATGACGACTGTTTCGTTCTCTGCGTCGCTCTGCATCGTCTCGCGGCTTTCTCTCGATCGAACATCTCAATACTTGCAACGTCATTTTCTTGTATAAAGCCACTTTTATACACGCAGTACGCAAAGTGCTCTAAATAAAATCAAATAACTAGATCATCTTCTTTATATATACTGTATTTAGCATCTCTCATTTTTATTATATATTTATATATTATATTACGCGCGAGATACCTAGAAGAACTCTGGCAATGGTGACTGGCAAAATCGACGATACCGATCCCGATCCCGATCCCGATCCAGAGAACAGTAGAGACGTATCTCGAAGCCGAGCACACCTGCCGACCTGCGGCGACCCTGCGAAAGGCTATTATTAGCAGCCTGCACCTTTCTATCATTCCACGAGACTTTATTATAATACTATTCCGCGCTGCCCACGTAGACAGCATTCGTTTGGCGTCTCGAAGTAAAAGGTAGTGTCGGGACTGGCATTCGGTCGATTCGCGCCCACGCGAAAATATATCGCGAAAATATCACCGCGGAGACAAGAGACGGAGGCTGCCGCTGGAGAGAACGACGACTTCTCGGCCGTTCCGTGAAACGGCCGCTCGCGCGGCGCGATCACTTCCGGTACTGTACACGCTGCAGAACACGGTGCATATACCCTTATCGCTGTGATCCATCGTGTTGGTCGGTCGGTCGGTCGGTCGGTTGGTTGGTTGGTTGGTTGGTTGGTTGGTTGGTTGGTCGGTTGGTCCCTCGACCTCCGCCGCCTTTATAGGCTGCGCTTATGGGAAATGGCAAAGACCACTCGCCACTCGAGGAATCACCTCGTAACAAGACGACCTTTCAGTCGCGTATATTCTCCTCTCCAGAGTCGGCGACTCCTCAGTCGTCTGATTATATGTAAATCCTTAAGACACCACTTTATACCGCCGGCTATATATCGATCACGCGATTTATTCTCTCCCATTTGTTTACCTTACAACGGCCTTGTTTTGTAGAATTACGTCAGCGTGTGCGAGAGCAAATACGGAAGTTATACATTAGATTAATCATACGTTAGATTGTTGATTATATAGCATAAAGTGTGCTGATAGCATAAGCGAAAGCTATGTTACTCGTTCATATACTGTATTTATCCAGAAGATTAAATAGACTCGGAAATTGTATTCTCTATATCGAACCATGTGTTTCCATATAAATAAAATTAAATTGATTCAAATTGACATCAGTTTAACTGATATAATTATCTTTCTTTCTAATCTTTATGTAAAAAGGAGTGAAAGATCAATTAACTTTAACCAACATGTTTATAAAAACAATCTTAAAAATCTCAATTCCATCAATATTGATTATCTTTAATCATAAATTAAATAATATTCTCTTTCTCTTTTTAGAACATAAAGTTAGCTATAATATAGATAGATAAGTAATTTAAATGAAATATGAATAGCATTTTAAATGATGTTAAGCAAATCAACATTATATGAGAAGTTACCAATAGTGAAACTCTCAGGTGCATAAAAAATAAAATGTATGAAAGAATGTAATTGTCGGACAAGGCGTGGTTGGTTGGTTGGTGGCACTTTTACACGCACAGATCTTTCGTTTATTTCTATCAAATTTATGCGTCCCCGTCAGTAGTCAATAATCCAGTCGATATTGTTAACTGACTGTTTTGTTATCCGTGCACGGAATGCGAATGCAGTTATACAAGAGACTCGAGTCAATTATTAAAACAAGTAGACAGACAAGCACGTGCTGCACGGGCTGCCGTTATTGCTCCATTGACAGAAATAAATTTTCCAGCTTGAAAAGTACGCGCCACGAATTCCCGTCCACACGATGGTATATAAGAGAAGCGAGTCGATATCAAAGAACACTCATTAAATTCAAAGAGAACTCGATGTAACGCGAATGTTTGCTCGCTGTGATCGTTCCCGAGTACACGTTACATCAGTCGCAGAATACGATCCGGAGCGTTGCACATACAGCGTATTGCGTGTCACGTTGTTCCGAAAATTAAGTTGTACAATTATTTGACGAGAGATACCGATCTCGGCGTTGTTATTTTCAGATGACACTTTGCAGCTGTGAGTTACAGGCGGGATAAATCTTTGAGCTACGACAAATCACGAATAATCGCTTTCAACGAGTTATCGAATCCGGGTCGCGATAATATGCTTGGCACTCGATTACGTACAGTGACGAACACTGTGCGTCCGTGAATGATTTTTGCCTAAGACTAACTCGATGATTGCTCAGATATCGCGCAAGATATCATCCGGTCTATGAACAAGAAGCACCGTTAAATAATTAACGTTATATATAATAGAATATTAACTAACGCATCTTTAAAAAATATTAAATTTAAATTAATAAATCTAACATTTTTTAAAGAGATGTGTTAATTAATATTCTAAATTTATAAATTATTAAATTTTTTAGAAAAATCTATTTTACATAAATGTATTTATTTTTAATTCAAATCAGATTTTTGTAAATTCAATTATAATACATATCTTCAATTTTTAGGCAAAATTGAACTGAATTGAGAGTCGTTATATCGTGCGAAAAATTCATCGCAAATATTTATACTCCAACGTAAGATATATACTATACGTTATTATTATATTTTATAAGTTTTTATACTAGAAAAAATTCTTATGTAAAATCACATAGATATATTTAACAATAAATGCAAGAGGTTTGACAGGATACCTGCTTTTCGCAGGACCCAGTTTTTCAATATGCATTTTACACCACGCGCACGCCTACAACCTGTGCACGTGGTGTCACGGGCTGCGAATTCTTACGATCCTACGCAGGTAGTGAGTGACGACATATCGCGCCGACAACGCAGTATACATGCACATTTAACTGCCGCCTTAAATAAAGCTCTCGAGAGCTCGGGAGCGTGTCCTTAATCATCCGGCGAAACGTCGTCGTAAAGTGTCGTCTCGGATTATTAACAAGAAATATTATTTTTATTATTTGAGATTCTCGAACACACTAATATACATCGAAACGTTCGCGTGTACCATTGCGCTATCATTCGTACGAGATACAGAGCTTTCGGACTTTCTCTAGCCTTTCGCGAATCCATCGAATATAAGCCGCTTACACCTCTGCAAGAAGACGTGTTAGAAGCGCATGCGAATCCACACACAGATGCTTCTGGATGTACGCAAATACGCGCCACGGACGCATACATTATCGGAGACAATACAGCGAAGTTATTACACAAAGCTATTAATCGTGTCGCAAGCATGCAAAAAAAAAAATCGCGATTCTATTGTGTCATTCCGCATATGATATAGATTGCGGTCAAACGTTTTCGCTTGTCAGGCCAAGGTGAGCCATTATGTCAGAAAATTCATTTTCATATCATTTTTATGCTGTGAGCAACCGAATAACTTGAGCTTTGTCTTTATTTTTATTCTTATTTTCGACTTTAATTTTCTTACATTTTATGAATTCTAAAGTATTTCGATAGGTTTGTTTTATATAAAAAATGGGCATTTTATATCTTATAAATAAGCAGAAAACAGTTTTCCACTTTGAGAAACTTTTGTTTAAAATAGGAGCTTTCGGCAACATTATTAATTAAATAAGATTGAAAATCGAGATCGAAAGTAGGAACAAAAATTCGATTCGAGATATGTTTCTGTGGACTCTAATGATTCTAACGCGTCGCACGGAACGTCGTCATGACACGCGGCCGCTTTCCATCCCGAGGGGCTTCCTTTTCGTATCCGCGATGCGCACTGTATATCTCTGTCGTGCCACATACTCGTATTACAGCTGTCTTGGCGTCTCAGAAGGAGACGGTATAACAATGCGGGACATTTTAATCCTTCGTCTTCGAGAGAACCGCAACCGAAAGAATAAGGAAGGAAATCATACGGAGAACGCGCGCTCGTGTTTATCCGGGATTTTTTTGCACGAATCTCCGTTACGGTGATATTAAATTTCGTTTGGATTGCCAACGGCGTAGAGAGACGATTAGATCGCGCTCGGATTAAAATCCGACCTCGCGGGTCGTGCGATTTTTCGTTCACCGGAAAGACGATATAAAGCCGAGGCCATGAGAATCGACTCGTAGCCTCGATTCCGCCGTTCGATTCCGCTGCTGCATCATGCGCAGCGCCGATACCATTCGTTCTCTTCGCGATAAGGGCGCCGCCGTCCGCTCGTTCGCGCGTCTGACATGAGCCATTTTGCAACTACGATTATTGCCCCGACGTGCCCGCCAATTTCATTGTAATTGGACAATATCTTATTATTCTGGATTTAATTAAATTTATTCTGAAACGTAATCTTTTATCACTATCTCTTGTCACTTTTTATATTTGTATTACTTACTGCAGTATATATTAGTATTTCTTTTTGCATTAGACGTAATATTTATAGCTTAATACAAATTATGCTCTACGATTTCATTTTTCTTCATACGCAATATTTAAAGCGACCTATTATTATTATTATTATTATATATACGAAATATACAGGTTTGAGTTTTTCGTTGCTTCATCGCCAATCACGACCGATAATGGCGTAATTGAGTTGAACCGAAAGGGATCGCCCTCGAGTATATTCGAGCAATAAATTTCACTTTGTGCTCGTTGCGGTGATCGATTTCAGGCGGCGTAATTTTAGTGATAATTAGGAAGATTTTCGACACGGTAAAATATTGCACCATGCTCGGGAATAAACTATGTTCAACCTGCCACTCCCAATGAGGAAATTTTATAGTCTTCTTGCCTATTGTTTCTCAAATAAATTGTGTAAGATGAAAGGTATCAATATAAATTATCAAGCATAGTTTAACATTATTCAGATTAAGTTATTAAATCCATGGTTCTTTATACATAATCGATATTAGTTGCATTAGTCGAAAGTAATCATTATCAAAAATTTGAGAAACAGCTATGTTTAAAAATGAAATGTTCATGAATAATTTTATAAATATACAGTTTTTAAAAATATTTAGTTTTGAATTAAAATTTTTGTTGATGTAAAAATGATCGAAAATGAATTTTTTTTTTTTACTTGACTTTCGCTTATACGAGTTTAAAGAATATTATACATTGTGAGCAAAATCGGTGATTATAAAGGATTCTACACACATTTGCCATAGCAATTTCTTAAGTTCTTAAGATAGGTCGTAAGGTGACACGGAAGCGATGCACGTATTTATCAGTAGAGGCGAATGTGATCGTTTAATGCTATCGAGGTCAACGGAGCATAGGTGAAATGTCACGACGGTTTGCCAATGATGAAATTCACTAACCAGAGATTAGATGACTATAAATAATATTTGCGATGATAAATGTGTCTAAAAAACACAGCGATTATTAACGGTTAGATGGCATTGCTAATCTGATATCGTTTAATTACGTCGTTAATTCATCCTTCAACTATTTTCTCACAGGCAGCTACTTTATATCCCTGATGGGTTAAAAGTAAATAAGAGAAATCGATGAGTCATACAATTGATACATTAAAGTGATAAAAAAAGATTCTTTCAGAAAGAATAAGGTTCGCAAAAAATGTTTCTTTGACGAAATGAATCACTGCGGCTTCGGCTAAAGATCACCGCCTATATCCTTTCAGAGTACAGATTATATGTTGGTGAATTTTTTTCTTCATTGTAAATTAAAACCGGCGTCTTCAATATCGTGCGAAAGAATGGGCGATGACCGGCGTGTCATCAATCATGCCGAAGATATATTTGCGGATTATTGTGTACACCCTTGACATTAACCTACATACAAGAATATAATGCGACTTACGTTTGCAGAGGCCAACATTTTATAAACGCACCACCACGCCTTTCGTCGTCTCTATGGACAGGCGGTACACGCCTTTATAATTATGTCGTTCGCGGTTGGTCGCACCTAAGAAATTATTGTCACACGTTGTATTGCTCGACCGAACAAAGCAAACCGCCAAATCGATGTCGATGAACTCGAAAGGTCTCTTGTAAATAGCAAATATATTTCTCAGACTGTCGTAATTAACTTTTCAATATGCTATTTAAATCTCTTTTCTCTCTGTGTTTGTCTCTGATAAAATCTCTTGAGATGTCAAATATCGATAGGCAAATCTGTCTCTACTTCTCAGCTACTGAGCTGCGCCCAAATTGATTTAGACGCGGGCAAGATCGCGAGTAAAGTGGAAATATCAAAGAAGACAATGCGAATTTTAAAACATATAATTGTCACGATGCGACTTCGTGTCGCTTTCAATCGAATTGCAGGACGTGTGAAATCACGTGATCCGAACGAATGCAGGCAGTCGTGAGTCGTGCTCACGTAGCAATATCTGCAAGTGATCTCGACAGCGATGTCGGGATCAACAATATCCATTTAATTCAGGTGTTTATCCGATGCATATATGAACTAAATATAAACCGCGTAATACGCATTCCATATTAATGTCAATATAATCCAATGCGGAATTTATTTTACTACCATCGTCGCGTCGCTCTAATGCGCACGATTCTAGATTTTTCTTTCCACCCATAATTCCATGCTCGTATATCCTACCCGTCTAATTTTTCATCATTTCCGTCGCATTAAATCGCGTAATAAATGGAAGCGAGCTGTTTAATCTGCGCATCTTTGCATCCTTGCGATGGCTATTTACTTCACCGTTCCGATACATTTATCATGTCATAATTATAAAATTGATATACATATAATAAATAAGATAGAAGTATAGTAAAGTAGAAAAGTAGGATATGAGAGATATTTAGAAATCATCTCTCTTTAGGAGAAAAGCCTACGCGAACATAAAAAAATTTCAAGAAAAATAAATCACTCGAATCTGCAAAGAATTTTACGACACGTTTTGTCTCGATATTTTACAATGTCTATATTTGTTTCACGTCGTCGTAATACCGTGTCGTCATAATGGATTAGTCGTAATGAACCTACGGCTGCATTTCACTCGAAGAAACCCGTTTTCCTTAACGGCTACTAACAATAGCAACGCGATCGTATACCCACGCGAAAAATTAACGCCAATGACCACGCGATATCCAACGCGTGTGTATACGCGTTGTGTCGTAAAAGATACCTTCGTGCCTATTTTCGGTGGATATCCGCGTGCTGCTGGAGGAAACCGGTTAAAAACCGTCCATGTGTGATAAATATTCACAACTTTCATAGCTATTTCAAGAAATATCAACGATCTCGGTCCGACCCCGTTGCCATTTGCATTTAAAAAGCATTATTAGAATATGTCCAACGACCGGAATGTTTTCTCTCTCTCTCTCTCTCTCTCTCTCTCTCTCTCTCTCTCTTCAATATACATCGCTTTAAAAAATATGAAAGTATTATATACTTTTATACTTTTGCTTCTTCGCAAATTCACCTCGGTTCGATTCTAATCAAATTTCTACGATGGAATTGCGCGATTGAGATGTAACGGAGAATGTAATCCTCCGGCGAATTTATGCCGTCGTTCCCTGCAAACGACACATAGTTCTAGTTCATATCCTTTATTATCGATCCACAATGTGTCGGGTTCGCGGCTGACATCTCGACGACGACGCGCGCCAATTTCCCTACCATTTTCTCAGAGCAAATCGTGCTAGACAGGCAGCACTTTGGTGCCACGATTCGCACGCGATACCTATACGTCTACCTCTCGTCGATCAGCATAAAGTATCAGAGAAAGGGGAATATTACATTTTCTCGCTTATATACACTCTGAGGGTTGCGGAAGAAAAAGAGAGCAAGATGAGAAAAAATATATTCATGCGAAAGAGAGAGAGAGAAAACTTTCCAGAACGGTCCAGTTCTCATGGATAGTTAAACATGGTATAAGACTCTGCGCTCGACTTTGCTTGATCTGCTGGGTTATTTCTTATTCATAAGCTTCCATCTGCTCTACAGGGTGTTTTAATCTTTTCCTGTGTAAACTACATCATTTATTTTCAGATGCAAGATGGAATTAATTTTTTCCTTCATATTTTCGTCAAACATTTTTGCATTCATATTTTAATTAAATTGTTTTACAATTTTATTGTTTCTCATTCATAAATTATAACGAGAAGATTTTTATACGAAAAAAAGTTGAAACGTTATAGCTTCTATTCGAGTTATCGTTCGGCGATACTAACCCGTGTTATCGCGACAAGACGGCAAGTCGCCATAAATTTCGCACGCTTGTACATACATATATAGAATCTACCGTCTCTTTTTCTCTCTCTCTCTCTCTCTCTACATTCAAAATCGATGTTCTTCAACCTGCCATGCCGCATACCGCAGTGTAGCACAAGCTTGTTCCGAATGTTTCGCAAGATATGCCGATCGCGTGGCTCGTGAATAAAGATAAAATCCTGGCAACAAATTTAAGACAGACCGGAATACTACCGCTGAGAAAGTATAATATGCAAAAGATTTATTTCCCCTTTACATAAAATGACTTAGAATTTGATGGACCATGCTTAGAAATTTCTCGGGGATGCTGCGACTCACCGAGCGCGTTTTCACCGAGACTTATCAGTATAAACTGTTTTAATTTCAGACGGTTCGCATGAAAATGAAACGTCTGATTTGATCTCCGATTACGTTTGCCTTCTCTGTCTACCATATTTAATGCGCATAAAGTGCAACAAATTACTAGATTGAATCAGTGTGTTATGAAAATAGCGCAAGAAACTTTTTTCACAAGGACGCGAAATGATATATCACCTGATAATGCGGTAAAGATAGGCGAGTGCCACGACAGTGGCATTGTTTTCGGGAATTTATTAACTGCAAGACGTCGCTTTCGAAAGCGCAGGTTTCACTCTAAGTCAATTAGCGGAATCGCGGCGCCCAGATCTTCGCACGCTCCTTCATCGTAGTCGTGTTTTGCAGAAATGCATCAACTATTCTCGTTGCACACAGAACAGTTAGTCGGAAATGAACGTGTACATGTCCCGTATATACGCCTTATGCGTGTATCGGGTTATATTGTTTTCTGCTTTTACCGTTTCTCTCTTTCTCTCTATTCACAACTTTCGCAGCCTAACCCGCGATCTAAATATATTTGTGCCGGATGAATTAAAATGTAATTAAGATCACACGAGAGGATGAGTTTAACGCGCGAATGAAATTAATTTTATTATTTGCAACCATCAGGCTTTCAATGTTCTCGTTAAAAATACGACACGATACACACGACGATAATTAATCGAAACATGCAGTATTCTCGATTACGGAAATGACGCTGGGTTAGGTGTAACACACATGCGCAAACATAAGCGAGATAGATTTTCTCTCGAGTAATACGAGGCGATATTATGATCTCCGTTGAAACATTGTCCACTTCTTCGGCGAGAAGTACCGAGTTACTCGTGCACGATTCGTCGAGAACACATCGAGCAAGCATTGGGTATCGGCTTTCCATCCCGACGAAAAGGTAAAATACATTAGTGGTAGGTAGATAGGTAGGTAGGTAGGTAGATAGGTAGATAGGTACACGGTGTATATCGCATCGTCCCGTCGCTGAATTTCTGCAAGTTTTGCACCAAGCAAAACCTCGATGCGCCTCGATAACGAGGGAAGCCTTTCCCTTTCGCGGCCAGAATGCCACGTTCCTTGCTCTCCTCAACACGAAGAGTGTAGGTCTCTTCGGCGATGTGTAATTTTCCACTCGTTTCCCGTGGTGCATCATTATGCGGCCGATTGGCCGGATTCCCTGGGACCCACTCTCGCGTCTTCATCTCGAGAGACGTATGTCCGCGAGGTTGGCTCTTTCAAAGTTTATGGGCGTCCTTTTCACATTTTGTTTCCGCGATTTATTATTCCCGCGTTATTGCTTAAACGTTTCTAACGTTTTGCGCGTCAAATCTTTTTGCAATCGTCATTTATGTCGCCGTTTCGTTCGAAACGGCTCCCGCAGAGCCGTTCATTATCGTGGTAAAAAGAGAAGAGTCGAATGACGCGCATATATCACGTTACCCTCTCGAATGTATGCCGCGATAGAAACAGAGAGAGAGAGAGAGAGAGAGAGAGAGAGAGAGAGAATCGCAGCAGCTGCGCATATGTCGTGTTAACCGCTTTGCACGCTTTGAGATTGAGAGAGGGTGGCTTTGCATTTATTATATGCACGTGGTTCAGGGTAAACAAAGAGAAGCGATTCTCTCTCGTTTATGAGATCGCGGTAATAAATGTTAAAATTTGATCCTCATCGCTGAGCGCATCGACACATGTGTCACGCAATAACGTGACATCGCATTCGATTTTCGAAATGCGATTAATATAATACGGACCACTACGTTAAATCGCCTCGTACAATTGTCAATCTACATTTATTTTAAAATATAAACGTTCGTTAAATCCTCTAAAAATTGGGGCGGAAATTTGTGATATAATTATTAATTTGCATTTATAAATTATTCCTTGCATCGATGAGTTTAATTCGCGATCTCACAGTCTGTTCTCGCTTCAGATAATAATTAAGAAAAACGTAGAGACAGCCTTTGTGTACGCACATCTCGTGCGTTGGCTTGCAGGTGCGTTTAAAAGCGAACGCCTTGACCTAGACAATCGCTTGGAGTGGCGTAAGATGATTATGAACAACGTCTTAGACGATACTACTACGCGCCTCTCTCTCTCTCTCTCTCTCTCCTTCTTTCGTGGGAGTATACACGGGGGAGGTCGCGAATTAATTTATTAGTCGATGCAATTATCCGTTACTCAATGCCGCAGCCTCCATACCGTTGTAACATACCTCTCGACATTTCGCGACGCTGTTACCTCTCGGTATTTCGCGACGCGTTGTTGATTTAAGTCGGCGAATTATCTCGTTGGAAGATGCTCTCTTGCGCTACCGGTCTTAAATTTCCCGTGTAATTACGATCGCATTAAACGCCAATCCGTTTCGCTCTCGTATACCTCGTATACTGATCGCACTCGGCAAGGTAAACGGCACCGTTTGACTGCATAACGAGTTAATAAGCTGCCGCTAAAACGAGGTAACTGTGTGTTTCATCATTCGAAATAACATACACTCGTAATAGCACGTGATGATTAATATTTTATGCTACTTGTCAATATTATAGATTTACGATCAACTGATGTAAATCAATAATCTGTCTGAAAGAATTATGCATAAATTAATTCACCGTTTAGGTCTCAATATATATATATCAATGTATCGAGATATATCTCCATACGTGTAATTAATTAGGAAATTATTTAAATATAATTAGAAGTGAGTCAGTAAATCTACATTTTCTGAGAAATGAAAAATATCCAACCACTAATAGTTAGTTTAAGATTCTGAATTTCCTTCGCGGAATCATGCAATAGAATCATGCGTTATTACTTATTTAATAAGAAAGTCGCGACGTGCGGTCTCTTGTAAATCACAAGTCGTTGACGAATTATGAATATGACTTATGAATATGAATAGCAATACGAGGGACGCGTTAAAAAAAGTACTAAACGAAGACGGAAAGAGTCAGAGTAACGTCTCGAGAACGACAGGAAGAAGCCAAGTAATAGCAAAGTATGTCGTGTCTCGACCCCACCATCATCGTGGTAATCGTCGATCTACGACGAGGCGGCCGCTAGGATCCAGCTGACACTCGGCAGGAAGTTGCCACTCGAAAATACCGTGGCATACATCGATGGGCCTACAAACGTTTACATTGCGGTGGTAGATAGATAACTCGTTACTCGACTCTGCCGTCTCACTCGTACACGTTTGCACACACGTGGAACGAATCAACGAATCGTGTAGTACCGTGGGAGCTTCTCGGCGTCCTGCTATTAGCTTCAAAGTTCCTAAGTCCCCCCCTTTAAATACGGGGGTTGAAGGAGCGCAATATGATCCCCTCTTCAGATCCTTATAATGTTAATTAACAACAGGTGCCGCTCACATCAATTAATCATACTTATAATGTTTTTTACCGTTTTTTTTTTTTTTTTCAAATTTTATCTAAGCAAAATTTACAAAAAGGGAATTCAAAATGATGCAATAATAAGCAATAATAAAATATGTTTTTTCTTGAAAACAAATTTTTCTTAATGTTACGACAGTATCATTTCGAAGATACTTGAAGAATGTCGTTTAATTATTTTGCTATTCTATGCTTAATTCGCAATATTCATTGATATTGATTATATGTGTAGGGGCAACAACCGTACTCGCGTACAAATCTTCTGCCGCTAATCGAACGGTGAAAAGAATTTTTTTACGAGAGAGAATAATCATACATCAAAGCTTATTCGATCGGGCAAATAGCAAAATCGTGACAGGGGAGGCGTGAGAGACTGACTGATTTTACCTGACTGACCGATTACAGAAACGTGTTTAGAACGCCCCCGTGGCCTTAAGATATCGACATCGTATTCTTATTTCGCGTTTAGCGCACTTGACGACTGTCAAATTCTCTCAATTTAACCGACACAAAGATGATTCGATTAAAGAGTATGCAAATACGTCATTGTTATTGTTTGCTGAGTAGTTAAGTTAAAGATGTTGCGACTCAAAATGAAATTGAAGGGGATTAATCGAAAGTATGTAATCGATAAATGATTGTCGGGCAAATGTCAATTGAATCCAGTCGAGAATCGCGTTGCAAACAAACGATCGTTGAAATCCTCTTATCAGATCCGTAATCTTAGTCAAGTATCTTTTTATACGTTTGATCAACATTTCTAAGTACCGAGAAAGTCAGAGATAATGATTTCCTTTTCGTAATGTGCATTTTATGAGAGAGGAAAAAGCTACGATAAATATATCTATGAGAAATGTTTAAAAAATGTTTTCCCTGCATCTGACACAATTTTGCAGGCAATTAATAAACATCTCATTTATATAAATAAATTTCTTCATGGATGTCTTATCTCGACAAGTCACGTTGCGACTTAATATAATGTTTTACACGGTTACCAGATAATTGAGATTTAAAATAGCGAACAAAGATCGTTTGAAGATACATTTCTCGCGTGCTGGCGCATTCGAGTAGGATGGCACAATCGCGATTCCCGACATGATAAAGCGCCGTTTCGGCTCGCCGTTCGCTCATCATCATAAAATGCGGTTGCATACTTCAGTCGAGGCCTGCGCAGCGCTAATAGAACACCGACAGAGTCTCGCGCGTCTTAACTACGTCTGCAGCTAGTCAATATACATAATGAATGAGGCAGGGCGCAAGTAAAAATGCTGAATTGCAATCATCCGGCTCGGCATGTAACGTGTGTACGAGTGCGCATTCCACGTTACCGCATACTCGACCGTGTATGTATGTGTGTACACCTATTTATAGGATAGACTCAAAGTATAGAAATAACTGGATGTCGATACTACGCTATTAATTTCCACGACCTCACGTCCGTTGCGGCACGTCCCACAGAATCATCGTCCTTACGTTCATTTGGGTTCCTTATCTCTTTGATGCATTGACTTGGCCCGCGTCAGCATTCGCGACTTGCATTTTAATCAAGTGTGCGCTATTCAACTCCTAAAACAGGTATAATGTGTACGATGTCCCGCTATTGGGTCTCGCGTTACCGTAAAATCCGCGAATTCTTGTTATTTCAATTACAAGAGTATATCTCATGAGTGAAAGATATTGATAATTTATACAAGTATTAATTAATAATTCTGCATGTGATAAATATATACATATATAATTAATTAATCACAAATAATTACTCATGTAATTATTCAATTATTACTCTCACAATTATACGAGAATGAAATATTTGTCGCACTGTCGACGAATAACAGGTAGGTGGTGTATATATGACCTGTTCCACGCGATTCCTTCGAGATAAATCACGAAATGGGAAATTATGCGTGGAAAACGCGCCGCTTATCGGGCCATGCGTGTCCAATGGGGTACCACGACTTAATCGATCGCCCTGGAATGCCGCTACTGTCGCACACCGAAGGAGGCCGATTTATTACTTCGCGAGAGTGCACCGTATGGATTTCAGTTCGGGTATATATGCAGAAGGCGAGAGGGAAGGTCTGGCATTCCAGACGCGCGCGTAGACGTCCCTTTCGCTGCGCCCATCGACGCCGCGGATGCAGGGACTCGATGGCATGCGACTCACGTACCGATCAAGTCGTTTCTATGTGGAGCGCATTGTGCCGGTTATTTTTTTTTTTTTTTTTTTTCTTTTCTTTTTTTCAACGTACGTATAATACTCGAATCCTGAACCGCGTTATAGAAAAAGCTTTCGCAATTCAAAACACGCGCGATCGTGTAATTTTCTCTCTCTCTCTCTCTCTCTCTCTCTCTATATATATATATATATATATATATATATAATATTTATAATAAAAATAAAATGACGTTAAAAGATTAGAAAAATTCTTAATTGAAGATTAAAATGCGAAATTTCATTTTATCTTTTAACCCAACTGTGTATACCTAACTCACTCCTTTTAATTTCATAAACCAACAGAATCTAACGAAACGCCGTGCAAATTAAAAGAATGACCGTTTGAGTACGTGATTTTCTTGCTAATGAGCTTAAATATGCATCTTGTACGCATCGAACGTCACGTTAAGAATGCGCATTCGTACGAAACGATACTGAACGTTAAGTGAAAAAATTACACGTAATCGCCATCATATTTACGAAGCCGCGTTTATCGTTATCGTAGCTCGGAAGAGGGATGGAACGTAGGGAATAAAGGGTAGTCGGATAAAAGCCGGTCCGACCGGAGGACTGGCTATTTTACCGCGAAGTAGACGGCAAACCAATTATGGCAGCGTGAAACCCGTGTTATTGTACACGCATATATAAAGACGCATAAAGACGCGCATATTACGATGCCCCGCCCAATCCGGTAAATAGCGGAATGTTAACCAAGTTTGTTTTACACGAAGACATTCATATGCAAATCGCAAAGTTCGTAGCCGGAAAAGTGCGCAAAAAATTTGTAACAAATGGCCGTTTAATAAAAACACTTTATAATCCTGCCATCTCTCGTGACATATCACAATTAATTGCATTTCAACGGTTCATCAGCAGCCATTGCGTCATTATTCAATTACGAAATATTGCAAATTTAATATATCTCCGATGCCGATCTAATCTCTCTGATTTGACAGAAAACTTTTTATCATCGGCGCGTGAATAATATTCATACAAAATCTGCACATTAACGTAATACGTTTAAGTACATTACTCAACTGTGCCCGATGCTAAATATGAAGCAGATGAAAATGATAAATTTTATGAAACAGCCCATGAAACGTGCTTCGATTCATGACGTAATTTTTCGATATTCACACCGGCAGCTTTCTCATGCGGATAAAGTCACGTAACATGTTCTTTATCGCGCGAATAAATTTCTTTCGTTTTTGCGAGAGCGTTTTCGCATCGCGCGAAACATAATAACAAGTCCAAGCTCCTACGCCGTTGCGCAGATACGCGCGTGCATTAGCATAAGCCCGGTATGCGAGATAGTGGAGCGTAGGCGTGCATAGATACGAGTGCGCGGGGCATAAAAGGGAGCAATAAGATTGGAAAGAAACGGCGAAGATGGAAAAAGAGGCCCGGCATCCGACACCCGACACCCGACCAAAGGGGCGTACGGGGTAAAAGCAGCGCGACGGGGAAATAAGGGTGCATACGGGTGCATGGGCTACCTGATAAGATATGTGAAGCTATTTCTGTAGAATGTACATCGACGACAGGCGAGGATTACGAGCGATAAGCGGATAAAGGAGAATAACGCGTAAAGATCTGACTTTCTACTATCTTCGCTCGTTCTGTTTGTAAAGCGTCGGTTTATATCAGTGTCAATACTAATCCTTAGACCATCTCTTTGAAATTTCATAATTCATGTATGCTTTTACTTATTTATTTTTGCTATTTAAGTACACGAGTTTATTTTTAGATATGCAGTCATGACATTTTGCCGAGTTTAATAAAGGCGAAGGATAGAAAGAGGTGCACGTAGTAGAGTTCCTATGTTATTTTTGCGCATAAAGTGTCGCATTAAGACATTGTAATTCAAATGCAGCAGGAACCGAGGTCACGCAATATTATCTCTTCTCTCATAAGAACTCGTTCTTGTAAAATATTGACGACGCTTTCACTTTCACTTTCACAGATTGCTTTATCTTTCATTAAACTTTTTAGTTATCTCAATTTGAATGAAACGGATTTAATCCTGGTGACATTTAGAGCAATTGAAATAAATCGTCGGACAATGTATGAAATCAAATTAAATAGTACGTACCGAGACAGGTGATAGAATGGTCCGCGGGTGGTCGTAGAACGTTTCGCGCCCATGCCGCTCTCAATACCTCGAGGGCGCAGGGCGGTCCGCTAACCATCAGTACACCTGGTGACACGTGGCCCTTGTACCTGAGCTGCCGGGTCGCATCCACCAGAGCCGCGTTCCACCAGCATTTGGAATTTGCTTCCAAGAAGCTCTGTAACACGTAAAAAAAAATATTTAACTTAATTAGAAAGATTTTTGTCGAAATTATGCCAAAAGAAAAGTTTATAATGAGAAATTATTTTCCTTTTAATTTCTTTTTTTTTATTTTTGAATTTTTATAAACCAATTATTGTGTTTTCAAAAGAATCTTTCTGCTTTTCGATATTATCTATTTTCCAATATTTCCGACTTCAAATCATAAGAATTATGACAGAAAAATATTCTTCACGTTTTATATCTATACGACTGTATAATAACTAATCATTCGCCCAATCTTCGTATTTTGCGTTACCAATAGAAAAAAGCCGCTACACGTCATACCACATAAAAGTCCACAAGTTATCCCCTAAAATATAGCGCGGTCGCTAAGTGTTTATCTCTCCGTAGAGCCGTATGGCGTTTCACCCTCGTCGTAATTCGGAGCGAAACGCAGTTCTAGCCCCTACAGATGCTTTCTAGAACCCCCGCATAGATTCGCGTCACCGAATAAGCCGTGATAGGGTCGAGAGCCCCGGACAATGCTCATAAACGTACCGTCCTATATAATGTTTCTCCGACCCTGTCTTCTCTTTTTTTCTTTGTCCCGGCTAAATCATGAAATTAGTGCGGAGTACTGGAATCGATCGACACGAACCAGGGCGTGATTTATAACAGCCCTTGTTCAGACGATCAGTATTTCTCACCATTGTGATAAGTGTGCGCTGCTTTCTTGTTATACAATAAATTAATTTTATTTTCAATATACTTAACAATATATCTTATTAATAAAAATCTGACTAAATCGTGCGTAAATTTGCTGGCTCGCCGAACAAATTATTCGGCCAACGTAGGTGAAACAATGTAGGATAATGCGGAGGCATGCACGGACGCGATGATTAAGATCTCACAGTGGCGTCGATTCGAGTCGCTTCCCGATGGCGTTCTCGTTTCGTACGAGAAGAAAGGGACGAAGAGAAACGAAATGGGACTGAAATATCGAGTTTAATTTAATCCTATGAAGAGAAAAAATACACAATGCGTGCCGCATGTGCATAAGGCAATTTTGTATCTAACGGTAGAATAAGAGCGTAGGATCTCCGGACTTTCACCAACTGGAAGTCGTCGTATAGCGGACCGTGGCCGACGACGCAGTTGCTGCCAAATGACGGAACCTCCGCCGCAAATTACACGTCCCCGATCGATCTGATCTGCCGCGAAAATGGCCAGGCCTCGTTTTGTGTCTGTGCAACGAAGCACAACGCAAACATCCACCCTTGCCAAGGCTACGCGCGTTCCGTATTTTCTCGTAAATATATATTTTCGTTATACGCGAACATCTCTTTCTCTCCATTCTCTATATATTATAGTTGACCTTCCATGAAATAGTTGCAAGCTTTCACGATCGCAATAACATTTCATCGATACGTGAATACATCGTTCGACATTATATAATAATTGCAGGGATTTTCAAATTTAGTCATAAAATATTGTCGTCCCAAGCCGATCCGTTTATCGAAACACACGTCGTAACGATGTCACTTTAATGACACGAGAAAGGCGCTTTGATGCGATTACAAATCGAATGCTTTTATTCCCGAGATATATACATTATAATCTCTCGCGCGAAGAACGACAGCTTGACTTTCGTAACCGTGTCGATTACGACACGACGCAGATTTTCGACGCTCCAACGTGCGCAGCGAGGAAGAAATTATAATAAAGGCAGCGCGCATCGCGGCCGATTTATTAAATCGTTGGCGAGAGATGCGATTTTCAAGCGGGTGAAACTTTTCGATTACGTCAAGCCCCGCGCTTCTTCTCGAGAGTTAGCAAGCGCGCGCATCAGCTTCCACGTGGGAGCTGTTTGGTGTCGAATCAGCCAAGCGGACACGATCGATTTCACGACGTCGCGAGACCTCCTACCGATCTCTTTCTCCTCGAGACACCTTCCACATCACAATCGAATTACTCTTTACGCTTTGTTTTTTTCCGCTCGAGTGAACACGATGAACGGAGAAAAGCACCACTTTAGCTATTTAAAAAAAAATTCTGTCCACTTATTTCGTAATCATCTAATCTCTATGAAAACATCCTGGTTCACTGATGCTCTAATTGTATCGAAAACTTTTTTTTAGATCTATCTATAATTTACTATTTATGCCATTTAAAATATCAAGATAAAACTTTTATTTTCTTTTTTATTTTATTTTATATACTTTTTTTTAATTATATTTTTTTCTTGCTAATACAAATCTGAAACGTCAACAAGAAAGTCGCGCGGATATGTAAAAATATCGCGTTGCGTCGCGGAATGTGCCGGGGTGGGCAACAGGATATGCTGATAAAGTAGCTGCTCTTATTGTCCATGGGAGGATCTAACCGTGAGAGTGCGACAGTTCTGAGTTAACTATAATTAGCACTGAAGCCAGCTACCATGTCTCCTGTATCCAGCCTAGCGGCACGACAGCTAACTGTGCGAAAAAGAGGGCTTTGATCGCTAAACGCAAATTGGCGTTACCGTATTGCCATAATGTTCGTCATGTCTCGCGCAATCACATTCTTTTTGTCTCCGCAAATCTAATGAAATCTCATTCAATCTAAACAGAAAATAATGAACATTGCGCAAGTGACTCTTATTTCTTTTGTAAGAGTTATATAAAATAGTTGTAAAAAAAATGTAAGGAGATTAGAAAGAAAGTTTAGAAAATTACCGCAAGTTTCTTCATAATTACAAACGTATTAAATAAATTTAAAACCATCTTTACCATTTTCTTGTATATTTAATCTCCATCTCTATATAATATTCTCCCTAAAACTACCCAAAAGATTATATAAGATTATAAGCTAGAGATATCGATTATTCAAAGCAAGCAGTATATATAAAATGACTCGAATATCGTCAAGGGTGAATATTTCAGAAACGCGATAAAAAAAAAAAGGGATTCGAAATCAGATTGTGATTTCTTCAACTATATATTGAGATAAAATTCGAGAAGAATAAAACATTATCGTTTTACGATAGCGATAATTCTTTTTTATTGCGCTATTTTACACTTTTCGTTATTTAAAATACGAATGCGAACACTCACACTGACGTTCGCGCTTTTCGAAGATGGGGATGGGAGAAGGAGGAAGGAAATAAATTACGGCAAGATGTAGAAGGTGTAGAACCGACCTCGATTGCTAATCGGCGACGCGCTGCTCGGCGCACGTAATGTACGTATTGCGATTTCCGAGCCGGCAATGAACTTGCGGCAATACGGTTTATAGAGTGTTGTACGGCCGTTGGCTGTCCGTTAATTATTATGCAATATACTCGCCGCGCGTATATACACTTATCCTTTTAAAGTCCTAACTTGAGACGCTGCGCGCACGAACGTGAGCGTTTAACGGAGTCGAACGAAATATAACAGAAAATTATTGCCAGCGTCATGACGCTCCGCGATATTATTGCACCGCATTGACCTCTCCTTTATCGATCTATCAAACTTTATTACACCAGCATCGAGAATATTTTACATAACTCGTTAGTATTTATCTACAATCAAAATATACATTTTATCCATGTAGTATTCTATTCATAATAAAGTACTTTTAGTTGATAAAATGAGAGATATTGGGCAATAGGAGCCAAGCTCAGTAATTATTGAGCAAAATCAAATGTATACATTTTGCTTTTAATTAAAATAATCGCAAGCGATCATGGAATTACTCGGTTGTGTGAATAAAATATAAGTAATTCCATGACCGCTTGCGATTATTTTCAATTATTATATTAAGTTATTTGCGCTGAAGAGGGCCAAAAAATTGGCCGAAACGTTCGTGTTTGTAAAAATCGATACATTGTCAATAACTTGAGTAATTTAGACTAAGTAAAGCAATGTATGCCAATATCTCTTATTTTATTAATAATACAGAGCCTCTCAATTTACAATTTACTTTTAATTACTTTGTAAGAAAAGAGAAATTAAGATAAATGCAATATTTCTTTTATAAGACACCTGTTTTCAAAGAAAATTTTCATACGAAACGTCTAGTCCTTGAAGATTACTTCGCTGTTACAAAATTGATCTATTTATCAGTCATTACTAGACGACAGGCATCAAGGCGTTTGCCCGCGTCGTCTCGAATTTTAATCAGCAACCCCCTATAGCCCCGTGTGGATACGCAGACTGTAAGCATAAATCACGATAATATAATTTATATGCTAATATATATCGCGAGTGCAGCGTGCGTTCTCGCACGAATAATACGTTGGACAGGAGACGCAGGGATCTCTCTTTCTAACTGGATGTAGTTACATATCCAGACATCGACACATAGGCGTCGACTCTCACACACTCTGACTCACGCGTCAATATAATGAGATATTTAGCAGAAGAAAAATATAAAATTGTTTTGGCTAACCGAGCTAAAAAAACAATCTCCTAATCTAAATATCTCATATCTCTCATTATAGGAAAGAAAAAATTATTAAAATTATTGAAATTATGAAAATTTAATAATATAAAATATAATAATAACAATATAATTTTTTTTTTTTTTCATTTTAATAAATTATTATATTATATCTCCGCGGGATTAATTTCCATTACATCGCGTCGAAGAAATTCCTCCGCTGATGCAAAACAAGAATTTGTAGGAAAATAAATTATTCAGAGCCTGCAACATTCGCGAAGATCTGATATTAGATATAAATAGCATCGTGATATTGTATATCCTTAACTGACGCCTGTGATATCGCCTGTGGTATCTACATATATCGTAAGGCGGAGGATAAACCCCCGACGTTCTATGTCATCGTTAATCTGAGATTCGCAGCAGACGAGAACGCGCGACAAGAAGGAAGGTGTCCTTCTTTCTCGTACATTTTTTTCGCATTAATTTCGCAATTAAATCGGCAAACAAATAGACAATCGCGCGCGAATCGCTTCGAGACGAATGGGCATCCCGTGGATAAACGAGTTCTCGCGCGGCAGATAAAAGTCGGACTGGCTGGCGATATACGCTGCGCATGCCGCTCATTTACGAAGGCGACGACCAATTCCATTTTCTACATGAGAGAGAAAGAGAGACGATCGGCGAAAACTTGGATGAACGGAAGCATTGAAGAAAAAGGGCGGGAGAAAAGTGGCAGAATCTTGGCCCAACATCGAGCTCGACTATCGTTCCAACGATACGCACTTGACTTTATTGTTCTCTTCGCAATGCCGTGCACTAGTTACGTTCTGGGTGCCGTTGCCTGGCCCCCGTTGAGCGACTATTATGCCTTCGACGATATTCGCGATTTGATCGTATAACCGAGTCAAGCCCCGCCCACATATGGATTTTCTCTTTAAATTTAAATCGATTTATCTGAAAGGAGCACGATTCACGATACTATCTGTAATCACTCAGATTTTTTAAATGCAACTATATTTCGTTTAAAGATTAAGACGAATTACCGTAATATATTCAAGAGTCATATAGCTTAATATAGCTTAAATATTTCCATTTTAACATGCACGAGAGTTATTACATTTTCACGAGATAATCGATAATATATTTTTCAATCAGTAATCAAATCGATCCGGGAATCATGTAAATGATGTAAAAGAGCGAATGTAACAAAACTAATGGGCACAGACGAGAGTAACTCGACGGCGTGGTTTTTGTGGCTCGGCGTGCTCGTGGCGGAAATCGCCACGCGGATGGAAAGTGTCCGGATCGTTGGCTGCGTCCACCATCCCCGAGGCAATGCGCGATCGGTGTATCGTAATAACAGTGATTTAAAAACGTCACAACGAGCGTGGCGACGACCGGCAATACACTGGCGCGAGAGGAAGCGTAAAGTGCCTTTTCTCGAATGCGGACCACGTGCACCGTCTGAAAGGCCTCGATAAATCTTGTAAACATAAACTTTGCAGATCGAAAAGCCGCATCGAACACAATGCCCTATTATTTAGTAACCTGAGATTTGCTACGGTAATAGATCCCCGTACTGTCGCTCCTTCGTCATTGTCGCCTTTCTACCGTAAGAAAAGACGAAAATAATATCTTGATTTATATCACTATCACAATTTTATTAATTCACACGCTGCAAAAATTTATAATCTGCGGTTTGTTTTGTCAATTGTTATTTTATTGGCCATTTTTGTCGATAAGAAGCTGATGCAGAATTTTATTTGATGTGTCCCTTTGATAAAATGCATCGATCCAATATAAAGCTCGGATACAACATTCTAAACAACGTGTACCGCGATATCGATACCATCTGCGAGTTGAACACAGGGATGCTTTTACGACGATCGTTCCGTTGAAAAGCGATCGTATCTTCGTCGATCGATTATTATCCGCCGACATCGATAAAGCGGTCAGTATATGACGCGAAACCATGCGGAACCACAATAGCAACCAACATACGTAGTACCATTTCTGCACTAACATCTAATTGACTTAACAATTACAGAATGTCTATCTAATTCACTCCGCGACCTCGAGAGATTATATCTCCTCTCGTACGAATGTTCAACGGTTTCCTGCTTTTTGTAGATATATACGCGTCTTCCCACTCATACATGTATTATTTCATTTATAGTTTCTTCTCCCCAGAATAGATTTATCTTTAATAAAACTCGAAATGCACTCTCTTCATTTTTTAATTAAAAAATTCTTTTAGGCTTTTAAATTTACCAAGACTTAAGAAAGTTTAAGAATATTAGCACAAATCATGTTTTCTCCTCGACATTTTCGGATACTTCATGAGTGAGTCATCGCTCAAGAGCCTCCAAAGAAATGCCATTTTTGCATATTCAACGATTCAGTACCTCCGTTTTATCACCGTTATCGAGGTTCTTTATTATTAACTTTGGAAGCGAAAGGCTTGCTCGTTGACTTTTCCGCAAGGGTGCTTCTCCGTCGAGTACGTACTCGTTAAAAAGTGAGAGCACTTCGTTATTGCGAATAGTCACGTTCCAACTTTATTTCTTCACCGGATTATCTTTATCTATTTCTCGCGCGTATTTGTATTTAAAGACATGAACAAATTAATATTTGAAAAATAATTTATTTTCTAAATATATGATTTATTTTAGAAAAAAAAAACAACATATTTTTATATATTAGAGTTTATCAATTTAATTTACGAAATGTATTTTATCACTTATTACAAATATTGTATTTTATTACTTCTTTATTCATTATTAATTTTTGTCTCGTAATAATATCACCTATATCGATAGGTTTTGCTCTCGTAACTGCAGGCTATATATCGGCAGAAGGATTAATACAATTTTCCAAGCCAAACAATAGATCGCTGTTGAATATTCAGCGGTTACACGTTACGCATTGGTGGCGATAAATTCGAGACGAGCCGGATTACGACGCACACGGCGCCGCCGTCATCGTGTGGCGGCACATCTTTCCTTAGTTTTATCCACGGAAAGAATTCTGGATATAAAACGAAAAATTTATTACCGAAGAGAGCCGTGGACAATGTCGGCGCAACACGTCGGCCGCGAGAACAAGCTTCCGCCGTTTAACCTGCCGCTCCTCGATTATGCTTACTTTTGCGAAATTGCTCGTAATTCACATTGTCTCATTGTGGTGTAACGGTGCGGGCAATCAACGTCCGCTTTACCGTAAAGGACCCGCGCGTCGACACGAGAGGAAGGAACAAAGCAGTAGACACGAAGAGCAAAGTCTCGACGAAGCCTTGACGTCGCGTTTTCTTTTTCCCTTCCGACGTTCGCTTCCGCAAAATTTTTCCGACGCCAGTGATTTTCGAAAAAAAAAAAAAAAAAAAAAAAAAAAAAAAAAGAACACACGGCGGAAATATTAAATGTACGTCGCGATAAAAAGTTATCAACGGTATAAATAATAAAGATTATAAATAAGACGAAGATAAATAAAGATAACGTGACTTACCTGGAACAGATTGTAGCCTTTATCGTACATCCACATCTCGTCGGCTGGATGTTCCTTTGGACTTTCCCGTTGATTGACGTTTGTGACGTGAGGAGGTGGACCTCTAGTCAATTGAATCGCCAGGGACCTTTGCAGAAGCAAAAGGCATCGGGAGGTCCCGGGGCCTCCGGGACCCGTTCCATCTCCTAAGATTGAGGCCATTACGAGGGCCTATCACTAACGACGTCGATGATACGGCGGTGGCATTGTAAAATCTGTAACATGAAAATAACAATACATTCAGTAATATTTTGTTTAGAAATTATATACAAATTCTGTCAAAATTATAAATTAATAATAATACTTTTAATTAAAAAAATAAATAATATAATAGATTATATATTTCCAATTAATTCTGTTTCAAACTATTAATAAATTTTATATAACAAATCAAAGAAAAAGAGAAAAAAATAATTAAATTAATTGATTATCGAGAAATATTAAAACTCAAGTGGAGGTAGCAGAGTAGGATTTGTTCCGTAAAATTACGTGTAAAAACGCGCGGACGATTTTATTTGTTACATAACCGAAAACTGTAGATACGCTTGATAGCAGAGGACTGCGAATGACCTGCAATTTTACGCAACGGAGACCTCCATCTCTCATAACGCGCTGTGCCATCTTACATCCAATTATTCTTATCGCCGTACCATGGAGAGAGATAAAACGGAGGCGAGTTCATCGCACTATTATATGAGTTCACGAAAGTTGCAGACGACGTGAGAGACTTTGCACAAAACTATCTTTCTCTCTTTCTACACACTCGGTATGTCCGTGACGCATACAGCTCCTTTATTGAGCGTACGTTGCAGGAAACTTCGCTCGCAGGATCTAACAATAAGATTAGAGGTTCTCGACTCATTACAGATTTTTATTTGATTAATTCAATTTGTTCAAACATGAATTATGTATATTATCAGAAATTAATATTAAAATTAGATATTATATTAGTATTAGAACTTTCTATTTAATCTAGAAAATCGAATTTTTTGTTTAACATTCATGATATACCTATATTTTATACACATTTACATATTTACATATATTTTATAAAATATTTTCAAGAATGATTTGCAAAATTTCTCAAAACTACTGCCAACAATTCTTGCATATCTCTAAGTGCATTTTATGTATGAAAAAGAAATAAGTTATATTAAAACCCTAGCATTGAGAGATATATTAAGATAAATTGAACAATCCAGCGAAACATTCTTCATCTTCTAAAAGCCAGAAGGCAACATCACGTATCTCTATATATTGTATCAACGCCTCCCATCTTGGACGTCTAATTGATTTAGCCAACCATAGCCAGGCAGAAGGGTGGAACACCCTTACTCGCGAAAATCCACGTAGCACTATAGTTCGTGAGAGACGCAGACTCAAGTAATAAGAAAAGGGATGGTCGTCATCGCGCCCTGTATTATCGTGGCTCTTTTTCTACGGAACCGAGCCAGAGGCGTAAGATTGCTTCATCGATTCAGCCGTTCGTACACGTAAATTCGATCTGACCTTAATTGCCTTGTAACCTCGAGCGGTTAAATATATCGCATATCCGGTATAAGAAAGAGAAATTGTAGTTCTTTCACGTAAAAACACTATGTAAAATGTAAAGTATCAAAGTAAGCGTAAACTAATTTTTTTCAAATTGTACACCTTATTAAAATTTTATTTAGACAACTGAAAATTATTATTATCTTATGTTCCACTGGCTTATTTTCTAATTGAGATGAACGCGGCGTTTTATTGGAAAACTGTACATATTTAATAATAGCTAAAGTTTACTTCCTGACATGAATAGATGTTTGATAACGCAGATAAAATACTTTGTAATGCGTAACGATCGTACGGAATATTCCGATGTACCGCAACTATCGTATTATTTTTTAATCGGAAGCTAATTAAGTAGTTAGTGCGGTACGCACTTTCCGTCTACGTATAATAGACGACATCGAATAATTCTTTGTGAAATAGCGACCTCTCTCACGCGATCCCGTCGCGCTGATGATATCCCGCGGGTATATATCGAGAAAAAAAAGATTCGTGCACATAAAGAGAGAGAGAGAGAGAGAGAGAGAGAGAGAGAGAGAGGGAAAGGGAGGGGAGAGAGATGGAAAGAGAAAAGAATAACATTTAATAGGATCTAATCTTTCCCGTGTTCGCGTTGTCTATCGGGCCATCCGCTCTTTGAGCGCGACTGTCTAGCGCACTTTTATGCGGCATATCTCGGAGTATCTTATTCTCACCGATACAATGGGGCAATTTTCTCAGCGCGTACTTGGCAAATAGTTTATTCTGCTTATCTGGAGAAGGAACCAGCTTCGATGCAAAAGAAATTATTCCAAAACGAGATGGCATTCGAGAGAAGGAAAAAAACGGGGAAGGGGGAAGGAAGGAAGAAAGGATCCATCTCGCACGAATGTCTCGCGAGCTATTATAAGCCTTCTCCCTGGTCGGATCGAAGCTCGATTTCACCTTGTGCTAGTTCGCCGAGCGGAAGGTGTTCGACCGTACCGCGTCGCGGAAAAAGGACTTCCTGTCGCATGATTCATTCGCCGTGCACGACTCGTCGCCGCGCGACGACTCTCATTAATGTCCCCTCCAATTGTAACTGCACCCGCGTCGCGTCGATGCACGCCGGTGCATCCCTGAACCTGAACACCTGCAGCTGCAGCCGTCAATCGAATTGCGCTTGGGACACGATGACAAGTAATTAACGGCTCTTATGCCGTTAATTTTCCTCTCCGCGCTTTTCCGCGCCGTTGGAAAGCGGAAGGTTTCTCTTCGATTCCTTCATATCCGCGTGAGTCACAAGCAACCTGGATTCTTCGATCTATTGTAATTATAACAGAGAGACGACGTCTCGTCGGGAAATAGGAGCAATGCGTTAACGTGATTATTCTTCTCGTGATCGATCGCGCTCGTAAACATGTAATTTCCCGCATAAAATTAACATATTTGTAGAAACACAAATCATTAAGGTGGTGAAAGGACATTATAACTTAATTACACTCCTCGTAAGTCACAAGTGAAATTATACATTCGATTCATCAATCAAAATGATAACTACCTACGTTAAATATTGAAGATAATATTTACATTTCATTCGAATGTGACCTTTTAAATCTGGAATGCTTATCTCTATAATTATATTATATATATATATTTAAAATTTTCTATATCGGATAATATGTTGAATTTTTTTAAATGCCTTATGTGTATATATCTCACGATGTTTTTATCATCTTGTTCCTTTTGAAATAGTCGTGTCATTAATTTTCTGTTAGACAATATGTCCGACAATTTGTCAAAGTGCAAAATATCGTCGATACAAAATCTCTCCGCCGTCTTTCTCTTTGAAACTTTTTTCAAGTTTTTATTTTTCTTCGATGCACCACTTCGAAGAATATCCGCTAGACCGTAGGGGGTTGTTAAGAAAACAAACTTTCATATACGATGAGCAAATTCATCCTTGGCGTAGTCATTGTACGATCCTTTGATGTATGGTCGATCTTCTCGACAGTGAAGACCAACCGCGTACCCTGGACTCAAGTGTGTCTAGAAAGTACTTCTCGGGCGGACCATTCTCGTAAAACGTGTAACGGGAACGATTAAACAACGTCTCGGCCTAATGGAAGTCCAAATAAAGACAAATCTTCGTCCATGCCGCCGTTGATCTTGCTCGAGATGGCCATTGAGATCTCAACGAGCGTTATCAATGACTACATAGCAACTTACTGTAAGTCTCATAGTATGATAAATTTTTACATCGACGATGAGAACGTAAATAGAAAGTTTCGATTGATCATCATTCTCGTTTGACGCTGTTACAGGCTTGTCATTAATATCTGAGATTTTTTTTTTTCTTAAATTGTAATGACTAAAAAAATATGAATATTATTAAAAGCCTCCGAAAATAATTCTTGCGGAGGAAGGGGAGCAAATTATCCTCTTGGCATTAAAGACAGGTTCAAAAATATCTAGTGAAAAGATAGAAATTTACTTCAAGCCATCATATCACGATTCATGTTTCGATGATTCTGGGAGAAAAAAAGTTGCGTGACTCTCGCTTTGCACGGCCGACATAGCTCAACGTAATAGGATATATCAAGAAACTCAAGATGCGAAATTACCACACACGCCAGGTTTCCATTTAAGAATCACATAATTGTTGCCTCTAGATATCGGGCTTAATTAGCGTTACGCAGAGTCCTATCGAAAGACTCTCTTGCCGCATTATATGCACCGAATCATTTTATACCAAGCGGTCACTGCACGTTTATTGGAATGCGTGCACCTATTTTGGAACGTAATTTAAACTGTTCGTTCGAGGTAAAAGATAAAACAAAATATACAATATTAACAGCACAAATATAATATATAAAAATTTTTATATTTTTTATAATACATAATAATAAAAAAATAAAAAAGTAATAATAATTAAATTATAATAATTTGTTACAATAATGTTAAATAATGTCTATTGCCAACTCGATTGGATACGTATATCTACAATCTTTCAAAACCAAACTCTCTACGAAGGAAAAACGACTATCTCCCTCATGACATATATTATGCGATGCGGAGGAGGTCAAGAGGATATTCTAATGTATCAGCGCTGCATCCCAAAGACCCGGTTCTCACGCCTCCACCTCCGGAACATCGCGGCAAAGTGGAAAAAGCGGAGGATACAAGCGGACGACGATGTTGCGCGTTGTGAAAAATACAGAAAATAAGCGCTGTCGCCTTACTTGCGTTTTACTCGTTTTAAAACAGACTCTCGCGTATTGACAGGTGAAAAATCATACCGAGAACTATTCACGATATTCCGCGATTCCTCTCTTGTAATGACAAGCAACGGTAAATGATGCGAACACGCGGGCGACGCCGAACGAACACAGCACAGCTTGAAGGATGTCAATTGCAAGAGCGTGGATAATACGTCGTACGTGAACATTATTGAGATAACGACGGAGAGAAAGGCTTGGTGGCACCAAGCGGTGTCGCACCAATCATCAGCTAGAACTCCGATCCAGCTGGGAGAATATCGCGGCATCGATATTGCCGCGATTAAGTCAAACGATTCTTAACGGCACGCGGACTACCGCGTCTCGCGGAAATCGTTTCTGCCGGGGAAGCACGCACTCCGGAACAAGGAGCACGTGGGATCCGAGACGCTACTATATCGTTATTATCCCGTATCGCTGACACGTGCAATATTAGAAAGTCTTAAAATCTACTATCTTTCGACGCTTTTTTCTTTCAATCTTGCGAAAATATATAAAAATAGATTTTTACAAAAGATATGTAATATTCTAAATATGAGTAATTTACATATTAAATAATTAAATTAATAATATTTTTAACAACAAAACATTCATTTGTTAATTTTTATTCTATTTTTATTTTTATTTTCTAACAGATTTCTTCTCTCGTAAGAATATTTTAATCTAATTATTTATCATATATAAATTATATGTATATAAAAAAGTATCTTCTCTCTGTGATAGTGAATTAAACATTTATTAGATATTATCAGGTTCCAAAATTGGGAATTATGTGAAGACACTTTTATTAATTTATATAATATATAGATTTTACATATTTTTGAAGCGGAAATGATAGTTTAGGACATCCTGTTTTCAGAAATATTGGCACAGTTTCGAATATTTATATAGTTTTAAATTAATGTTTATTAACCGCAATAAAGGCGGTTTCTCGAGTAACGTAGTCGGTTAATAAATATCACTCATTTCATCGAATGGTAATGCCGCGTGACGGTGACGAGCTTTTTCTCGCGCGTAATTCTTCGCGAGATGGAAAATATCACTGCGGAAAATCAAGTTTCGTAACGTGTTAACGAGCAACCAACGTAAAGCAAGAAACGCGAGCGAGAAATGACAAGGATACGGCTGCGCGACTAAAGGATGTCAACCGCACTCAAGTGTGACTCGTACCGGTTCGCGACGAAGGTGGTTCAACTTGGATAAATTATACCGGACGTAAGGACGGTTGGAGTCCTTGGGATGGCGTAACATACCGCGGTTAAAGAATACCGCGAATAATAGCCGCGTTGAGAGACAGAATTGCGATAATAATCCCGTTAACACAGGATTCATTGTCATAGAGAACTTAATGCAAACGCATAATCCCGTGAAAATACCATGAAAATAAAAATTATCTTCGATATAACGTTTTGCTATATTGTTGAATATACTAAAAAGGCGCTATTTTTTTCAATATTATAGTTTTCGTATATTTAGAATATAATTATTTAAAGAGAAATCACTGCACACTCTCTATAAAAAAGCGATATAAAATCCGCTTGATATGATAAAATTGTTTTAGTGATATTTGCACGCACGCACAGCAAACAAGAATGCAGTATAAAGAATATAAAAAGATGCTTCTGTGCTTTTTGATGCAGAAACATATCTTACTCATCTCGAGCTATACCAGATATGAATCGCGTGTATGCATGTGTAATTTTACGTATGCACGAGCACGCGCTATTTGCGCGCGTGCAAGCAAGCGGCGGCAATATATATAATTTATGTCGTAATTTAATCCAGGACAGCACTTAACGCTCCGTTGTAATAGATAAGACGGTTAATTCGTTGAACAGCCAGTCTCATAATTGCGAAACATCGGTCCGCGAAACTTTCACGCGGACGGTGGTCTCTAAATAGTATATATGCACAAACTTCGCGCTTTCCTATCGATTTAATACGTATCGATCATGCTATTGCATATATATTACATCAAGCGCGAAATTAGACGCGCCGATGCGTTACTAAAAAAATGCGGCGATATGTAAATGAACATACAAATCCACTATAAAGATTTTATTTTATTACAGATAAAATCTAGTATTTGTTTCAAGAATAATTAATAATAATCGATATTTGTTTGTGATAAATCAATAGTTAAATTATTGTAGTAATTTAATAATTTATACTACATGTGTTCTTGTATCGCAATATAAACGTCTGTTAATTAAATTAAACATAAGAGAAAGTGAGAATGCGCGCACGTTTATAATGAAGCTGTAATTTCGCATAATAATTCGTCCGAAGGTAGCGTGTCACGGAAACGTTACTTTCCATCGAATCTCTCGAAGAAGCAGCAGATCATTCTCGATATGCCCGACTTGATACCCCAAGGCGTAAAACAATTACTTTGTAAGACTACCGGAAGCCTTAAAACCACCACACGCGAACGATCAAATCGTACCGATCATTAACCGACACTGCATATTATAAGGGACATTGCGCGACGAAGAAAGTATGTATTCTCGCGAGAACGACTTTTACGGAGATATATCATGACGAGAAATCTTTCAAAGAATTGAAGATCATGCAAGGACGCGTACTCACATGTATCATTAACGACAGAAGCGCGCATATATCGTACGTACGGTCCTAATTACGCTTTATCGTTCCCAAGCGCTTCTCTTCCTATCTGTAATGACGACCCGGCAATGCATGGTTAATTGTTGGCACGTGGATCATTATCAGCGATCCCTATGTCACACGCACACACGTGCAAATTATCACGAAAATCTCGTGATATGCGCCTGTACAATATTATAAAACATGTCAATCTTAACATATATAAAACACATACGGGAGCTATTAAAATGATTCAATAACTATAATAAGATAAATTAATCCAGAAGATTAAAAGAGAGACTAAGTAAGAAGGAAAATTAATTAGAACAAATAGATATAATTAAAATATATTTTATACACATATCACATATATTATAATGTAAGATAATCACTATTATGACGCTAGGGAATTAATTTTACAAATACTAGTCAATTACATTAGTGATATATTACTTACTCTACGAAGTTACTCCGTCGTCGCCCGATGCCATCTGCGTATTCGCTCCTTTTTCTATTCATCTTTTACTGCTAATTCATGACACTCACTTACGAAAACACGGTTAATTACGATCGCACGCGCATTAATTTTTTAAATAAAATAATTTAACTAATTAAAAGATTCTATCCAAGAATACACAGTTTTAGTTAATATCGTATAAATATCGTATACGCGCGATACTTTTCAAACACAAAAATCCATCGAAATAAATGTAATTGTTAATGAACAGTCAATCGCGGCTCTCCATTAATTTGATCTAATTTTCATTATTACTTTCGATCCGAAAATGATGTATAAATTACATTAAAAGAAAGTGAAAAATTGATGTTAAAATGCGATATGAAATATATTTGAAATGTAAGGAAAACTAGTTTTACAAGAGGTCTGTAATCATTACCGAAAGCTACGAGGAGATAGAAACATGTAGACATGTACGTGTGCGTAGGAACATTGACTGAATAAGAATAACCTTTCCGTCACCTGCGCGCTGCGCGTCGGTCCTTGTGCCTTCCCCCCACTTCTCGACCTTTTTCGGCATACTTGAGCGCGCCCCACTACGCACCCCGCCGCTCTAACATTCCATCAAGCCCGGAATAAACAACAGCGTGGTATGTGAAGGCCAACGCTATAACGTTAAAATCCAAGTGACGTAGCAATGACGAATTACATAAATATGTTACTATGTTTTGACCTTTGTGTCACGGTCTTGCGTCTTGCTATCATTCACACGGCGGATCTCGAACGGGAAGGTAGTGATATGAATCGCTCCCCTACACTTTGATACGCGATCGTGATTGTTATAATTATTACATAACTTTTGCGATTAATGATTAACATAAGAATATCGTGGTATATATGCAAGAGAGAGATAATTTATCGAAGTACATAAATTTCGCGTGATATATTGCTTTTAAAATAGAAGTCGAAACGACAGGGAATTACAAATTGTTTTATAATTCGATATATATTCACGACTAATAATTACTTCTTTATATTTATAGAAATTTATTTCGAATATATTTCACCTTGCATTTAATCTAAATTTTTCGTCTTTTTAAGTGAAATTTATATATCATTTTCGGATCGAAAGCACAGAAGAATACACAAATTAGATTGAACAATTACGATTCAAATATAATGCAGTCATCACATATCGATTGTTCGTTTAAGACATTTTTATTCATTGACTAGATTAAATAATACTACATTTATATAATACCGTGCGATTTTCGAGCGCCGAGCAAATCCTCCGTTGTTATCGCAGTATTCTCGCAATATAATAATGCGCGGTATACGTAATTAATCTCGAAGATGTCATGCGATTATCGTATTCGCTATTGTCGTAATTAACTGTATTTTCGTGAATGAGTGTCATGAAAAACCAAAGGACAAATACGAGAGGAGGAGCAGGCCTGGGTAGGCATCGAGCACCGGCGGAGCAATTCTAGCGTAAGCTTCTTTTTAATTTATTGATTATGAAATAAATTGTTTATTTATATTCGCATTAAAATCTTAATTTAATGATATACAAATAAAATATATTTTTATTTTACAGATCAACGCAGTATGTACTACAACTCCGCTGTTGCGCATCGTACCGGTGAGTCAAATTATTTTACATATTCTATTTTACATACATATACAATATATACACACATTATATATGTATATATATATATTATATATAAAATTGAAATAATAAAAATTTTAAAAATTTATATTATTTAGTATATATCTCTAACATATATGTAAATGACATAATATTAAAAGCAAATAAGAGTAAAAGAAATACGTAACGATTGTATTGCTAAAAATTTTTTAATCATACACATAAAAAAAAAATCAAATTAAACAGAATTGACCAGTATTATGTTATTAATTTTTATTTATCATAAGATATCTCAATTTCTAAGAAACGCGTTTACTAAATCGTGTAATAATTTTATTTTTGTCATATATAATGCTGGTTTTTCGTAGAAATTGTGAGTTTAAGAATTCTTTAATTTTGTATTATTTATTTATCTCAATTTTTAGGTTTTATTATAATTTTACGTATATGTATATAGCCATTGCTTCAAGAATGCTTTAAGCTTCAATGAGATTAATAAATAGAGTTCCTCTTTGCGTTAACATATGCGTGACGCGATACGGTATGACAATCTAATGGACTCAGAAGTTTTCACTTTCCATCGACCTCGAGGTTGTGCGAACATGTGTCCACTCACGCAAACACATTTACCGGCATAGTGTGCATCAATGCCGATACATGCGCGACTATTATTTTCATTACTTGCTGTCAGGTTGGTCGAACAGCGACAGATCGAGTCGAAAGCCTATTTTTCCGCGGTCGCTCGAGGAGAGGAAAGTGCGGACGTAGGAGGAAACCAATTTAGTTGCATGTGGGTGTGTGTATATATATTAGTATATTTGTATTTGTTGTATAACGAACAGCAAATAGCCATCGGAAATCCTTAACGACGAATAAATAAATATCACCATTGACTAACATCATTGCTTCCAATGAATCACGAATAAGAAGGAATATCTGAGGAGAAATGTGTGATTCATAATTTATGGTTAATTATATTTTAAAATTTGTTGTAATTTTTTTATTACCCGTATTTCAGAAAAGCGAAAAGGAAAAAATTCCATACTTTATTATTAATAAATATTAAATGAACAATTTTCTTATAAACTACACTTTTCGAGGAAAATCGGAACGGAACGTTGCTAATTTTGTGGAAAATAAATTGAACAGGTTCTCAGATCACGTTATTTCTTGTCGAGAGAACACGCGTGATATCAACCGCGAATACATCCCTTCGTGGTCGTTTTTGGAAAGGAAAGCGTTAGGTGTAAGAGGAAACCGATCAGACGTTGAACGGTGTTGCAAAACAAGCAACATGTGTCTTTGTTATACGCGCTAGTCTAGCTTGATCATTAATATCTCGCTGCTTCCAGACCTGAGATACCGGGCGACTAGACCAATTACCGTTATAGCACAAACACTGTTGCTGCCGTTAGAAAATGATTTATCGCGAATTGTTCTCAGCGCGGGATTTATTAGAGCAAGTCGCAAGCTTATTGAAAACTCCTTCGGGACTGGCGGCACAAAACGCCCTCGCTTCGAACCTATTCGATTTCTGCCGACAACACAGGTATCTTTGAACGAAACGCGTCGCGACTACGCACGTATACGTACATGTACGTGCCGTTACAGTGCCACAGTCGATTTATTTCAAAACATTTATTCTCTCTGCTTATATACCTCAAGCGGATCCGTGACGGTGCGGTGATAATCACTGCCGGCGATAACGCCGGTCGGTAAATGATACCTCGAACTTGCAATACAAATTATTTCTTTATAATGCTCGAGTAGCGCCTTTTCAATTTTTTCTTAGCCTCTATTTACGAATTAAATCAGCGATAAATTAATTGGAAAAAATAAATCCACTAGATTTCAATGGATATAGATACGAGGTATTAATCTAAAACGTAGCTAAACGTGAAATTAGTTTACACGCGACCGGTATTCACACATTTCTCGCTGTAAACACGAGTATTTATCATTCTGTGCAAATTTACAGTTTTTGTCTCTCTGCAAAACTCGTTTAACCGAGCGTTAATAAATTACTTTCGATCGCCGCGTTACATTCGGCGTGGATATTTTACGAGCGATCGATGCTCAATATCGACGATCAAGCGAGTATTAGTTCTCGATTTTATCATGGACGAATATCCCCATAGCATAAGTATATAGGCGCACAAGAAACACTTGGCTCCGTCGGATGCAATATATTAATTAATTAACAGTGACGACGTATAATTATGTGCTTGAAATTATCGTATCGGACAGCAGAGCGCTCGATCTTGCAAGCGCGATAAATCTCGCGATACGCGAGCTCTAAATGCTTAACGATAAATTTCACGGCGCCGTACGGAAAATTAAGCGTTATTTGTTCAATCGATCGATCGCGCCAATCGATCAAGCGTGCGTATATATATATATATATATATATATATATATATAAGCGCGATGTAAATTCGCGGTGCATCTGTCTATTGCGTCGGTAAACGAGCGTGATTAATCACGCGTGCATTGTATCCCGGGTCACCGCGCGCGTTGGAAGAAAAAAAAAAAAAGGCAGAAGTTCCATTCCATTAATTTTTCACGTTCCGTTAAGTCTTCACTCTCTAAGCGAGGCGCGACTTAGCACGAGGCCGCAAATAAACGCGGAACACGCGAGTTTCTCGGTTAAAATCACTCTTCCTTTTCTTCTCGCGAGAAACAAGCGAGACCCCTCGTTTCCTGCGATCAACGTAAGAACCGTCTCATCGAAAGCCTCCTCGTCTTTAAACATGAGCTAACTACAGACCGCAACCGGCGAGATCTTAATGATCGCGAAACAGTCGCCTTCGCGCTACTGTTTTAAGGTATTATTATTGACTAAATATTATCGTGATCGTGACATTGTCTCTGTAATTTGATACTTTAATCTATCGCGTGATGTAACGCCACAGTCATCAGTTACACGGTCGTTAGTCTAGCGTAACGTCATCGTGAACACGCAGAAACGATGCTCGTTCTTCATCTTGCGGGGGGATCACTCGTTATATAAATTGGGAGAGTCGACATGAGATTATTTCCGCTACAATATAATAATGTACGCGATCGCTCAAAAAGTAATCGATTACTTTCGGTCTACAAGTGTATCACCGCTCAAAATCACATAGAAAAGATCTATTTTCTTCTTTATTTGACAAACATAATGCTATTCTTTCGTATCATTCTAAATAAATATAAAATCTCGACCCGTTTGGCGTTAATAATCCTCGCTCCACGACTTTACTTAAGGCTTGCCAACAGCCTTGGGGCGTAAACGGTGCTTTTATAAATCTTGCGAACCGTCTTGCACAGAGACTCGAGGGAAACACCCCTCGGTAGAAAATAAGGCGAAAAGCGAAAGCGAAAAGGGGTGCAAAGTCGGGACCCTCTTTAAGGACGACTACTCATCACCGGTACTGATCGCGATAGCGTCCCTGGTCGTCTAACTTGAATCCTCGAGATTTCTATGGTTCGAATCGATTAATCTGGCTCGTTACGACTCGTATTCACGTGGAAGGATGAAACGATGTACGACAAAAGGTCAAACAGAACTTTACTTTCTACTTCATATGGCGATCTCACTTATAATCCGAATAATCTCTAAAGCCGAAAGTGCTTGTCAAGATGATTCCGGACGTGTGCGCATTCATAAAAAAAAAAAAAAAAAAAATATCAGATTTAGACATGCTTTTGATCCGTCATTATTCACTTTATTAAAGTTTTGCTGGTTTGGATACTATGTATCGTCAAAAACGTGTGGTATGATTTGTCAGGAAATGAAATGGCAAAGAAATTGATTACTTTGAGTTATAGGAATAATCGCAGAACGATTTCCCCGTAAATGAGTCGAGCGATTAATTCATGATCGATGATTTAAGTGATTTCGTCGTAAATTGAATAGACTCTTTTCCATGGATTGTTTAATTAATCCGCATTCGTAATTATTGCCTGAATGATATCGAGAAAAAAAAATGAAAGAAGAAACGTTCCGTAAATCGTATCGCGAGAAGAACGATCGTAAATTTCGCGTTAAAAATCCATCCAACCGCGCATGTAGATGATGTTACTTATCGGCCGGAAAAATGCAAATGTTCCCGGAAGTAGTGAAGGTCTAGAAAAGATGATACAGCTTGAAAGACGGTGGTTCGAAGGAGGATACGCGCGCATGGATATTACGGCGCTCTAGGCTTCGAGTGTGGTTGATCATAAGATAATATGTCACAAGAACCTGAGTTAAGGACAGACTAACAAGGAAGGTGTTTTCGTTTAACGTGCGGAATAACGTGAAAATAAAAATAATTGCATCCTGTTTCGCGCATTGATCGTAATGCAGTCTGTTGGTCAAGTGTCTCTAAATTGTATTAAAGAATACTTTATATCATAGATATTATTATATAATAATCATAATTAAATCTCATATTATATACATATTATTGCGTATCTCTCTCTCTCTCTCTCTGTCGTATTTCATTTCATAAATTATAAAAATAGTTGTGATATAATTAACTCTGGAAATAATTTTACGGATAATTTGCATAAGAATTAAAAATAAAGAAAAATAGAAATTAAATTATATAAATAATTTTAGGTATATTAACATATGCACATTATTGAATTAGAAATTTGCGAGATATCTCTATACGCTTCCAGGGATCGATATATCGATGAAAATATTTCAATGGTTGATAAGAATACGACGAGAGACGTTTAACCCTTTCGCTGCCGAAGACAGCTGTAGGCGCTAGGAAGACTCCTTTCCTACATAACTTAAAGTCGACTATGATCGCCGGAGTGGAACTGACGTTTCCTCGAGGCGTTCGTCCGAACCGACAGTTAAAGGTTTCCTTTCCCGCGATCTGCAACACATGTGCGATGACTACGTACGCACTTTACCGGAAATTATGCCAACACCAAAAAATAATTGCTTCAATTAAATATTATTCAATTGCTTATTTTAATTTTTTTTTTTTTTTTTTTTTTTTGTTTAAACTGTGACTCGCGTCACTTTAAAAATAAATTTAATCTGCCAATTAAACAATTGAAACGTCTAATTTCTATTTCAAATATCTCGACTATATAACATATTTATGCTTTAGGATAATATTTGCGCGCGAATTAACAAACGAATAGACAAGTCGCAAACGTAGCATTACCTTAATCCTCGCATCGCGATGATTTCGAACAATAGTATACATAGAATCGGTGGTTACCCCGCCGACAATCTCCAACCGCTCATCTTCGGCCGGAGACCTCGTCGGCGAGCAACGCCAGTCCGAAAGGGAATTCCGGAGGAAGATGTACGAACGTATGCGCGTGCGATTCCACGACGGATTTTCGCTGGAGGGTTCGGGTGTGGTCGCGATCGTAGGATAATGCTCGCGAGGATACGAGGGAGGAGAGATACACGAGAGAGGGAAGAAGCTCACGGTTCCTCTCCTCTTGCGAGATCGATGCCCAAAGGCGAGACGCGTCCTCTTCTTCCTCCTTCCTCCTTCCTCCTTCCTTCATCTAACTATCTATCCGTACTATACATACACGTACACGCGCGTGTGCAGAAGGCGGCAGCTATCTTCAAAGAGAGGGAATCTTCTCCTTCCTAGTATTTTTCCTCAGCTTTAACTAAGGCGGTTTTCTCTATCTCTCTTTCTCTCTTCCGTGCACTCTGAGCACGCCCCTGCCGTGTACAGGGTGTTCGGATAGTCGTCGATGCATGTAAGCGATTGCGCAAGCGGTGGCAGGATAATGGTCCATTCAAAGTCGCATCTTTTTCATTTTTGCCATGTAGAGATTACTAATTAAATTAATAAAACATAAGCAAATCGTTGTTGACCTTAATAAAAATAAGAACACACGAGAAATGTATATTTAAAAAAAAAATGGCAATTTTATTTTGCGAATTAGATTCAAATTGTCTCGTAAAAGTAGTCTCGGGCGCGTTTCGAGGCAAACGTAAAATAGCTTGACAGCGATGTTCCGTAGTTGTAAGGACAGATATTGATAAAAAAGTCAACAACGGTCGTAGAAAATTGGTAGCGCCGTGTTGGAAGCGGCGCTTATATACGACACGGCAAGAAAGCCAAGTAGTGGAGCTCGTTACCGTTTCTTTTGAACGGACGTGTTAAACGACGGCTGTACATAATTGAATGGTCGCCTCTATTCAGGCTCGAGCATCGGAACCATCAATGGAGAGAGAAAGAGAGACCATGGGTTTTTGTCGCCGTTCTGGTAATTTGTTCGCAGACCGAAAAGAAGATCTTTTCCCTCGATTCAACTCGCCGCATCGAGCTAATATCTCGAGAGGAAAAGGAATGATTCTTTCTCGTTACCGTTATTATTACGAGTTTACGACGAGTATCACGTGCGAAAGCTTTACACGGAAGCTATTATATTTTTCATCGGTTAAAAACGCAGAAACTACGAACCGGAATTCTACTTGGCCGATCTAATATTATTCGTATCTATTACAGCGGGCATCTTCTGCCTTTTATCAGAGTTTCTATAGAGCAACAAGGTAATTTAAAAAAAATCTGTTTTCATTAAACAATACGTTGCATACTGGAACAATGTACGCGAGATACAGAGATAAGATCAGAGTGCCATTCGGATTTAATGGTATTACACAATTTCCCGTGAATGAAACTTGGCAACGACCTCTTTCATCCGTTACGTTACGTAAACGATACTCGAAGGAACGATAGGGAAAAAGAATTTAATCGTATATATATATATATATATATATATATATATATATATATATATACATACACCAATCCCGGATCACAACCGCTCCTGCGATCGAATTCCGAATCGTCCGAATGGTATATAACTCACGCCGCGATCCGATATCGGGTTCCTCCTCTTTCAACGAATGGATAATTCGATTTGGATCTCGATTTAAATCACGACGCATGTTGCGCTCTGCCTTGATTACAGACCGCGCGGCGGATATAAGGGCGAAACCGCGATAACGAAACGGACGTCTACGTCGTCCTACGCGTGCTACGATCATCGTCTACGACGTAGCAGGATCGATCGGCACGTTTGACCTGCCATGCCGCCGCAAACGTGAATGATCGATTCTACGCGCGATATCCGCACGGGATTGATACCGTTCCCCGAGAGCGATAGCGACCGGCCGTTTCCTCTCGCGGAGGTCGGTCCGCTTGATCTCGAGCGTTATGCCGGATAATTCATGACTTTCGTGCCGTGACTCCGGGGGATGATGATTCCTCGACTCATCTCCGATGAAAAATCTCACATCGAAGCGCGATTTGTATTCGTGGATATCTCTCTTTCAACCATATAAAAATCTTAGAATTTTATTTTTATTTAGACTTTTTATTTGATTTAAGTGAGAATAATAACACGTATCTATTGTATAATTAAAATTAAAATTATGAATCTACAAATATATAATATTTTATTGCAAAATTGACGAGTGCCGAATTTTCGCTAAATATTAACTTTTTCACATAATTTATCATAAAAAAAAAATTACATCATGCCCTTCAGCTTCGTAGAATATTTATCGTATTTTTTAGAAACAAAAATCGCAGTCTTTTAATCCTCAAAGACATTTGTGCTTAATACACACAACTTCCGGTGAAACGAAGTATCGTCACATCGGATATGCGCACGAGATAAGGATATATCAGCAAGAGTGTGCGCGCGATCTTTACTTTCCTCTGTTTAACATTTAATATATATTCTATTTAGCGGTCTCAACGTCTACGACTCCATGCCACGGCCATTCGTGCAAAGACGCCCTCGATTCCGTACATCTCCTCTCACGCGTACGGTTATTATTTGCAAAAAGCGACCGGCACAACGATGTAAATTTATAAGTAAAAGTAACGTAGACGGCGGTCGTTTTCACAGATCCGTGCGCAGACCGTGCGCTTTCGTATCGCGCAAATTTGATGTTTTTAGTTCGCTTCGCTCGCCGAGAGCGGAGCCGCGCGAAAGTGCGCACCGCGAGTATTTCTACCATATAAGAGGGCGAGAGAGCAATAAGCAGAGCGATGACTAGCTAAGAGAGAGGATGACTGACGAGAGAGTGGTGATTGCTCCTACAAATATCCACGTGTGTATGTTTCTAAGCGTCTATATACACACGTGTACGTATCTTTAATCTTTCAACTACGTAGAGATGTATTCGTTATCCATTAATTCTATATCTGATATATATGTATACGCGCGATCCTACTTTTCTACGATACCGATTACGGAACAATATCTTCTCTGCTGAAATCGATTAACTTTCTGTCTAATGTCTATTAGATCCACATATTGAGATTACATTTATGCACACTTATACAGTAATACTAGTTTGTAAGCAACTTAAAAAAAATACAGTTCCGTTTTGCTGTACATGTATTTTATGTAGCTATATATAAAATATTGGCGATGCATGTAGGTGTGATACATATAAAATAAGATTACAATAAATGCTATTAATAATTTATTTTCACATAGCGGAACGAAAGATACTGTTACTTGCTAATTAATTATCATGTACGTAATAATAATATTAATAGCAATATTGATAATGTATGTTAATGGAACGAGAGAGAGAGAGAGAGAAAGAGAGGGAGAAAGAAACTATTATTTTATTCTGATACATGCAAATATATATTTACAAAAACATTTTTAGAAACAAATGTAGGTCTAACGGACCCAGACAACAGCTGATAGATGAAGAGTTAAATGTACAGGTGCATTTACCATTTTGATAGAAGCAATTTCCCGGTGTTAGAAAATTCGTTGAAGGTAAAAGGAAAGCCTCGATCAAAACGCCAGTCATCGTCAGTCGTCAAAGTCATCCGTTGACCGACATTGTATGACATCGGTGTCATTGTTGTTCTCCTCAGCGTCGCGACGCGTTTACAGATTCCTCTCGCGAGGTCCATTACTTTCTAACTGTCTCGATAGATACGCGACGTCTTATCTGAATGTAAGAAGGAAAACAGAAGTCCTCTCGTAAACATTTCTTCCACGTCTGAACAGCAAAGTCGCTCATCGGAAATTAGATCGAGTCGTGGGCGACTCTTCCGGATGGTCCCCGCGGCGAGTCAGCCAGCTTCCAGGAGGAGACATAAAAGGCACTCTCCAAGAAAGTTTAAACCTTGGCGTCGCTATAAGGCCAACGGGGACGGCCATATAAGCTCGCAACGTTTATCCACGTCTAATCTGTTCAGTCATGCAGCCGTCTGCGCAGTAATCGTTTTATCGATGACCTCGAAAATTCGCAATTTATCGCCAATTATTTTTAAATACTTTACATAATCCTAGAAATATAAGAGTGAGGAAATCATTTAAAAACAAATCCTATTTCTCTAATTAAGCTCATGTGTAAAAAAGAGAAACATAAATTAATTTTAGGAAATTTAGAAAGAAAGAGATAAAAATAGATATGAAATATAAAAATATATACATATAAAAAAATTAGTCGTGGGATAAGATATCAAATTATATAGCTACATTTTAATGAAAATTTCAAACTTAATTTATTGAAATTAATGTTCGAAATTAATATTCGGTTGTTTATAGATTATCCATTTCGCATTCATCTCTTATAAGTATATGCAAACTTTCAAAACAAAATAAATCTACTATTTGTAATGTTTATTTTTAAAATAAAATCGTCTATAAATTTTTCCCTTTTTACTCTAAATGATTCAAAATATGTATGTTCATCTCTATAATAATTTGGCCATTTAATTAAAGATTAACTAAACTCATTGCTGAGAAATTGTTGGCATGTTGAAGATTAAAAAATTAAAAATATTTTGGAAACATATAAAATTTCTCTCTCCTCGTATATATATTTTTATATACAATATATCGAGATTTTTTCTGAGAACAAGACCGGTCGATTAGCAGGACTTGATGGACGAGAATCCTGCCGGACGATACTGCGAGCTATCGCAGAACTGGAAGTTTCACCCATTATGTATACCGCGTACTTCTCCCGCGATTAGGTTCCTCTCTAGGCGCCTCTCACCATCGCACAGCGACCTTCGAGGCCACGGTTGGCCAGTTCTGGCCTTGACAGCAGTTCGGGAGAGGGAATCTAAACAACAAATCGAAGCAACAGCAGCAGGAAAAGCGCTACGTTACTCAGTTGCATCGAGCTCTCTCTCTCTCTCTCTCTCTCTCTCTTTCTTTCTCCGCTACCGCAACCGAAATCCGAGCTCTCGACTTATGAATAGCGGATCGATCTCTACTCTCACACATATCGGCCGGTCCATTCTCACTGCCGACTAACTGCATCAGTCGCATCTCTCTTCTCGCCACGCCCCACTCTTCGAAATAATAGCCTGAACGAATCTTATGAAGCTTCGACTTAAAATTCAAGAGAGATCAACATTTGAAATATTAAATGCGACAAATTTATTGGCCGAATTAAATATTACGAATGTATGATAAATGAAAGATTGATTATATGATTTCTTAATTTGGAAGTGTTTAATAATCAACTGCAATTTAAATGCAAATCCTAAAGCAATGAGAAACTAACAATATTCTTTTTTTTATCTTGTTTAGAAATTGATAAATATTCTATATAGATTAGATTGTAAGAATTCTCGACGTTATAAAGCGAAGCTATTTTTTTATGCGGATACTTTATATGGAAATTGAACAAATCCGCTATTTTTATATCCATTCTTGACTCTCGAGTTTGCTTCGACACGTCAAAAAATGCGACGACAAAGAATGTTAATTAATGGCGATTGGTGGGACTTGACCAAAATTGGGCATGTGGCATAACACGTTACGTAAAGTGTTAACTGTCCGTAAAAGGATTTCGGCGAATTTGAATGACGATGCTACGCCAGGTAAAAAATATATACGCGAGAGAAGAGATTTCGTGCACTTGCGAAATATTGCAATTTTCCGATCATGAATACATAAACACTTTCTCAGCAATAATTTTGTAATCAAACAGCTGATCCTTAATAAAATGTCATAAAGATGAATATGTGTCTAAAAGTATTTAGAGCAAAAGTAGATCAAGTTCGCGTAAACGATTTTCTCGATAAAAAGGAATTTTACAAATTATAGGCTTTTATTTTTAACGTTTCGTATACGAGATATTTACGCGAGATTGACAATTTGGAATTTTTTGTGAACATAATTGACAGTCAGGAAAGTAAGCGAAAGGATACCTTATAGACCCGAAAGGTCTCGTAAGGAGAAAGAGCCGGTTGAGAACCTTTGAGATTCAGGTTCTACACAGGGCGACCCGACCGCGGAGAGTCTTGGGTGGCATGAGAGTCGGTGGTCGCGCCCTGCGTTAACCCAACCTAACGTAGCCTAAGATCGACTCCTCTCGACTAGATTCTCTCTCCGCTCGAAACCGCATATCGGCGGCGGTCCATCGTGCGCGAACCCTTAAGTAGTCATGTATATCCGCCGGCTACTTACTCCGGCAACAACCGAAACCACCACCGACCGAGTCGTCTACCTGAGAAATCGAGATCGAAGGACAGGTTCGCAATTCAAGCATCCAAAAGATCCAGTCAAGAATGTATAGGTATATACATAGATTTGAAATTTAAGGATGAAGGTCGACAATATAATTCGGAAAGATATTTTAAAAAGTTGTCAATTTTACAAATCCTTTGTGGAAATCTTTTGTGCTACTAGAGAATAGGCGGTCCTTTTGAAAAAAAAAAAAAAAAAAAAAAAAAATGTAAAACGAAATGTCCCTTTGAAATCGGCTTGACTAATATTGTAAGAGAGCATCGTCACATTTAGCGACGAAGAAAAATTATCCGATTTGCGCAGAAGGAAGTTGCTGATGATCAAGGCAATAATAACCTCGTTCGCCCAATTTCTCTCGAACGCGGCCGTCACGTGAAAAGTAAAATTTCACCTGCCCGACTTAAGTGTCATAACGTAAAACGTGCAGTTATTGACCGCTTAAGGAACGTGCGCTACTCATTGACAAACGGTTAACAGGTGGTCTATAAAGTAGAACGTTGCGGGAGAGAAGAGATTTTCCTTCTTCATTACTAATTTTATAAATATAAAAACAACATTTAAAAATCGATTTTTCATCATTACATATATTATTATATTATTTTATTCGAAATTAAATGTAAGCGTTATTTCTTGCAAATAACGCGACGTTTACCGAGCAAAGATCTTTCTTTGGATTCAGTCTCTGGTTCACTGTGAAGCATCAATTTGGCGTTTAATCGATTTTCCACGGCATCCTCTATGCCGTCACGATCATAGGACGATCGCGAGACCGCGATAAAGCCACGAGAAGAGAACTTCATCTCGACGAAACAGCGGATAGATTTATTCATCAGAATCTCTTGTCCGCGAAATGATGATACACGTCGGTCAAATTAATCGCCATAATAATGATTATCATAGCCGGATTTCTCATTATCGATCTACCGCAAAAATCGATCCGATTCGCAATTCCGCGATAAGAACGGTGTCGATAATTCCTTTATTATGTGCCAGTTGGTATAAAAGTCGCTTGTCATCATTCGAATCGTGCTCTCACGTTATCGTGATAATCGTCTCGGCATGAGGGATCGCTAGATGAATATTCGGAAAATTACGAGATGAAAATTGATAAACGCAATCTGACACGTTCGAACCGACACGTTCACCCTGGAAACGGTAAGCGGAATAATGAGTTATGAAACGCAATTTGCATACGACCGAGATGCGAGACCCCCTGGTGCATAGGACTTCATTCCGGGCCAGTCGTGGACGCGATTCTTTGCGATTTGTAGATGCGATCTGGTCCCGAAGACGGATGCTGTGCCATGCTCGAACCTGTCGAGTGTTGTGTTGTGGCAGGCAGCCTTCGTTTTATACGCTACAAGAAATGTGATCGCGGTGTTTCTAACATCATGTACTTGATAGATATGCATCTCTCTTTAGTGGATGTTTCTGGGTTAAAATTTTTTTATGAATTTAGAAGTCAAATTATCCTCTAATTATTCTGTGTATTATAGTTATGTTAAATTAATATAATATCTTTTAAATTAATCTATATATAATCTATTTTATTAAATCTAATTTAATATTTTAATATTTTCCAATGCTAATATAAAAAAATGTATTTTGTTTTGCAATTATAAAATTAATTGTTTGGAATATTTAAAGTTGGTGGCTGTTATATAGCTTGTCATATTGTGCTTAATAAACCTTAAAATTATTTTTGTATTTATTTTCTATGATTAACATATTGTTTTATAGCAAAAACATTTAATTTCGGCAAAGTGAAAATTATTTTATCTTTCTGGTTATATTAATTTGTATTTTATGTAATTCGTGTCGCAATATCATCGGATCGTGCAAGTAACACAAACTGCCATATGCAACGCAATAGCCAGTGACGACAGCCAGTGTTTATGTATATTCGCATCTCGTTATTCTTTAAATACGCAATAAATGATTGCATGTGTTGCGTGTATAAGCGTTTTCCCCGTAAAAGCGTTTCGTTCATTCGGGCGTCGTTAGTATTTAAGTAATTGGTCGTAAGACGCTCGTGACAAACGCATGCACGGTGATTCTCAACTAACGGGATAGACAATCCGCTGAAATCATGCGTCGCATCACAACTGTTCTCTCGCATTTTAAAGATCAAACAAATAAACCAGTTAGAGAGCTACCATATGTGTTATTGAAAAATCCGATCCGATTCTCTATTAAAAATGTATAATTAAGTGTAACATATAAAAAATAGTACTATTTTAATATAACATTAATAATACCTATGAGATATATAGAGTGTCCTGTAATTGGTGAAAAACCTGTTAATGACAGATTCTTGAGATCGTTTGAAGATGATTTTTCATCGCGATTGAAAAAAGACGCTTTTCGCAAACTAAATTTTTTGCAGTTAAAAAATTACTAAAACTATTCACATAACATTCCTCAATTAATTTCAGATAGAGTTTACTGTAATAGAATTTTAATTTAAAGCTCAATTACAAAGATATATAATGACAAAAATTGGAAACTTGCAAAAAATGATGACGCCTCTCGATATTTTCGCTGAGGAAAAATCAACTCTAAATGACCTCAAGTCTGTCTTTAACAGATTTTTCACCAATTACAGAGCACCCTGTATATAATGCAATAATAATAGCTAATTAACATTTAACGATTATTATTATCATTCATTATTTAAAAAATAATTATCTAAACGTAAAAAAAATAATTACATGATGTGAATTGTAGGATTGTGTAGGCTAGTAACATTCGCGATCATCGCGCACGATCGAATCGATCGATCGGCGCATCGCGATGCAATTAAGTAAATCGTGTCCCAGATCTTAAACGACGATCATGTGTATACTATCAAAAGTAACACTGGCTGGTAGACTGACGTGACTTTTGACCTCGTGCTTACGGTATCGCTCAACCTTTTTCATGCTCAACAAAGAGATCGTTGTCCTCTCATCCGCGAACGCGAGGGAGGGTAGGATCTCTCGACCTACGACGTGAGACTCTCGTATCGAAATTCAAGAAGACGATGACAGAGCGCCACGTGGGAACCAGAACGGCGCGTACACCCCGTGTGCTACATAAATATCGCTACGTCTATGTTGCGTAGTTTTATTTCAAAGTAAAGGATTTGAAGATATTTTCAAGTGCGATACTATTCTGAATAATATAATATTTTTTAAGTATTTATAGCTCATTTCCTCTTTTCTCTTTCTCTTTTTTTTTTACATATTTATTTGTTTAATTTAACATCGTTTTCGATGTACATTTGACGAGAAATTAACTTTCTAACGGATCAACTTCCGTTGTTGCAAATCAGAATTCTTTCCTGCGTGCGAACATAAACAAAATCTATAACGATAACAGCGATAGTACATGTGGGAACCGGGATGGAAGTAACGGCGCGATAGGTGCATGATCGCCGGTAGCAGTACATGCATATGCAAATGTTCGTTCGCAATCGTTTACATATGCAAAATATATGGCAATAACAAAATGAGAATTCGAGGTTGCGGAAAATCTACATCTCAAAGATGAAAAAAATCAAACATCTTTGTATATTTGTTACGTACAGTCAAAGACTTTTACATTTCTAAAGAAGAAATATCTTTAAACATAGTTGTACGATCTAAAAAAAAAGACTTGATAATTCAGAGAATCAAAGAAGTCCAAGAAAATCATAGTTCGTGACTTTTCAAAAATGCGTATAATTTTAGAATAAATAATAAATTGAGGAGTTTTATACAATTTACGCGAGTAATTTTCATCGTGACTTTCGGATGTATGACAATCGCAGAAAGAGGGTAGAAGGGAGGAGCAAAGGAATATCATTATTCCGGGTCCGTTGCCGATTTATCCATCGCTGGCACGAAATTCAGTCTATCGTAACGGATCCGACACGGAAACTAAGGAATACACACGAGCGAGTGAACCAGCACGGCACGTATAGGCCGATATTTCGTCGCGTGTAGATGCACGATGCACTCGGAATATGCAGGTTGTACGGATACACGATACGTGATACGTAATACGCGCGCGCACCCGTATACCGTATACCGTATACCGTATACCGTACGCGACGGAGAAAACACTATCAAGGAGTCGGTACAGACTCGCGGCGGAGGTCTCGGCAGGACCGTTAGGAGGTTTCAAGGATATCCTGCGTCTCGCGCTAGCGATCACCAGGAATTATTTTATGCGGGAGATGCAGGAAGAGAGAAGAATCGTCAAGGACTGCACTGGCAAGCGCCAAATATGTCAGCGAAAAAGCAAAATAGGAAAAGAGTAAACACTATGAAAATATATATTTTATATACTTTGATTTTTAAAATATATAAAAAGGGAAGAGAAAAATTATATGCATATTTAATATATTTTAATACACACATATAATTAATTTTAGTCTGATGAAAGTTAAAAAGTATGTAATATAAAATGAAAGAAATAAATTTTATCTTACATTTATCGTTAGTGAATAAGTGACACTGTTTGATTGAAAAATATCGCGTTATTACGAAATAAACATACTTTGCAATCATTTTTTACGATGGGATTTTCGGGTTAACGAGAGACGACGTTAAATCTTCAAATGCTTACTGAACGTATGAATAAAAACTCTAGAGCGCTAGTGCGAATTATGAAAGTACATATAAATTTCAAGGAATCAGCGAAATGCGATAAAAAAATCTCAAATCATTAAAGTTTTATTAGTACATATTGTCATAGCGACGCTGCCGGTGAGAAGCCGGAGTCAAGCTGATCGCCGAGAGGCAATGATTGGAGAGCGGCTTATGTGGCCTACTGGCCCAGTAAGGGGGCTCGGTGTGTCGCCCATCGCGTACTTGACGCCAATCGGCCAATATTCCCTTGCTCCCGAGGCTCATTACCGCCTCTCGTAATTAAGCCTCGATCGAGGGTAAGCGAGTCTGTCGCGCGCGAAGTATCACACGGAACGAATTCAGCTTTAGGATTTCGGAGCGGAAGGCAGTGACGGCGTAGTACAAAGAAAAGCGCTAAATGGCTGCGCAATTAATAACGCTAGATAAAGCGTCGCTAAATCACGTTTGGGTCTCGACATTAGACGTTAGGAGGACGAGTCGGCTATCAATCGACGCCAACCGCCTTAACCGACTTAATGGCCTACGGCCTACGTAATCTGCGCAACAACGTGCTCCAAAAATGCGATACTTTCGTGCGATACTGCGTCGCTCGTGCTCGAATAAGATTAAAGTTCCGTCATATTGAAACAGTGATAATCTCAAGATTTTCTAATGTAAACCGTTGCTTACACGGAGTTGAATGTCAGCTAGACGAGCCAAGTGCCAGACTGCCAGTGATAGAGTGTAAACACAGAACGGCCGTGCTAAAGAGTGGGAGTGTTGAAATCTTTGGAGCGCTAATAGAATTAAACAAGAGTATTATTTTCAGACGAATCGCGAATGTGCTAAATGAATATACTAAAATATGCATCGTGCTTGTATATCATTTATTCGATGATAGTTTAAACAAGCCAACCTTCGCTTGTGGAAATTACACCTATCAATAGAGAGTTTATATTTCCAGAGAGATCTACAAATAATTATACTGTTTGCTTGTATTGGTAATATGAATTTCTCTGGAAGGATGATACTAGGTCTTACGCGAGGTCGATAATAATTAAACTTAAATATAGAATACGCTACATTTATAAATTTCCTTTTTAATTACATCTAAACCGTATATAAAAAATATTTTCTCTCTCTTGCTATATTATTTTCATATTTATATTATTGCACCGATATATTTTGTGTACTTTTTTTTTTTTTTTTTTTTTATTACTTTAATATATTATTGTAAGCACGCATTATATATTACGATCACTAAATTTCTCCGATAGTTCGGCGGTATTTTCAAACGTGCTTTCCAATTACGTCGAAACTATTCTAAAATAGCTCGGCAATTATTTGGGCCCGATCGGATCAACGAACGAACGAACGAACGAACGAACGAGCGGGGGATCGACCGCTCCGTTTTGTCCGGAACGGAGAGAAAGCTGGAAATTCGAGAGCTCACCTCTCTCAGAAATCTATCGCCGCGTGTACGTGCGAACATCGCGGCTGCGGCGGCGGCGGCGGTGGAGGCAGTAACGTCAAAGTAAATTACATACGGAGTAGAGATCGCGCACGGTAACGGCCGTAGCACACGCGCGGTATCGCACCAGCGTGTGTGCCCGTTCTATTCTCTCACTCTTACTTTTCATTGCGCGAAATGGAATTTGAAACCGGATTTTGAAACTGGGACTTAGCCGTATGCGAGCTTGGCGCTCGCGGACGATGTATAAATCGGAAAGGCGAGAGCTCGGAATGAGAAACAACGTCCCGCAGCTCCGAGCTCTCATGGCATTAACCACGCCAGAGGTCCCGCACCTCTCGACGATGTCGTTTGAAGGATGATCGGTGCTCTGTAGGTGTGGTTATCGCAGTTCACGAGGGCTAACGCGCCGCCGTCGTCGCCGCCGCCGCCGCCGCCGCGAGAGTCAACTCTCCGCGATCCCGAGTGTCGACGTACGAGATCGTGAGACTCGTCGTCTACAGTAAATACGTCTCTCTCGTATATCTTAATGGTCAACAACGGAAACGTTCTCACGGCGAAATTACTTTCTAGACACTACCGTGAACACGATCTATTGTTCATAACTGTTGTGAAATTAAATTCTCGCGCGATATCACATTTAATTCGATAATAGCGTCGTTCATTAAACGAATGATTGACTGTGTGATTATTGAGGAGAAATTCTATGATTCTTTTTTAAGAACTCGAGGGATTTCAAGGCTTATTGTTAATGATTTTGATCTATTGGAATTTTCAGATTTCAAAAAATCTTTTAAAATTGCCAGATGTTTAAATTTTTGGAAATTTTCATAATAATAAATCTTCTTAGAATTTTTACAATTCAGGGAAAATTGAAAGATCCAATCAAATGTAAAAAGTCGACCTCGTTCTATATAAATGTAGTTGGCACGTCTTTAATCTTATAAATTTTTCCTTATTTTTCACGACCGCGACATCGTTATTCATAACCGTGAAACAATACGACGATACGTAAATCTCTTGGCAAAACCGCTTGTAAAATTTTGGCGCATGATTTGTGGTAATCTTAACCGCGACTCGGGTAGAAAGTCAAGCGAGAAACGATTTATAACTTTGTTACATAGAAATTCCCCGTGACGTTCATTCATTTCGACGAGTTTCCTCGTTCGCGATTCGATCTATCCGGCCCCTGGTTGTTGTCTATTTCTGAAACGCGTTACGCGTCGAACCGACAACCGAACGTTGAAGAGGAAACGTTTAAAGTGCATACGTTTAATAAGAAAATATGCCGTAAAGAGCCGTCGTATCCGACGCAAAACGGCTCGTAAATATCTTCGTGAAATGTAATGTCGTTCGCAGTGTTATGGTAATTCGCGAGCGTGATTCACGTACCGCATAGAAAGACAACTTTTGAAAAAATTTACTGTCACCGGAAATCGTTACTGTACATCTGTATGCGTTTCTGTCATGCAAAATCAATGCTATATTAAAATAAAAAAAAAAAAAAAAATTAAGCAGTAGAACATTTTTGTCAAAGAAGGAAGAGGCGTTCGGTCGAGGTCGAATATAAGATAATATATCGAGACAATATTTGATGTCTACGTATTTCTGCACTTATCTCATCGTTGAGAATGCAAAAGCAAATCAAACATAAGAATAAGAATACATGGCGAATTTCTCCCGACAGCGATACACGATTTGTCACTTAAGTGTTGCTCGTACAAAGCAAGCGATTTGACTTACAAGAGAAGATTCATTTTGCACATGAACTTACACTGGCCGCAGGGCCAGCTTCCCACTTTTTAAGCGGAGCATGATCGTGACGAAGGGCGTGGGAACGTCATTAACCCTTTCCTTGTGCGGCACGGCGCGGTGTGCGAGAATCTCGCAAGTGAGATTTTCGAGCGAGACGGCAAGGGGATGCATGAAATTTATGATAGATAACATCTCCCCTCGGACTTATTTAGTTTTGGCTTTTGATTCTCTATATAATCACAATAACTTGGCACGAAATGATATATATGTATATGAAATATATAATGTACGAAAAAATCTGAAAAATATAGTTCGTACATCTCTAAGATATATTATTCGATTTTAATTTTATATCTAGACGAATAATGTAGGTGCGAAGAAAAATTAAAAATTAAACGGAATATAACGAAGAGTTAAACTAACTGAAGAATTAAATTATACATTGTGTATATTGCTTTGATAAATATGAAAAAAAGATATCAGTAAAGTCAGATGTTTCGAAAATTCTATATAATTAGAGAAAATAATCATACACCCTGTAGTTACGATCATTCTTATCCCAGAACGCGCGCACACATCCTAGGGCTAATATTACCCTTCAACCGGTAACGTCCATTTCTTAGACTCGCGTACGTTCTGCATTCTGGCTACTCTGGGCAGCCTTTATAATTACGTTGGTAAACTACGTAATTTTACTGGTGAATTCTTTAGTTCACCGTCTGTAATCAGATAACAATTTACATGAAAAGTGTAATGACATGTATACGTGTAAGCGTAAATAATACAGTGTTACACGCCCGTTCCGCGGATGTTAAAACTCAGTAAAGAGATTCGCGCAGACTCGCTAATAGTAATGTGTAAAATAGTGATGATCGTTGAAACATTTCGCTACTGATTTCTAATATTAACTGCAATTTTTCGCGCAAATATTTTACGCATATGAATTTTGTATATGATAACGATAAGAAAATTTTCATTTTCCATTCCTACAAATATTTGTTTCAAATTGAGAAAATATATTCCAAATAATATTCCAATATAGAAATATTCTTGCACATTTTGTATAATTTATAATAAGCCTTTGTGGAACAGTAAATCTTTGAGATCATGGATTTGATCCAGTCCTGACTTGAAATATTTATCATTCACACTCACAATCAGACCAGTCGCGCTCATTAACGTTGCACATAATAGGAATTCCTTCTCGCTATAACGTTCGAAAGTCTTCGGCTCGCGAACGTCGTGTCCCCTATACACATTGTAAGCCAAAGACGGCGAGATAACTCGCACTTTCCATAGTTTCCATGCGCACGAAACGACGCGATGCGAAAAGCGCGAGCGAGCATTTTGCGTCCGGGCGAGATTGCAAGTAAGCACGTGTTTCCAGCTTGACATACGATCGATAGAGTAATGACGCACTCGAGAAAGTCAGTAAATTGCAAGTTGCCGTGTAAATTTAGCAAGTTCGTTATCGCGGCGAGAATTAACCATAGACCAACACCCCCGCGGCGATTCTGCAAATTCGAATCTTTTCATGCGCTCTAATCTTTCCTCGTAAGTTGACATTTACAGCGATAGTGCAATGCAATGTAAAATTTCTCTTCGATAATGCGCGCAATTGCGGAGCAAATAGCTATAGACAACTGGCATGTCTAATTGTCAATGTAATTATCATTAACTGCATTTCCAATATTAGGAAAGTCGTTTTCATTGTTTGTTGTTTCAAGTGTAAAGACACATGAGATGGTTAGAGGCGATAACATAACTTTGCTAAAGATTTTTCAAACGTAAACAAAAGCAGAATCGCGTGCTTCGCGCGTCTCTGATCTCGAAGGCGCGTCGACTGCGCATCTAAGCGCATGAAAGCCACCATCTCGCATCCAGGTGAGAGAAAGAGTAATGATAAAGAGTGGGCGGTGTGGATTATGCCATTACCAGCTCGTAAAATAGTTTGTAGGTGTCTCGGCGACGGGAATTGCGCGCGTCGTAAGCGAAGAGACGCGCACGCAGAAGCCTCGTTCCACTTTTACGTCGCAGGCGACTATTCTGCAAGCGCAGAGACATAGAGCAAAAGGAAGACGCTTACGGCCTTACCAATCGTTCGTCCGTGTAACGAGAATCGTATATGTGCGCCGCACATGTGGACCATAATGAAATACGTGATCTATCGCAGAGAAACTTCTTGCGCGAGGGAGTCTCCTTTTAATTGAAACTTTCAAATCCATCCGAATCGCGCGCTCGGTCGCGCGTGCGCGCGCGTTTGTCAATTTCGCAGGCGGTCTTTTCATGCAAAGCTTCCGCCGCGGTGAGTGGGAGACTGATTACTGTCATTACGTGCTTCGTAGATTGAAAATTTATCTCGCGTTTCCTCGCGAGAGCCGAAGCGGACGCGGTAAATAACGGGCGATAAAGGCGAGCGCGCGTGTTTTGCGTTATGGTAAATGTATCGACGCGTGTGTGTTTTACGCACCGTGCCATTTGTGGAATTTAATTTTAAGTGCCGTAAAGCAGTCAGACTTGGAGAGCATTATAATTTCGTCCCACGGTACCTGAGCAACCATCAATATAGTATATGTATATCTGCCAGCCTATGATAGATTAACAGATTCACGAGCGTGTCATAGACGCATTAATTAGAACCATTTTCACCATTTGCCAATCAGACGTTGCACGTTAATAAAATCAACATAAACCGCGAGATCGAATCGTCGCAAATGTCTTCGATTTTCTAGCCGTTGGCGATTTGCCGATATAATTATTTCTAATCGGTTTAGAAAATGCGCGATTACGGTCTGCGAGATGAATGACCGATCCGTTTACCATCCTGTTCTCTGTTTCCTTTTTTTTTGCAAAATAATTCACGCGGATATGGGTGCTCTTTTCTGAATCGTGTTAAAATCATGGGAAAAAAAATCACATAGAGATTACTTAATATATATAAAACTTTATTTCCTTAAATTTAAATTTTTCAAATATTATATATTATTATTTTATTTTTAATTAAAAGAAAAGTCAACCATGTAAATTAATCAAATTTGGCATCTGAATCACTGAATTAAAGACTAAAGTCATTAAATATATGAATATTATTTGACTTAACACATTGAATAAATAATAAATTATTTTTCAAAAAAATTGATAAAGTATGCTTTTTTTCATACGCCGTTTTAAATATCTCGTGCTTATATAATTTTACATTTCTTTTCCATGTATACTTCGGCATATATCAACACATGTCGGAAACGATCTCTAATTAACGGCATTGGCGTAAGCCCGAGGTCAAACGTGTGTCATTACATTAGCAGACCCTAAGATCCGACGCGATGAGCCTCCACGTGCTTTTACTTCCGGTCGCGTCGCGGACTTTTTCTCCCGTGATCTCTCTCTCTCTCTCTCTCTCTCTCTCTCTTTCTCCCTCATTCGAACGGGAGTTGCGCGAGTCAATTAATAAAGTCGACGATCTGACGGGCGCGCATTGACTTATAGTACGACGTCCTTACTTTTCCAGCCTACGGGCTGGCGTCGACGCAATTATTTCTAATCACTTTAGAAAATCCCCCGCGCGTGGTCGATCGACAACCGAGTGTGTGTCATCTTTCTAGGCTGTCCGATCTCCGCTTTCTGACGCGCGTCAGAGTTTCCTCGCCACTCATCCGTAAGTTGCTTGACCATAAACGGCTGATGTGTCTCTCGCCGACGAGAGCGACGATTGCTGGCGGTACGAATCGAATTTACGAGATTTTGTATGGAAGATTGGATAATTCGGATTAAAGATGAGTAAAGGGACAGCTATAATTCTTACACGTTCGTTTAAAATAACATTTTTACTCGAGTAATATAGCGTAATATATCGATGTATTTGCTGAGTACTTGTACACTTGGTATACTTACTTCATTGTTATATATCTTCCTTCTCTATGATAGAACAAAAAATGTAATTTCAACTTATTAAATTTATCGGCAAAAACGTTGATTTACTACGCTTGAATAAAGTTTCAATTATAAAAGTGAAACACGACGTACGATGCTCGAGCTACTCTCTCGATTATGTTGATTGGACGAACTGCTAGATAACCGGTGACAAGCGAGCGTGATGATTGTTCCTCTTCCTACGGTCTTGTTTTTCTCGCGGAATCTAACGTAGGAGAAATTACCCATACGCGTGCGCACTTCGAAAAGCCGACCGACATGATCGTTCTCTCATTAGCCTCGTTACCGCTGAGAATAGGTCGAGGAACTCTCTTTTCCTCGGCCCACGTCACTCTAAGGTCAGCGAACGAGTGTTGCGTGACGGTGGATGAAGATTTTTGGAGAATGTTATATAAAAATTAATAACATACTTACGAAATTGAAAAAATTCTCTCCTACATGGCTGAATTAATTAAAAAGATATTTATATTTCCATTTTAATTAACATTAATTAATATTATGTTGTCCAGCGTGTATCTGTTTTGAAACGTATATTGTGGATTTCACCAATTAAATTTTTGTAAAATTTCGAAATGTATATATTGCGCACTTCCACAGGGCGGGGTGGAAGGGTGGAACCCGCTAAATACACGCATACACATGAGTAATTTTCTCCTTTACCGTTCTCCACACGTATAATGCTCTTGGAAAGGATCTATCGATCAATTACCAGCTCAATACACTCGTCGGCTGCGCCCGTAAAATGGGCTTTTACCGTCCAACTTTCCTTCGGGATATATGAAAGATCTTCACATCTGAGTAAGAGTACTGTTAAAGGTCGACTATAAATAAACCGAGAATACGGCGAACGTAACTGCGTGTATATGGACGTGCGACAAGAACCGATCATTCGTGAAGGTCGCATGCTGGAATCGCACGTCTCGTCAAATTTATAATCAGGTATAATCAGGTTTCGTCATCAAAAAAAGTATCTTGTATCTTGACGTTTTTATACATATATGTATAAGTCTCATGAAAAGTGTTGATGCTTTTGTCAAACATAATAAATTTACAAGCGAAATAAAATTAATCGATTTAAAAAGTGTTGCTAAAATTCAACACAATATATTATATTAACTGCGTAAATTTCCGTAAAATATCACTTGCGCAGTAAATAACACGATAACTTTGTTTCATCAATCATATCTGTAATTTAGATTACAATATGATACATAGAGATTCGATTAACTCGTAAAAATTTTCCAATATCATAAAATATAATTGTTTTATAATTACTTAAAAATATGCGTTCTAATTTCATATAAATAATTATATAATTTTTTCTGCAAAATATTTTCTGTATTACGGCATTTAAATTATTGTGTAGAGTTTTTTCCCAAATTTCATTGTAATTTAAATGATTTAAAATACAGATTTAACTCTGAATTTACGCACTTTCAATCCAATTGAGCCTCGCGGGCGAAACGTATTATGCGAGAGAAGTTCAGTTTGTGATCACAGTCTAGCTATAGCTCGAAGATGTAAACAGGACTTAAATGGTGATTTGAGCTAGGTATAAAAGACTTCGAATAACGAATCGACGTACTCGGTGTGAAATGTAATTTTCTTTGCGCCGGTCACGCTCACGTTTGGCTACCGCAATGCTTAATCTTTACAGCGGATTCGATTGGCAATCGACTTCTACGGACAATCCTATATCATTTTCGAATGGCTTATAAAGATCCCGTTTTCTATACTTGTTTATCATATCTTTCATAGCGATGTATCCGATAATTATAAACTACAGTAATTAATCGCGCAACATGTATAATTTTTTATTTTATTTTATTTTTCAAATAAATGTATTTTATTTGTAGATTTTTATAACGAGAGAGAGAGAGAAAGGAATATGTGTGTGTGTTTGTGTGTGTGTGTGTGTGTGTGTATGCGTATGTGTATTTTTTTCCTTTGACTATAATTATAATAACAAAAAAGAAATTTATTTCTCATTTTTTTAAATAATTTGAATACAAAACATTATACATTATTAAGAAACATAAAATATTAATTTTTCTTTATTATATACATCACAATTTTTTTTTACTACACGCAAAGTAATTTACTGAAAAATTAAAGTTTCTGTCATATTAATTATGATTATTTATTTGAATCACCCTCTATAAAAAAACTAATACACACACACACACACGCACACACACACATATATTGCACTTGGTGTTACCAATCTTTCATAAAAGACATCGAACGGTACATGGATTTATATTCGATTCGCCTGAATTCAAGCGTTACGCAATTTTCACGTACGGTTTCTCACCCATACGCGCTAGTCCCGTTCCCGAAGACAAATCACTGATTATTATTAAACGATAATAGAAACAAGTTTGGCCAGCCATTTTGTACAGCTGTTATCCACGAAACGGGAATCGATTGCGCATTTTACGTCACTGTTCTCGTATGGAATTTATTTGTATCGCGCCAATATATGGTCATTAAATATTATCGCATTAAATATCTCTGTATATTCGCAGGTGTGGCATTCATGCATTTTTCACCTGCTTGCGTGCCACTTTTGTGACACTTTCATGTGAATAAAATCACAAGAGTCTGTGAACAGAGTGAGTTTTCCACGAAAGCTGAACAGATCAAAACAATTAAATAGTATAATGAAAGGAAGAAATTAAATATAATTTCTATTTTCTATTTTTATTTTATTTTATATTATTCTTATTTATTATTTATTATTTATCGTTTTCCTAAAGTTTTTTTTAGGGGGAATGTGCATTTACGTAAAGAGGACGATCTTTTTCTGAAACGTCATTTTCTATCTTTAACATTTTTTTTTTTTTTTTTTTTTTTTTTTTTTTTTTTACGATATGCCATATTACGAGCTACTTTGTGTGAAATATATCACACCAGCTGCAACCTGGCGCTTGTTTTCATACTCCGTGCGATCGACATTTAACGATGCTAAACGCCGCTGCATTGTGTACGACGAAAAGGTCGCTTTCCCGAGGTACCCTTTAGACGGCGAATGCGACCGAAGATCCAAGACCCCGTCAAGATAATTAAGTAGATTGCCATGGAAATTAGATTAAGCGAGTTTCTCGCGAGCGGGGACATACAATCCAGTTTAATTGCCCGGCATTGTGTCGCGGGAGTTAATGACTGCGCTCGCGGTTGCCTTCCTCTCAGGACACGCCGTCGCTCTATGTCGTTCAAGACAAGTTGCGACGCAACTTTAATTACGATGCGCGTGAAACACGGAGAACGGACGCGAATCATGGATCGCGAAAACGAAACGTTACGATGCACCGGCAGCTGAGAAACTGTTCTTCTTACATTGCCGCGACGAAATTGGAATTACGCAAATCAATTGAAGTATATGTTACATGGCGACAATTATAATTTTAACTTTTTATTCTCAAAAGATGACATCGCAATTCCATCATATGAAATTGAGATTATTTCTAAAGACGAGATTACTTGATTATTTCTAAAAATTATTTCTCTCTAGATAGAAAATGTGCAGCAGATTAACAGTAAAAGCAAAAATCGCACTGAAAGAAATGAAAAAATGAAACTTTGGTGGATTCAAGTTTAATCTCTCTTTTCATATTTCTATAATTTAAAACCTAACAAAATATCACTCTTAATTCCACATTGCGTAACCATTGCGTGATACATATATTTTAAAAGGCAAAAAGTGAGAGAAAGAGAAAAAGAGAAAGGAGAGACTACTTCGCGATTAATGCAACACATTAGCGAGAATTGTTGGACTATACACGGGCTAGTGATCGTCTCTCTGATCTCGAGGTCCCACGTTACATTATTCCTGGTCGTTTGAACCATCCGGGATGGTAATTCCGCGTTATTTCCCGAGGTCGAGGTCGCGGCAGGCCTCTTGTCGATTCGTGTGGAAAAGGAGACCATCGACCTCCGCCGAATAAATCGTCGGGGACGATCTCGTCGTGACGAGATGACACGGTAAATCATCCGAGTTCTCATGGTTTCAAAGGACTATCTCTCGTCGATTAGCTTTAATAAAGACTTCGCTCGACTCGCCGATATTAACGCTATTATTGCTACGTTATCATACAAGCGTGCAGAATCGTCAAGATAAATGTTTTTTTAAACGATAAAAGGAGATTCATTTTTATAAGTAAAAATCTGAGTTGTTTATATGGCCGGAAACAAATCGAAAAACAAGTTTTCTGATTGACTCGCCAATTAATTCTCAGCACGATAATCAATATACGATGTACCGTATCGATCAAACGGTGAACAAATTCCAGAGCTAGAGATAGAGAAATATCTAAACAGATTATTAGTTATAATCGTCCAATATCCATCTTTCCCTTGTTTTACTTTATTTATAATAATATATTCAGTTTTTTTCTTTCCAACATGTCCCGTTTTTTGGAATATTTTATCTTTTGAAATATATTTTTGTATATTTCACTTTTCAAGAGAATATTTCATATTTCAGAGAAACTGTGTTTTATTATATAATAATATCATTAAAATATATAAAATAATTAAATAAGAAGATAAATCTTTTCCATGTTATATACTAAATAGAAATAAAAAGTAAAATTTTATTAACGTTGTAAAAAATAAACTTTAACAACACAAATATGCTAATTTGGTTTCTCGAAATGTTAATGAAAATTAGAAGCTAAATAATAATTACACATTTAAATACATTATTAATAAAATACATTATAAATTTTTCATTATATTATTAAAATGCATGGAATTTTTAATAATTTATTACGCAACAGAGAGAGAGAAAGAGAGAGAGAGAGAGAGAGAGAGATTCAGTAATTAAAAAGCGAAAATTACATAAAAATACGAAAATGATTGCATTGTAGTCTTCCAAAATTAAAACAATCTTTCAAAATTTTTTGACGTTACATTACGTAAAAGATTCCGAATTGATAGAAGCGATTTCGCTTGTCGCGTCACGCGAGAGAGGTCTGATTGCTCTTGACCCTCCAATCGGGACTTACCTTGCCGGTGATCGTCGTCTTATTCCAGGAAGCTTGCTGCCTTGCCTAATTACCAAGGTTACCAGCAAAGAAGGTCCGATATCAAAAACGTTGAACAGTATTGAAGGAGTTTTCACTTTTAGTCCAAGCCGGTCTCATCTAACAATAAGCCGCACAGTTTTTTCTTTTTTTTTTTTTCACACGCGACAATTCGCCAGCGTACATATATACACCGCTGGATGCACGCGCGATTATCTCTGTCTATCTGGGTGGGACACGTGCACGAGCACGCGCTTAAGCGAATTTCGGCACTCTTTGTAGAGAGAAAGAGTGTCAACGGTCGCGGTTCCCCTTCCGGCTGTACAGCCGGCGATCGATCCGCTTTTGCGGAGACGGTCCCCGCCGAGGAGATTCCGTCGACGAGACGAGGACGGAGGAATTTCAGGACGTACACGCGGATAGATCCAGCGATCAGGAGGAACGGCGATGCGCGTAGCAGACGCGGTAGATTGTGCGTACAACACGGTGGTCGCGCGTCGTCGCGCAAGACGTTGCGGCAGGTGCAGCCGCTGCAGCTGGCACGATCGTCGGCTTCATACTGAAAGGAAGAGGTACACACGGCAGGCACGAGGCACGATGCCGCCGCAGACTGCCGCCGTCGAAGCAGCTACGAGAAACTGGCTCCGCCGCCGCCGCCGCCGCCGCCGCCGCTGACTGTTCCGAAAACTCGCAGCAGCGCCGGTCTCTTCTCTCCGTTTCTCCCCTTGAATCTCTCTCTCTCTCTTCGTCCTCTCGCTCTCGTCCTCTACCACCGCTCTACCCCTTCGCTGCGTGCGTTTGCCATTCGTGGTGGGGTTCTGTTCTTCACATGGAATGGAGTAGGGGTCATCCTTTTTCTCTCTCTCTCTCTATCTCTCTTTCTCTCGCTCTTTCTTCTCTCTCTTATTTTCTTTCTTTCTGTCTGCCCGAATGCAGGGATCTCTCTCCTTCTTCGTATGGAATCGCGAACGGGTCCTGAAGATATTTTTGGATTTTTTCTTTCGATACGACGTTGTCCTGCGTCTTGCGAGGAGTCACCCGGTTTAAGACCCGTTCGGAGGGATCCTCTCGATAAATCCTCGCCAGAGAAATTCGCTGCGAATAACGTCGAAGCGAATTCGTTCTTCGAATTTGTAGGAATATTATAGGAATCGAATTGTGCATAGATCATTTCAGCGTTTGTGTGTCCTTTCTTTTGCGTCTCCATTATATGTATCTAAATTTAGTAACACAATTGTCAACTGTTGCCAAGGAGGAAGTCGCATATTTTCAATAGTATTCCTGCGATTCATCTCAGCATGTACGAGATATTGCATGGAATCTTGTGATAGAATTTCTCTCTGAGCTAAAGAAAGTCCGTATTTTATAATTAGCGGATATTGAAAAAGAACATTTACACAATATATATATATATTTCAATTGATAAATTTTCAGATTTTTATTTCAGACAAAATGCAGAGATATAAAGCTTGTAAGAAAAAAAAATTGCTCGAATCAACGAGAGATTTTATCTCGCGAATTTTAGAAAGCGACGACGATGAAGAGTTTTATCTCCATATTCCTGAATTTTCATTGAGCCACTTGCAGATGCATATATGCATAGAAGCCACAAGTGAGAATCACGATAGAATTTCTGCATATCCGTTTTGTCTTTTCTGGTCCTAGTCGGACGGACATCGTGTTCTCGAGTCCGACGCGACGCGTTCCGGTAGGTCGGTGACGCCAAGAACCGGACCGGCTGCAAAAACGATTACGTTTCGAGAAGAGTGAGAGGGGAGGGGGTTAAAGGAAGGGGGAAGGCAGAGAGAAAGAATGGCCGGAGATTACCGGCAGGTCCTGGACCGTAAAGACGCCCGGACGCATCGCCGAATATGGCCGAAAACATCCATACATAAGTGCGCCCGGTAACAAATCGTATCATCGCGAAACGTTATAAAATCGAGATTTGAAAATTATTAGACAACCAGATTATTTTTCCAATTTATTTTTCTAAATAAGATTAATTTTCTCACCTTCTGCGACGCTCAATGTGTAAAACGTAATACGTACAAAAGATACAACTTTCGAATGCTAAAAATGTTCACATTTTTATCTTATTTGCAAAATCTTGATTTTGATTTCATTGATCTTTATTTCAATCCTTACTTCAATCAGTTAAATTTTTATAAAAATAATTGAAATAAATGTTAATAAATATTTTCGAGTGCTAAAAATGTCTACATTTTTATCTTATTTGCAAAATCTTCATTTTGATTTCATCGATCTTTATTTCAATCCTTACTTCAATCAGTTAAATTTTTACAAAATTTATTGAAATAAATGTTAATAAATATTTCTTTCAATACTCGCATCAAGATTTTAATTGCGTTAGATATTATAATAACGTTGTAAAAAAGAACTTTCTTATTCACATAGAGGAATCAGGGGACAGAATATCAATATATATATGTATTGATGTATTTTACAGACGAAGGATTTGTGGCTTTACTAATAGAAAGAACGATAAAACTAAACGTAAAATTATTTTGTATTGGTCTGATAATTTTCACGGTACTGTAAAATAATTAGACCGATCCTCGGCAAGGGCAGCTTTTAGCATCCTCGCAGACATTAGACCACTTCGCACTTGCGAAGCAACGGTAATTAACGATGCTTGAGCTCATGTACTTTCATGAAGTCCGGAACTTTCTAATGTGCTCGATAAGTATCTCTGTTTAAGCGTAACGGGGTTACGTTGCTTCAATGTGCAAATTTTTTTTTTCTAAGAACATCTCTAAGGATCTTTTTAATCTTTCTAAATTAAAAATAGCCAAGAAACTTGTGCTAAAAGAGCTCGGGATATCGCTAGAAGTTTTTTTTCACATTAATTATTTGAAATTTGCTATTGATATTTGTTGATTTGACAAGACCTTAAATTGTATATTCAGAGATTAATTTATATTTCTTTCACTTTATATGTATATATATATATATATATATATATATATATATATATATATATACATATATATGAAACAAATCCAATGAGACAAAAAATTAAGATTATTATCTTTTTTTGTCTCTACATATTTATTTCTCGTTTTTTAGTTACATTGTACAATGTTAATCAGTGTAGTCTTTTTTTTTAAATATGCTATTTGTGCTTTGAAGATTTAACGAGAAACGTATAATTTCTCCGCTAACGCTTTTCTGCTGGAATTTCTCTTCGGTCCGGCGGAGATTGCGAAAGATAAAGTATTCTCCAGGGGCGTGTGTACGAGCGAGTGTGTCGTTGAATGAACACCCTCTTCGCGTCTTGCAGCCCTTCGTCGCAATCGTGCAACGCTCGACCGAACGACTTTCCTTTAAATCGGTGGGACGTTTTACGTGCCGTAGATTGACATTTACAGTGAAATCCCGAACAACGGGCGCAGCTGGTTTACCATTCGCTCAATGATGCCTTAAGGATCTACGGTACCGTAGCTGGAACCTGTTTCTCTTGTTCCTGGTTGCACTGGCTATATTTATACGCATTTGCGCGCGTGCGTCTACGCATACACGTAACGCATATCTCGTCGCCGTACAAATTGAATCGCAACTAATTATGAAATATTACCGATGTCTCGCTCCGTTTCAATGCTTGAGAATTTCGCGTTGCGACACGTAATTCACCACCATAATGCGCACAATGGTACTGTGTGACAAAAATATATTTTATCTCTTATGTTACATAAATCTGAATTTATAAAGTTTCAGAAAAAAAATATATTTGTATAGAATATTTTAGAAAAATAAAAAAGGCGCTGGAATAAATATTTCAAAGCTCGAGATAAATGAATTTTAAGGAAGGATAATACATTTTTATATAGATTTCACATCAAATATGATAATCTTAATCTCTTTTATCCTTTGCAATACACAATATAATCATAGATTGAACATTTACATATATATTGTGCACGTGCCTAGATGGAGCATTTTTATCTTTGCGGATCGACCGGATTTCATTTCGCACCGTTGCGCTCGGGTTAGTTCGGCAACAATGAAATCAGAAGTGATTTCTACCTTACCTTTTACGATCTCGACGGTGCGATGTCTCGTCGAGCTATGGGTATATCGCGGGGGCCGTTTGGAAAACTGCAACCGGTGCAACGCGCGCGCATTTTAACACTCGGAGATTCACACGTGGCGGCGGACTGGGCCCTCGACTTCCTGTCGACGACCGAGCAAATGAGTCACACGATATAACGCAAACCGGATACGGAGCTGCGTAATTATACATCGGACCGCGTTTTTATGTCTTTAACGCGTTAAGCGACTCTTAAGTTCCGGGCCCTCAAAACCGCGGAAGTGTGAAATTAATCCGACGTAAGAGAGCAAAATTATTCTATACGGTGCAATTGCATATCTATTAATATAATACATTTATATCTACATAACAGTTTAAGATTCATTTTATCAAGCTTTAATTTTTCGCAATTTTTCGTATTCTTGAAAAAAACATTTTTATACATTATTGATTAATACATGCGTTTATTTTTTTGCTCAACTAAAGGCTACTACAGAGATTTAAATCATGCTATGAACACATAATGCGATATAAATATTATCTAATAATAAATATTAATTAATGAATTTTAATTGAAGAATTTAATGGTTATTTAAATGCATTGTTCTGATAAAATTATTTTTGTGAAAGGATGATAGAAAATCTCATAAGTCATAAGAGAACTTTCTATTATCCATCGTTAAATACAGCTAATATACAGATAAAATTTTATATAATTTCTTCACATTCATTTCTTTATCTTCTTTCAAAATTAAGATAATGCCATTTAATTCTATTATAATAAATTATATGTTCTTTAATATTGATATCCACCATTACCATTTTGTCTGTTATTTCCTATATTCGCGTTGTCACCGATATTACCACTCAAGTTACCATTATTATCTCGGTTGAAGGATTGTCCTGCAAAATGTAAAACAAAAACGAATAGAATAGATATATTAATTAAATGTGTATATATATATATATATATATATATATATATATATGTGTGTGTGTGTGTGTGTGTGTGTGTAGCGTAATTTTTTTCATAATTATTTTTGCGAAAATTATATATACTCTCTTCTTTAAATTATATTTCATTTAAAGAAAAAGGAAAAATTAAATATTATAGTACACTTAATTCCTTACATATAGAATTAATTACTGAAAATCATTTTTTAATATGACTTATACGTAATGAATAAATAAAATTTAGATAACTCATTATACTTTTATTATAAAAGTTAAGTGCTCTTTAACACAAATTAAATCTTTTTCGAAATTGCCATTTCTTATTCGTGTCAACCAAATGAAAAACGAAGGATCGTAATCTTATCGCACCTGACTTTCCCGATTGATAACCGTTGCCGCCTCCTCCATTAAATCCATTGGACTTTCCCTCGCCATGGCCACCGTTTGGATAACCATTACTACCTCCTCCATTAAAGAGTCCTCCTGAATTATCTACAAAGTCGCCGCTTTTGCTATCCGGTCTACCAGAAGAATAACCATCGTTGTTACCATTCGGCCTACCGGAGCTGTATCCTCCACCCGTATTTGCTTCGCCTTCGTATCTAATTTGCGGTTTAAATCCATCCTGATCAGCCTCATACTCGACAATCTGTTTTCTACCATCTGGAAGTAAAACATTGAACTCGCCTTGAGCGCGATCACCGTTTCTAGTTTCCGTATGGCCGTAATTGCTGCCGGATTGCTCATCTTTTACTTCGTACGAAAATTCATATTTTGCTGGCTCCTGAAAATAAAAGAACAGATCTCAAAATACACACCTAAAATAAATGTGATTTAATAGAATTATATTTAATAGAAATATTGAAGGGATAAATATTTATGAAGAAGATTGTTTCTTGATTCGCCGCCTTGTATTAATAATTGTCGTATCCGCCTTGCTATATTCAATTATTTTAATAAGATATGCTTACGGTGTTTTCTTCTTGTGCATTGTCGCTGTAACCTCCGCTTCCTTTTCCTCCATTTTTAAAACCACTTCCGTTCTCAAAATTCCCTGTGTGTCCATTTGCACTTCCTCCAGATGGATAGCCGTTAGTATCACCATTTCCAAAACTTCCTCCATTTCTAGTTGGACTTTCAGATGGATAACCATTGTTCCCATGTCCATTTCTATTAGGTGGACCATAACTGTTTGATAATCCTCCTTGAGTACCGCTAAATCCATTTATTCCGTTTGTTTTAGGTACATTCGGAGATTCGTAACTGTTCGAAAGTTTTCCACCATTATTTCCGCCGCCATTTAAGCGATTTTTGTCGTTTGCATTTCCATTTGCAGGTACTCCATAATTAGTAGAAGGCCTTCCATTGCCATTGTTTCTACTCCCATGGTTTCCATTTACACCAGGTACACCATAGCTAGTCGATGGTCTTTCTCCATTGCCCCGATTCTTGAAACTGTCTCCGTTATTTCCATTCACACCAGGAACACCATAGTTAGTCGATGGTCTTTCTCCATTGCCTCGATTCTTGAAGCTGTCTCCGTTGTTTCCATTTACACCAGGAACACCGTAGCTAGTCGATGGTTTGCCTCCGTTGCCGCCGTTTCGAAAACCACCTCCATTGTGTCCATTCGCAATAGGAACCCCATAGCTACTTGACAGTTGTATATTACCGCCGTTTTCACTAAAAGCTCCAAAACTTGATTCACTATAAGAGCTAGAAGATTGTCCATTCCCAAATCCGTTTCCTCGAGATTGACCTAGACCATTTACGCGGGCATTTCCCCCGATGGGCGTATCGTAAAGTTTCGACGGGCCATTACCTGCGCTATTATCGCCGGACCCACTGAAACTTGTTGCTCCACCGTTTCTGTTAAAACTACCCCCGTTACCAAAATCCGGTGTTCCATATTGAGTGGATAAATCGGCTTGACCGCTATTCACACCAGAGATTTCTGTTCGTGGAGGTAGATACGAATTGACCGGAGGTTCCGAACGCGTCATCGCCAGCATCGTGATGAACGTTATTATACCGATCTGTGATAAAAAATTTCATGCACTATTAAAATGTAAATATCGACAAATCTTAGGAAAATTTTAAGACGCGTATTATGTAAAAGTTGTAATAAGATATTATATTAGCAATGTCGATTTTGCATCAAAACATTAAAAAAATTAAGTTTCTCAAAATTTTTCTTTAAACATAATTTTCTTCTAAAATGATAATTATAGAAAATTTCTCTTATTTTTAAAATTTTTTATTTTTCGGAATTAGATGATCTTACTATACCGTAAATTAATATAATGAATTTATGAAGTATTATATAAACACTTTTGTATAAATTTTTGTCACGATAAAGCTATAATTACATATTCATCAAACAATATCTATATTAAGTGAAACATAAATTAAACATAAATAAAATAAAATAAATGTAATAATATATTTTTAATTTATACATTTATTTTCAACAAATTAATTTGTCGAAAAATATAGTACTTATTATTGACGCCAAGAACAAATATATATATATATTCTCATTTTCGATTGAATAATTTTTTTGCTCGGCAATTATTTTTAAATTGTAACAAATATCCGAAAAAAATGCAACACAATTTATTATTAATTTCAAATTTTATAAGCATAAAATCAGAATATACGTTTATCACTTCTGCTCACCTTAAGCATGTTGACGACACTCGGTGCTTTTCAGCGGCAGAGAAAACAAATTTTTGTTACTTTATCTCTCCGAGGGAGAGTCCTTCTCCCTGCTCTCGTTACTACCCTTCCAGCACAGGATAGTCTCGAGGGAATGACAAACATGGGGTCCGCTTCGCTCTTTATATATCCCGGGACTCATCCGCGTTTCTAGATCATAGTTTGGTGCAATCGGTAAGATTTACAGCAACAGTTCGATGCAAGTGTGTCACGAGATGCCACGCGGAATCGACGGTGACGATGGAAAAGAGAGCCAGATCGGCGTACAAGTAAGCGTAATCACGAACAGATTCGCGCTCTATATCTCTGCGATCGCGTTGCGCCGGCGAATCGTTAACTCGTAATCATCTTGAACGTCTCTAAATTTTCTCGCGTGGAGCTTTAACAATCCTTGACATATCACTCTAACATCTCTTCTTTATAAAAAAACAATTATAAGACTGTACTTATTGACTGTATGTTCTAAAGTTCTTAATATAAGAAGTGAGAAACCTCATAATGATATCAATGTAAAAGTTTATTGAGTGACAAACAAAAATGTATAATAAGGCTTTTATTATTGATACAAAAAATTACGTAATACAATATTGAAATTTATATGTGGTACATACACAATGCCTGTCGTACTTAATTGATTATGACATACGTAACTATATTCTCTATTACTCAATCTCCAATAATTTTGTAGGGGAATCAGAAGAAAGGCCTTAATGCCGCGATCGACGCGTCAAGATGCCGTTGAAATGTGCACGTGAAATGTCCTCCAATTATAAGAAACCTAAACAGCCGCGGCTTCTCCGTCCGCGTAGAGCTGATGCAATAAACCCGCGTGACGCAAACTTGCATAATGTATCTCTGTCTCATCCAGCCTACCACGCTGCCATCACCTGCATACGAGTGCTCGGATTGCACAAATTTTCCTCGGACAAGATATATCACATAATTGTACGTATATGCATACGTTTATATATAGAGCATAAAATAAGTATATAACGCTTATAAAGTATATTATAATTATGAAGCATTCAATTTTCTCAATGTACTCTCTTATATGATTTTAATATATATTTTATTCTGATAAATATATATATATATATTCGATTTAGATGATATGATATGTAAATTGGATATCTGTAAATAATAATGAAATTTTATATCAAAATATAAGATTTAATATAATTAAATGCAAACAATACATGTGCAATTTTATTTCTAAATTAATTCTTTATTAATTTGAGTAATGTATTTATGATACAAAGAAATGACATTCATTCTTACATATGGATATAAATATCTCTATGTTAACTCTTTAACTATCCCTACTGTAGTAAACGGGATTAAAATAAATCAAATATCGTATAATAAAATAAAAGGATGTATGCATATGTTTGTTGCATACACTATCCTTCTTTCATCCGCTCGATCATTCGATTACATTTTATGTTGAACAGGTACGGTGGACGCAATCTCCTTGTGCGAATACATGTTGAGAGATGTTTTGTATGGAACACGATTCTTCTCTAGATACATATCTCTTGGTACGGGCTTTGTGTCATCTGTGTAAATAAGAACGCGTATGTATACCAGTCGCTTTATACTATAGCAAATTTCTACACTGTCTCTCGATCGTCATCAATTATCCGTGTAATATGCAATGCTAAAATAAAGTTCTCACGCTAAGTTTTATTACGGCTATGTTATAGTCTGATTGTGAGAATATAGAGGAAAAAAGTTTTATGTCGAGAATTATATAGATTATATTTCAGAAAAAAGTTTTTTTTTTATAAAAAAATAAATTAATGAATCATTGGCTATTTTTCTATTAAGTAATAATAAAAGTGCATTTATTGATTTCCAAAATAAAAATAAAAAAAAAAAAAAAAAAACATTTATATAAATATTTAATTCTCGATTGTTTAAAAAAAGAGATGAAGATGCATATATTTTCCCTGATTCTTACGCATTCTTGCGCATCCTTGTATACACATTCTTATTGTATATATCGTGCAATCTCGTGAGGATCATGCATAATTCATAAAATTTTATTCATCCATATGTTTTCGGATATATTAAAAATAATTTCCGTAACGAAAAAGAATTTATAAAAATATATAAGATGTAATTATATAATTATTTACACATTTAAATATTTCTTTAATCTAATGTATATATTCGCATCATATACTACGTTCTTCTTGTGACATTTCTGTCTCTGGGTGAAATGGCCGCAAAGTGGAAGCATCGTCAAGCCAAGATAAATAATATTTTACTTTACAATGGTTAGAATAAACATTGATACAATTTTAAACACGTGCACTCTAATTATCTGTTATTTCGTACATTCGATAATTCATTTAATACAACAATATATCGAGAGGTTAGTCAACGATTGGAACAAGAAATGTAGACCTGTCAAGGTTGTGTATCATAGTGAGAACTTTTTAGTAGTCGATAAGCCGTACGATATGTATATAAATAGTAATAATCCTGACAGAAAGGTGAGGGTGAGGACATATTGCTTGACGCGCATGCATAAAATATTCTCATATTAATCAGTTATTATGTTTTCAGAATACTGTCCAGTTGGAATTGCGAAAAATGCTACCGGACTTGGTTAACCCAAAACTGCGCCACGAATTTTATTTTGTGCATCGACTGGATTATCCCACGAGCGGCATCATGTGCATAGCATTAAATAAAAAGGCAGCCAGAGCAGCATCGTCGGCTTTTGAAAATCAAAAAGTACAAAAGTTCTACTTAGCATTGGTACACGGTCATATACATGAACCTCACATCATAATCGACAAGCCTATTGGTTAGCAATTAGAATAATAGAGTGCAATAATACTGGAACAGAATTAAACTAGAGAAAAGATTGAGTTTTATCTTTTCCTAACTAGGTGATGATATCCGAGAAAAAAGTGGCAATCATAAAATGTGTACAAATGACAGTATCTTTTGTGAAAAGCCACGTAACTCTTATACAATATTAGTAGTATTGGAACATGGATCTTGGAAAAACAAACCTGCTACTAAAATATTGCTAGCACCTGGCACAGGTAGACGGCATCAATTGAGGGTACATTGCCATTATATTGGTCATACAGTTATAGGAGATTATACATACAGCGATGGCAAAGATATACAGCCTCGTAGAACTTATCTTCATTCTCTCAGGTAAAATTTATATAGAAACTCACTGTTTGGGTCGCATAATTACTAATATTATTTACTAATGTTATATTTACTTTTCAGGTTAATATTAAACTGTGATATTGAAAATATAGATGTAAGAACAGTAGATCCATTTAACGCTTCTATATTTTCTGATTATAAAGTGAAAAATGTGATCAAAATCTTGGATGAAAATATATTTTGCGATATAAGTAAACTAGAATAAAATTAAAAAGAATTTTTGTTACATATGATGCGCGCAAATTTATTGAATCACTTTGACTCCAGATTTGCTCACTATAAATTGAAAAGTAATTCTTGGCAAATATGAAGCTAGCATTATGCAAGCATATCGCGCGGAATCTTTTCTGTAGAAATATATGGAAGAAGTTATCATGCTTGACCAAGTAAATCCTAAAGCTGGTTGTTCAATTGCACTTTCAGAAATAACACTGTGATTATCTATAACTGCAGAAACCTAAAAATGCATAGAAATTTAATTCGATATCTATTATAACAATTGTTTTAATATTTACCTGATTAATACAGATCACACATAAGTCATCATTTTTACAAAGTTCGTGTAATTGTCTCCCAACATTCCTTTTACTTTTGCCTTGTAACTGATCTTTCCAATCTTCTACTCTATAAAGTGCTGCTATTGAATCAATCACTAATAATCCTATTTTATGAATATTCATCAGTGCTGGGACTTTACGCTGCAGACATAGTTCTAATTCGTCCTATAACATTTATTGTATATTATTATACATATAATAAGTGTAAAATCAATTGTATTAACGAGTTAATATTTTGAGAATTAGTAATGTATTTTATTAGATCATTTGTATTATTAATTTTAAACTGTTTTTTAATATATGTATAATTAACAATATAAAAATATATAATAAATTTTAATATTATAATTACAATGGTAGCTATATGAGTCACGAATATTACATCTCCATTCACAGAATGAGCTTTAGCTAATTCCGAGTTCTGCAGCAATTGTTGCAATCTTTCTGATGGAAAAACAGTTTCTGTACAAATATATATCGCACCTGTTAACATAGATATATTCCAATCATATATATGTATTTTAACTCACAATAATATTATGCATATTTTTGAAAAAACAAAATAAGAGAAAAAAAAAACCTTAAAAACTTATTTGTGCAAATCCGATAATCAAAATTTGTACTCTTTGATTTAAGAAATTGTATTTAAAATATATATTGGATGTTTTTTTTTTTTTGTCAAGGAGATTTAGGAGATATATCAAGTTCCAAAGCTACATGAAACTTTTATTTGTTATTTGACTTTATATCTCCTGAGCTAACATATTATTGTTTTAGACTTTTTGATTGTTACCAGCTCCGAGACCGCCCGCGGTTACTGACAGTTGGACAGAGAGACATAACTGCAAAGCCAACTGTGTCTTTCCAGTACCAGCAGCACCGTAAATTTGCGTGATACCTCGACAGGGTATACCGCCCTTCAATATCGCGTCCAGTTTTGAACAACCGGTTGTAAGAAACTTCTCTTTAATAGCAGCTGCATTTGTCACTGGCGTATAATCATAAAAATCATTTTATATATAAATATATGTATACAAAATATTCTTATTCGATAATCATAAGAAAATATCCTTTTTTTCAACAATACCTAGCAAACCATCCATTTTGAAGCTTATTTTCAATACTATACTTTTAATATATCGAGTACGTATTTAAGTATATGAACACGAGAATAGAAATGTTTTGACATACATGAATTCATGCTTATTAGAGAATATATATATTTTTCATATATATCTTGACAGGAACTTAAATTTATATATTAAAATATCTTAATCTCTGTACGTATACATATGATGTATACATATACATCACTGTGTTAATTATTTAATAAATAATAACTCAAAACAATCAATAATTTAAACGATTAATTTTTTAAACAGAATACATCACGATTAAATCAACTATTAGATGGTAAATCATACATATGTATTTTTTCTTGCAAATGAAAAGGCGCCTTACCGCCATCTTCTGCCTGTAAAGGAGAATACTTTACAACATAAAAAAAGTCCCTATGAAATGGTTAATAAAAAGATGCCTGACACGTATCGTGTATGGTGTATTTTTATGTGCAACTGGCATATAAAAATGTCAAATTTTGCTTAAACATCTTTAAATAATTGACAGAATTTTTTAATACTTTTTTTTTTAATATGCTAACCTTATTTGGAAAAACAACTTGATTCATAGCAAATTCGGTCATCGTACAAATTAAATTAGCATATTAGCAAATTATTAAAATAGAATACTATTATATTTATATTATAATTATCTTAATGTTTTAATTATTTGTTTTTATTTTGTTGTAAATTTATGTATGATCTTTAATTTGCACTAGTGCACACTAGTGCATCTGACCAAATTCATTGTCAAATTATTATCACAAATTATCAATGTAGATGCACATTGTTTAATCTTGTCATATCCTTTTTTTTACATGAATTTATTTATTTTCCTCCTCTTGATACTTTTATTTTACGTTTCTTTACATGCTTCTTTACTTTAGTTTTCCTTTTTTCTGCTTGCTGTTCTTTGACCGCCTTTTTACGCGCCTAAAATTAAAGATAATTTATTAAACAGTTAAACAATAGTACAGAAAAAAATAATATGTATCTTACTTTTTTACTGTCGGGGCTTTCGTTTCGGGGCCTAGCGGAATTTACGAATTTGCTCTTATTATCTTCACTATCATTTTCACTATCAGAATTATCACTACCTTCAGAAGAGCAAGTATCACTTTCGTCTTCTATATTTTTGTTATCTTTCTTGTGTTTGTCAGCTAGGATCTCAGGTGTTTCTGCAGGCTTAGATAAATCCGCTTTCAAGCCAATTAATGTTTTATAAATCAAATCTTTTCCAGATTTTGCAAGATTTATATCACGTTCCGCATTGACTACCTACAAAAGAATATACAAAATAAAAACTTATATCTTTTCAACAGAAATTTTATTTCTTTATTCAAATGAATATTAGATATTGTATTGCATTTATAATAATAGATGATACCTGAGTTAATCTTTGAGGAATGTAAGCTTGCTTAAAAACTGCCTCTTCTATTTGCTGCTGTGGATCATTTTCTTTATTTGCCTCTTGCATCTGAATGTCCAGATATTTGTCCATATTTTTTTCATTTATAGTTGGATCCGTTATAAAATCAAATAGTGCTTGAAGTGACATAACTCCCACTTTACGCTTTTTGAAAAATGCTGAAAAAATAATATTAATATATTAGAGATAGATTTTTTAATTATAATTAAATAAAAATGTCATAAAATACTTTTTTCATACCTGTAATATTGCTGCAGTCATTCCTTAAAAATTCAATTGCATTACAATGATCACGATCTACTGCCTGTGAAACATCAATGATTACAATCGATTCATTGTGATACAATATATTATACTCGCTTAAATCAGCATGAACAAGCCTACATTTGTTGTACATTTTCCACATAATTTCAATACACTCTCTGTACAACATCCTCGATTTTGAATCTGTAAGCGTAGCGTCCTTTAGTTTAGGTGCTGCCCAGCCGTTTGAACCCAGAAACTCCATTAACAACATGTGACCACCATATAAAAGTGGCTGTGGTGCTCTGACACCAGCTTGTTCCAAGCGTTTTAAATTAGAAAATTCCTTTTCCGCCCAAATTTTTACCATTTTGCGTGGATTATGCAAAGAGTACACGTGATCGAAACGATACTCTCCTCTAATATACTTTTCTCGATTTTTAAATGTTAGAATGGATGTTCTATATATCTTTATAGCAATCTCGTCTCCGTTTTTCGACTTAGCATAATATACATTGGCTTCTTTCCCAGTCGAGATACAACCATTTATTTCCGCTAATACTCCTCTCTCAAACAGTTTGTGCAATTTCTTCTTGATACGTGAATCCAATACATTTTCGGTCGTTGCGTGATCACTCTTATCTTTCGTTCTTATGCGATCTTTATCAACACGTTTGTCATTTTCGATCAATACATTGGCTACATGATCTGGTAAACATGATGGACCCTCATATTTCTCTAAATTAATCTTATTGGCATAACGAGTCAACAATTTATGTTTTGGTTGGTAATTTGTTACCTTGGTAGATGCTTCTTGAGTATTGAGTCTTTGTGAACTCGTTTTTATAACAATATTCTTATCTTCATATAAATTATCATAATCGTTACAATAATATTCATCATTGTCACTGTCTTCAATGTTGATCTCTTCATTGAATGTAACATGCAAATTGGCCACTTTTTTCTCGAGTTGCACATGGACATACATATCAAATGTTTCTTTGACTTGGTTTTGTCTATGAAAAATGAAATATAAATGTATAGTGTATGTATAAAAATACATATATATATATATATATATATATATGTATAATGATATATGTAGTGCAATATTATATATATTATAATGAAATATAAATATATAGTAGGTTTTTTAAAGAATTAACAAATATAATATATATTTGCTTTACTATTGTTTTATTATTAAGAATAAAGAGAGCCATTTCTATTTCTTTACTTATTAATATATATTTGTCATTGTGTAAATAATTTATAAATAACTTCAACTTCTTTAGTAATTTTTTAGGTTACTTTTTAAATTTAAATGATTACTTTATTCATGATACACTTGCTGAAAATGAAATATATTTATCTAAAATATAATACTTAGGATCCACTTCAATCAATTCCGGTTAATTAATTTTCTTTTTCTTTCTTATGGATATTTCCATGAGAAGAAAAAGAAAAAGAATTAACTGGAGTTTAGTCAAAGTGGTCCTTACATGCATGGTACTTTGTCCTCTTCTTCGGCGTCGCTAAATTGACCCTCTTCGAATTTTTCTGACATGATTAAATATTCTCTTTGGACGATAACTTATTTCCTATGTTCATTAATTTCGATGTCTCGTTCTGACACGTGCTTACGCAAAATTCGTATTGCGCCAAGTTATATATATATACATATATACACGTATATATGTATCAGGGATGACAGAATGCAAAAGCAAGAACATGCAATCGTAGTGGAAGGAATGACGTATGACATACGTATACATGTGCTCGCTCTTCATTCTGACATCCCTGACATATGTTCTGAGAAGAATATCAAAAGATGCGTTCCATTTGACATCACAAAAGATTCGAACTATTTTAAAATCTTTCTTCTTTTCGTCCTGATTGGTCAATCAAAAACGATTCGATATATTCTTGTAGCACCAAACGAAACACATCCAAAATTAGTTCGTTATTACAGATACGTAATATCATTGGTTTATTCTTCAAGATCTATATTAGGTTTGATTTTTACTCGACTTCTAGTAAATTCTTGCATTCCTTAACAATTTTGCTTATCTATATGTTTCGTTATCTACGATTTAAACGTAAATTTGTTGTTTACATCAATATTTAAACTATCCAATTATGTTGAGCTGATAGAGAGTAAGCTTTTTTTCCAAATTTTTATATTAATACTCTTCTAATAATACTAATTTGTTATAATCTAAAACTTTATGTATATATTTAATATGTATATTAGTTCTGTTGTACAATTAATATCACACCTGATTAAATTGTTTTATTAATTAGAAATATACATAAATGATTTAGTCTCTGTGTTTATATAGCTAACGTGCAGATAAAAAAATTAAATGTAATGTTTTTTAAAAATTAGTGTTAATATTTCTTTATAACATTATTTCTTGCATTGCAGCAATAAATAAGATTATTTTATATGCTGTATATATGTTGTATAAATAGATACAAACAAGATTAACTCAAAGTGACAATATTCAACCATGGAAAATATGATGCGATCTATACAAGAATGTAATGGCATTCGTTATGCATCTTATAGAACTGCTGCTAAGATGCAAATATTACATAAAGAATTGAATAGTAAGTTTCTCATTATCTTTAATTTTATGTAAAATAAAAAAATTGACCTTTTTTTAACTATTTTATTTTATTTAGTGCAACATGTGCAATTGGAATTAATAGCAGGAGTATTTGAACGTCATAGACTTTCCATCACTGAAAATTGTGTTAATTTAGACTCAAGTGAGATCGAGGATGTTTTATCTGATATTTATTTTGCGGCACAGAAAGAAAGTAACTTCAATTTTGATGTTGATTTTCTAACAAAGCTTGCTACAAATTATATTCTGAATACTTTTGACAAGTAAGTTTTTGTTTTTCTTCCTATCTTTCTTTATATTTTATATAAATAATGTTAACATATTAATGATTTTGCTGTGCTTTGAAGTGTCTTTATAAATATATATATATATATATATGTAATATCAGCAACAAATAATTTTATAGTGAAAAAAAGGTTCTGATAAAATATAAAAATGTATTTAACATTTCAGACAAAATACTGGAAATATTTTAGTGTTTTCAGTAAAAGTTGCATTGGTATTATTAAGTAATGGTAAATTACAAGAAAAATATGGGTATTTATATCAGCAGCTAGCAGATCACAATGCATGTTTATCCAGAGCTGGTTTGCATACTTTATTAACAAATATCTGTAAAATAACAGAAATGCTTGGAGAAACTATAACATATGGGTATGAACAGATTCAGACACATATAGATGCCTGTTTTGTAAAGGTATAATACAAGTTATTTTGTGTTCATTATTTTTATTGAAAATGAGGTATTAAATCATCTTTTAAAACACATTTTAGTCTCAAGGAGGACTTGGAGTTACTGAAGCAGAGTTTGCTGAATGGATCATGCAGGAACCTCCTCTGCTTGTTTGGATAACAACGTTCAATCGAATAAAATCTGCAGAACATAGTAAGTGTGTGTGTGTGTGTGTGTGTGTGTGTGTGTGTGTGACAGAATTAAATTATTATATAAATATATACATAATATAACAACACAATATGACAATACGAATTATATTTTTCTTTGTAGTTGTACATAATATCAAATGTTCTTCATGTAAAGTAACACCTGTACAGGGACCAAGATATACATGCTTGAAATGCACAGGATATCATCAATGCCAAGAATGTTTTCTCTTAGGCAAGACGTCAAACAAGCACAAACTGAAGCACCCAATTCGTGAATTTTGTGTCAAGGTATGTTTAAATTTGTTCATCGTTTGAATTAAATTACTTAGAAAGATAATTTTTTTTTAGACTTCACATCGCGAAGTTACAAAACTGATTATTGAACTGATCAGAAATAAATTGAGACTGTGTCCCACCAGAACAATAGCAATAGAAGATCCAGTTGCAAATGCTACTAGGTTCGTGTAAATTACAACTTAACAATTTTATATACTTTATAAATGTACAATATTCTTTAGTAACTTTTTTATATATAGTAATGAAACAAGACGTATGGATTATGGTTCAGTAAGGAGTACTATTAAACGAAAGATTCTTAGTGATCCGCAAAAGGAATTACAAAGTATCATAATGCATTTGGAAGAGGAAAACCGACAATTGCAAATTGAATTGCTCGATATACAAGGCACCAAAGCAGAGAGACTTCAACGTCATAGAGCGACCATCGAATCTCAATTGCAACGACTAAAAACGCTTAAGGTAAATTAAGTCAAAAATTGTTTAGATATTGTTCACTAACTCTGCTTAATTTTTTTTAGAAATACTTATTTACTGATGTGACTCAAGTACCACAGATTATCACTCGTATGCAAAGCACTCCGATGTTACCGCCTTTGTCCTCCAGACTTACAGCACTGCCTCTAGAATTCGAATTGAGTCCAATTATCAGACAAGACATTACAGATCAACAAAAAAAACTTCACAGAAAAGACAAATTAACATCAGATTTTAATACCTCATCACCTATAGAGCATACAGGAGGGGAAGAAAATGCTAATGCTCTTTCTAGCACCCAAGAGGCTTTTACGAGTTCTGGATTTTCTGGTAATATACCAGAAAATAGTATGGAATTAAGTACTTGGATTGGAGGTGAATATAAAGTTTCTCTCTTTCTTGATGTGGTTAAAAACAATTATTGATAGAGAAATTTGTGTACATGTTAAATTTTAAATTTTAGGAAGGAGAGAATTGAGTACAGCTGACAGTGGTTTCTCTCAGTGGTTGGCTGCTGGCAATTCGAATTGCAAGAATAACTATGTGGCTAATGCAGCAATTAGTAATACAAATAATGACTCGTCACTTGTAGCTTCTCAATCTCCTACAGGCATTCATAGAGACAATACTCCGTCTTCGTTGCAACGGCCTGACAAACATTCACAACATAGTAGCTTACAAAATATTCAAGGAGATCTTAATGATATATTAGACAGACTGCAAAATATGGTTGCCAATGACTGTTTGCTCGACGGTAAGTTTTCAATAATTATAAAAAAAGAAAAGACAAAATATAGATTTTTCAATATAACAATTTTATAATACAACTATCTCAATATATTTACGCCATATGTTAATGCAATGTATATATAGCTAATTTATAATGCGATTTTTGTAGAATCATATGACGGCAATGACAATTGTAAATTGAAACGTGCCACAACAGAAATGGAAGATCTATTAACTGGCCTCATTGAAGGTATGGAATCTCGTAAAAGTAAACTTACTACTATTGTTTGAAAAGATTAATACTTCAAATCTAAAACTTGAGTATGATACATTTAAAAATTTTTATGTTGCTCTTTTTTTTATATAGCAATGACTTTTTCTTTGATGCATAATTTCGATAATAATCTCAGATATTCTTTTTTAACTCATATTATTTTTTGGCATAATTATAAAACTATATATAAATGTGCCATTTGATAACATTATGCATTATCCAAAGAACATACAAAATAGTAGTTATTGTAAGCAATAATATGTGCACAAAGATTGCATTGCACAAAGATAGCACACATTATAATCATACAGTTATATTTAACATAGTGGTCAAATGTAATTATAAATGTAATCATTATATTTGATAGACTAAAATATTTTGACTATATGTATATGTATTTATATATTATAATATCTGTGCAATTACATAAAAGAAATAATCTATTTTGATATTCCTATTAAAAAAGAATGTCTTATCATTGTCTATAAAAAAATGTGTATAAATTTTATATATACATATGCATCTTTTTAAGAATTACAATTTACTCACAATTTACTCACAACTAATAATAAATCTCTTTATATATAGTGCAAGAAGGATCACTTTATAACTCTTCATTTAACCTTTCTTAAGTTAATTCGTTATTGCTCTTATAGATACATGTACATTTGCACACGTTATACTTTATATCAAAGTATATTTTATTTTTCATAAAATGAATATTTTGCATACATACATTTGATCGAAACGTAAAAGTGATAGATTTCTTTGTTTTCGATTATAAAACGAGTGTCTTATATTCTAAGTTGAAGTCAATTTTACGACCCGACTAGATGATTGATTATGACATAATTTACATAATCAAAAGTAGAAAAATTTGTACCTATAATGCTGGCATACCATACAAAAGTCTTTGAAATTTAATACTGAATAAATATATCAAACATTTATTACATATCCTTCTCTAGATGTAGGGTATCAGTTAGATAAGTGACTTTGAAAAGTCTCGAAAAGTGCGTTTTCTCCGACGGTCGATTGACCGTCCATGCTATCACGCGGACACCACGTTCGCACCATCGTTCTATTACACGTCTGAAATAAAATTATATTGCAATTATATATATTATTCTTATGAATATATACATATAAAAATCGTTAAGCATTCGATTTGAATAACGCTACATACGGATTTATTATGTCCTTGTGCAATAATATAGCAGAAATGCCAACAATATAATAAACGAAGCGAGATAAGAACCACTCGTACAAAATCTCCAATATACAAGCTGCCAAATGTTTAAAAGGATTATGAAATCGTACCGTGCCAATCGTTTCTAGACCGGCATACGATAATCTCGAAAAATAATACGGCCTCCAAGCAAGACTCGAGACAATACGTGACTCTTTCTTTCGAATCTGAATAAATTAAGAATATATTTAGTTAAGAGGTATTTCTTTCAAGCGTCTAAATTATTAATATTTGAATAAAATTTCTACATGTACCATATATATTATGATTGGATTGAAACTCGACACGAGGCCTCTTTCAAATAACTTTGGATATTTTTTGTACGCATCCAAAACAACTTGCACGACATCCATCCTTGGTTCTTTTATGTCTATAATTATTCTCTGTTCGCTGTTCAGACATTCTTGCAGTACATCGTCTAACAATGCTATTCTCTCACCGTCAGAAAACTTATTCCTTTGTAAAAAAAATATATACTTTTTTCTATTAAAATACTCAGATACATATTTACTATAAGATGGATTTTATATTATAAATGATAAATTGCAAAAATATATATATATACAATCATACCTATGCAAGCAGGTAATTATAAGTTATATATATATATCATACCTAAGTGGATGATTATAAGTTATATCTAATTCTCTCAATTCCTCCCACGTCATCTCACTAATTGTTCCTGTTTGGCCTGTAAGTCTTTCAATTGTTGGGTCATGGAATATTATTGGAATGTTATCTTTTGTTAGTCTTAAATCAAGTTCTACAGCACTGCAGCCCTTTCCCTTGGTCTGTAAAAAAGTAAGGTAGATAATGTATCAAGTTAAGGAATATAAATTATTAATTATAAGAAATATAAATTATTAATAAATCTTTAGAAATATAAATATATAAATAAATAACATCTACAAAAAATATATCTATTGAACAATTATAAATACAATAGAAATATATAATTAAATAGGATAATTAAAATATTAATGTTTTATATCACTAAATAATTTTATTAGTTCCTCCTATTTTATATTATGAAGCAGCAATTATGTTAAATAAGCCAATAACAAAACTGAGATACAAAAGTTTCATATCTCAGTATTCTGTTAGACTAGTCTAACAGAAATTTTACAAGTACTTTGTATAGCTAGATATTATATACTTTGAAATATGTAATTTTACATTTCGGAAAGCCAGCAAACTGTTTTCAGGATAATCGTATCCTCCACCACGGTGAGCCACCACTCGCATGCAGTATTGCTCTCCATTATCATGTTTTTCAGATATAGAATTATCTTTGCTTAAGTGAAGTGGATTCACACCGAGCACTTCTTGGACAGTTTTGACAGGCGGAGGAGACACTCGGGCCAGTTTTAGCGCAATCACAATAATTAACGAGCCCCAAACAATCCAAGGAATGCAAAATTCATACAGAATACTGATTAATATACTCAGCAACGTTTGTAAACATATCCATAATAAGGCGCTGTTTAAGATTAATTCGATGATTCTGTGCATTTTTTTTTGTGTTAAATTCTTTGCCACAATTACGTACTTAAAGATTCCCTTGCCATGTACGAAAAAATTAGGCGAATATTACGTGATCGCACACGATGTCTTGTTATTATTATTATTATTATTATTATTATTATTTAAAAGAGAGAGAGGCAAAAATTATTACTTCATAAAAAAATTATAATAGGAGTCGACAAGCATCGAAAAATGCGCGAGATCAAGCACAATTCTTGTCGCAAATATGTCATCGGTAATTCGTGCGGAACACGTCATTCTTTTTATCTGCAGGTCGTATATTTAATCTTTTATATAATGTACATCGATTTGAATGGGTTTTACAGCTTTTAAAACATCGCAGAGCGTTTATAATCAAGATTTAGACGTGTATGCGAACTAGAAGCTGTTTTTCTCTCACAATAAAACTCGTCGAAATGATTTTATCCATCCTTATTTTTTATCTCACTGTTTCTTTCATTTATTCCTTTACACTTTTTTTCCTCCCATTCGATCGATTGACGCGTAATTTATACGACGAATATCTCGTTCGGAAAATCAACACACAAATCACACGCCTAACAACAAAATTGTTATACGATAACGAGTACGCAATCTCGAGACTGATTCTTTTATGAAGGATTCATACTGTCTGCGATGTTTGTCGCATGACATGTGACATCCAATAGAAGAATTTGTTTTCTAGAGACAAAAACGTCATTAATCAGAACACTTTCTATTGGATCTGACATCCAATAGAAGAGTTTGTTTTCTAGAGACAAAAACGTCATTAATCAGAACACTTTCTATTGGATCAACTGTCATACAAACGTATACGAACGTATGTGAATCTTCCATTATACAGCACGGTGACAAGTAGAGAGAGATAACAATTTTTTCAAATTGTGTAAATCTTTTGCACGCGCAAAAAACGACCAGATTAATTTAATAATAATCATTAAGACTTTTGAATTAGATTTATGGAAGTAGATAATCTATTTATACACATACGTTTTTTTCCATTCTAAATATGTATAACATATCTGTTCACACGTAGAAAGGTTAAAAAAAAGTTTATACATTAAAAAGTGTTTAAATTACCCGACAATGTTTCGTCCATTTCCATAGCGAGTTTATATAGGAAACGTCACGTATTCTATACATATAAACTCGCTAGAGGAATGGAATGATTTAACTTTGTGAAAAATATAAATATGTATGAAATCGTGACGAGCAAAAAAAAAATCGCTGCGGTAGATGTAATTTGATTCGTGAAAGAGTACTTTGCGCCTTCTTGATTCATAATTAAATACATGGTCGATTATTATGCAGCGTGAATAGGGATTTTCATAATAAATGTGCATATTAAAAAACGGATTTTATATTCTTGGTGAAGATTGCAAATCATTTCGAGTGGCGAAACGTTTGAAAAACATTTCAACATAACTATTTACACAAGTATACATATAATGGAATCCAAGAACAAGAAATTTACCGCCTCGAAATATTATCTGGCGACGTATAATTTCGCACAGAGTTTGGGGTATGTTAATTTTTCTTTCAATATCAAATAAATAACGAAACGAGTAACTCTCAATTCACATCTCTCTAAAATATTTGCTTTTATATGTTGAATATTCTACATATGACATTTTTTTATTACTCTGTTATTTTTATAAAGTTTTTTTTCTGTATTTTTCATCTTATTCGAACATATGCTCAGTTTCGAAAATATAATTTTTTCTTCTATTTCAGATGGACTTACATATTGTATCAAGTTATACAACATTACATAAATCCTTCTCGTAACACTTTGTGGGATAAAACAGAGCAACCTGTAATTCTTTTCCAGACTGGAGCTGTATTGGAGGTATTTATATTTTATTGTTAGAGTAGAATAAGCAGAAACAAACAGGTCATTTTTAAAGTTAATAATTTTTAAATTTCTAGTAAAAGCATTATTAAAAGCAATATTTGGAGAAGTGTTATATAAATATTATATAATATATATAAAGTTACATGATACATATATATATATATATGTATACTATTTATATATTATTTATGAAATATGTATATATTTATATATGTACATACTATATTATTTATGAAATTGATTTGTTAAAAAATTATATTTTTTCAGATAATACATGCAGCAATTGGACTGGTACCTTCCAATATTATAATCACAACATTCCAAGTTCTCAGTCGTGTCATGGTTGTGATTGGAGTTATTTTGGCTACTCCTTATACATATGCTGCTGCATCTCCAGGGCTTCCACTAGCTCTTATTGCATGGTCTATTACAGAGATTATTAGATACTTTTATTACTTTGTGAATCTTATTGGTATTATGTCACATATATTGATCTGGCTTAGGTAATTAATCTTGCCATAATTAAAAGATTTCAAGTTTGACATAGATGTGATATTATTTGTGTAAATATTAATTAAAAAATATGACTTTAGGTATAGCACGTTTATTATATTGTATCCAATTGGTATAACTGGTGAATTATTATGTTTCTATGCTGCTGTGCAATACTCTAATGTTAATCCCAATGCATGGAGCTTCATGTTACCAAACAAATGGAATTTCTCATTTAGCTATTTATATCTCCTGATAGCAGTTATGTTAGCTTACATACCAAGTAAGTATGCAATAAAATAGATTGAATAGTATAAAAAAGAAAGTTTAAACTATAATTTATATATGCATTTTGTTGCAGTTTTTCCTCATCTTTATCTGCATATGTTTGCTCAAAGACGTAAAATGCTGAATCCCAATATAAAGGCTCGTACTCATACTCATTAACTTATTGAGAAATTTATACAAAAAATATAAATATAAAAATAGCTTGCCATAGATATATATTTTTATTTATATATATGTATATGTATACAGATGGGATCTAAAAGGTGGGATTTTGTACTAAACATATATTATTAATTAAAAAATTATATATTAAATATATAAAATATTGTGTAATTCTTATTTTTAATGTAAGTTTTTGCATTATTTCGATCATCGTAAGATTACATTAAAGGGACTTGGGCGAGTTTTTTTAATTCATCGACTGATGAATCGCATGATGCGTAAATATAACACGTGCTGCATTTGCGCATCATGCGATTGATCAATTGATGAATTAAAAAAATTCGCCTCTTTTAGCGATAGAAAATCGATTATCGATTGTAGTGACGTTGTCACAAGCCGAAAAAGAGGTTATATATTTTATTGTATTAAAAAGGAAATATATTATAAATCTGAAAAAAATCCTCCATTTGTCTCCTCTCGATATAATTACAAATAGCAACATTAGGTTTTTAATATCATTTGACAAGAATTTAATACTACTAAAGAAGGGAGTCTCATCAGCGAAAAACATAACCTTCAAGATTTGTTCACATCGTTATTAGTATCTATCTATTTTAAAGTTAAGATATACAATGAAGATCACACAAGTATTATACAAGCAACACATAGGCAGACAGATTACTAAATTGTGGTATACAAAACGAGAGCGCAAGATAAACACTGACAAGATAGACAATTATTTGTCTAATAAATTTGGGATTCAGGTGAAGGATGCTTTAGATGTGAGCAATCCAAAACAGACTTATCCGAGGTACTTAAAAAAAAAAAATATATATATATATATTTTTACAAATAATTATTATATGTATCATATTTGATATCAATTTTAAACTGTATTTTATATATCAGGTTAAAAATAGAAGGATTCCAACAAAAAATAGTTTTTGACGAAACACATCCTGATTGGAAAGCTCAGGCTTGTTTAATATTTAAGGATCATAATGTGCTGCAAGAAGGTTTTCGCCAAGCACAGATATTAACAAACACTGTATGTTTGCCAGATAGCTCTTCAAATTATATACAAGATCCATCTCTAGAACTACCAGAATATATAGATGATATATTAAAAAGGTATTAAATTTGGTTTTTTTAATCATATATTTATATATATTATATCATACATCATATGTTTTTTGTCATTTTTAGGATAATTTACACTTCAAACATATTTGATGCTCATCAAGAAAGGTTACCAAGAAGAAAAGATCCTGCAAGACCTGCATGGGTGTTTCCCAGAGATTATGGCATAACCAACTGCAGAAAAATGTTAGCAAATTAAGAATTAAGTATTTTGACATATATAGAACAATTTATACATTTATTTCTTAACTATATATTTGTGTTTTTCATAGGCGGAATTTGTCCAGAAAAATGTTACAACTTTGTGAATCTTTATCTGGTCCAGATATTGCAAAGAAACGATGTATATTATATGATGGCATTACAAAATTAAATTTAGGTAATCTATAATTATAGATTTAAATATATTAAATATTATATACATAACATTGCATATAATTTTTGCAGAAAAAGAATCAGATCTCATCCAATTTACCTTAAGATCAGATGTGATGGTCATGTCGGCAAGCCCTTTAAAACCATTGGAAAGTTCTAATTGCAATGTAGAAATAGATCTTCCAAACATTTATCCAATGCATTATACTATCAGTTTGGATCAGACAAATTTCTACAAAAGTGAAGATATATATCGTGAGTTTAATGGCTTGTTATATTCAATATATTCATTGTCATCATTATATAATAAGTATATTGTATTTGACAGCTGTCAACGCAACAACGCCTTGGAAAAATGTGCACACTATCTTTGTGCACTATGACCCAGAGGAAGTAAAAAATTTGACGGAATTGGCTGTAACGGAAAATCAGATTGTCGGTCGCACCTTGATAAAATCGTATACCATGGCAGCGTTTTGTGCACGACAAAAGTTTGGCTCATCAGTGAAAAAATTGCCAGAACCCGTGACCTTGCAATGCATTCAGTCGGACGGAAAAAACTATCACTTTTTTATATTTCAACTCAATTCGTTAGACGCTAACGATGTCAATGTGAAAAATTTCTGGTGCGCTCTACCACCATTGACACTTTACGAAAAAGCTGAATACAACAGTGCCATACCTAGAGTCACGGATTATAATCCAGAAGTGTTTAGAAGAATATTAGCATTTTACAGGAATGGCAATTAAATAAAATCTGTTAAATGAAATTGTTAATGAATTTTTAATTTTTTCTATATAGAACAGCTTTTATTTGTCATATAGATTATGTGCATATTATTATTAATATACAGCATATGTACAACATTGTTACATGATACTCAGAAGATTTTCGAAAAGAATACTTGCTTGCACATTTGGATTAATTTCTTTTGGTTTTACGCGTAAACGATGATCCTGTGGCGGTTTTATTAAATTCTTCATTGATGGATAAGGTTTGGTGTAAAAATATTTGTGACACAATGCCTGCACCAGTTTATTAATTTTGTTTATATCATATATATATATATATATATATATATATATATATATATATATAATTATACATGCAAAAATAATCTTATGTTATAGCACCTGCTCAGCTGTCAGACGTCTCGACGAATTATAAATCAAAATTTGTCTGATTAAATCGGTAGCTTCTGGTTGTGCATCTTGAATAATACTCTCCCACGTCGTCCCTTTGTTATAAGGAAAGCTGATTTTATTGTAATCTGGTAATGAAGTCAATTCAGGCCATGATTCGGATGTAGGAGAGCCTAAATACTTCAAAACTATAGCTAGCTGTTCGATGTCAGTTTCACCCTGTTGTATAATTTTATATACAACACCAAGATTTTATACCATATTTAGATCATATATTTTATTAATTTATTTTAATGAAAATAGAATATTTACTGGAAATAATGGAGAAGTGTTTAACATTTCGCCGAATATGCAACCAATCGACCACATGTCGATCGCAGAGGTGTAATATCGTGCTCCGTAGAGCAATTCCGGTGCCCGATACCATCTTGTAGCGACCTGATGCGAATACGCTTTTGTACTATCTCGCCACATCAATCTGCTCAAGCCAAAATCTGCAATTTTCAAGATACCTACGGCACTAATCAATAAATTTGCAGGCTTCAAATCCTACAAATTAATTTTAAAAACTTTTCAATATTCTGGAAGAAGTTGTATTTATAAATCTAAACTCAAATAGAATTATTTTTGAGTATTTGAATATTGAATACCCTGTGTATTATATGTTTTCCATGTACATATGCTATACCCTCTAACAACATTTTCATATATGTTTTAATTTGTGTTTGTGTCAAGGATATATCAGCATCTCTCAAGACTTCCCATAAACCTGTTGGCATGTATTCAAACACCATTATAAAGTCCAAGCCACTTGGGAAAGCATCTAACAATACAACAACCTATAAGCAAATTATGAGTATGAATTATGACAAATACAATAACAATACTAAATTAAAATATAAATGTTTAAAAAAGTATAATTAATTTCTGGTTTTTTGCTAATCTAATAAAATTAAATAAAAAGAAAAAAATATACATAAGGATGCTCGAGTTGCTGTAAGCTTTTCACTTCGCGTATGATAGATACAGGTAAACCATCTTCAGTCCTTTTAATTAAGATTTTTTTAAGTGCCACTTCCTGATTCTTGGATATATCATGTGCTTTCAATACCAAGCCTTGCGCTCCTTCACCAATTTGACCATTGATAATGTATTTTTCCATATCTTACTTTATCTTAAATATTTATGTTTTATTATTTTACATATTAGAAAAATATATTGAAATTATTTTAAACATTTATTTTATATATAATTAAACAATATATTCATAATGCAAATTACATACAATTAGCTAAATAGTATAATATTAAAATATTCCTTGCATATTAACTGTATATAAGGATATTTATTTAATAAAAAATATTTATTAAATAAATATTTATGAAAGATTGCACAGTTTGCTAACATATTATTGATGTTTGAGAAATTAATTGTCAAGTGCACGTGTACGATACTATTGTCCTGTAAAGAAAATGTTTTATAGTTTCCATGGTTACCAGTATGATACATCATGTACATACATACACATACAGCATGTACGTGTGCATATGTAAGTGTCCAACAATAGTAGGTCTACGGTTCATTAGGTCCATTGAATGGACCTGAATGGTTGAGTGGACCAAATTGGACTAAATCAGACAGAATTGGACTTGACAGAAGTGATGATGCACGCGCGAGTATATGCATATGATATGTATGTGTATTAGTATACTTATTTTACAATATTTTACAGTTACAAATGCATAGGATAACGATTAATTTGTTTGAATCGTGATTAATTCAATTAACAATCTGAATACACAAAAGTTGATAACTGTACGTATTTAGGTTATTTAAAATACATTATGTTATGTAAATGGCACAATATTTATATATGTATGTTTGAAAAATAGCCTGTAACTCAGATGGATAAGCTACAGACGATCGAATAAAAGAGGAAATAATATCGACGAAAAAATGAAGCAACAAATAATTGATTCCAAAGCAAATCCAACTGGAGAAGCCGATGATTGTCTCTTTGAATATTTGCATGCTGAATTGGTCAATTATGTTCTAAGTAAATCATCTAATGCTGCAGTAAGTAATAGACATAAATATTAATTTATTATAAAAAAAATTCTCTGAGTGAAAATATGTATTATTTTTAGGAAGGTGAAGAAGAGCTCTCACGTTTAGAGTGGATGGGATTTAGTGTTGGATACAGAATTATTGAACGATTAACAAGAGAATGGAGCAGATTCAAGGATGAATTGGATATGATCAAGTTTATTTGCACAGATTTTTGGTCTAGCCTATATCACAAACAAATTGATAACCTCAGAACTAATCATCATGGAGTATATGTACTGCAAGATAATGCCTTTAGGTTATTAGATAAAGTTGGTACAAGCAACAGCAAGCAGTATCTTAAAGAGAGTCCTCGGTTACTGGCTTTCACTTGCGGTCTTCTAAGAGGTAGTTTAGCAAATCTTGGTATTATCAGTACTGTTACAGCAGAGACTACTACATTACCGAGTTGCAAATTTCATGTTCAAGTTCAAAAAATTTAATAACTATTTTATTTTGATTTGAAAAATAAAAAGATACACAGATATGTAAGAAGAAACATAAATGATAAAATGTAATATATATATATATATATATATATAATAAATATATATGATAAAATTTCTTGTATTTCAAATATAAAGAAATATAATAGATATTTATTATATACTCTTTAGAGATATTCTTTATAAACAACGGGTTAATTAAAAAAACTGTTTTATTTATAAGGTTTTATAAAATTATTTTGGAAAGTAATAATCCCTTTTGACTAAATAAAAATATAAAGAATATCTTTAATTAAAAACGACCTGACTAGCCAAAATTATTCAATTTATTTACACGACGTTTCGACCATATGGTTGTGGTGCTTGTTTGTGTTCATCTCAAAATTAATAACCATTGTTTTTAACTAAGTGACATATTTAATTATTCCATCATTAAGTTCTACCTTTAAACATGTCCCATTGGATTCTTTCTTCTCTTTCTTAATTTACGTTTACACTTGAAAAGGACCACAACCATATGGTCGAAACGTCGTGTAAATAAATTGAATAATTTTGGCTAGTCAGGTCGTTTTTAATTAAAGATATTCTTTATATTTTTATTTAGTCAAAAGGGATTATTACTTTCCAGAATAATTTTATAAAACCTTATAAATAAAACAGTTTTTTTTTGCATATCCATGAATTATGAATGTTTTTATTCCAAAGTATATTGAAATATATAACACATGTATATTTGTTTACACAATCATATGTTTGATACATTTTTATTTTTTTTCACTTTGATTTACACAGTTACATAATTTATAAAATCATTACAAAAATGTGGATGTATAAAACTTAAATGCTTTAAAATTTACATATGCTAAGACATTAGGAAAAATTGTATCATTATACTTAGAATTTTAAATATGTATACAATTTTCTTCATTGGAATTTTATTATTACACAGATATAAATAGTAAATTAACTTCATACATTGTATAGATACAATAAATAGCATCTGATATAATGTAGCAAAGAATTCTGCAATCCATTCATTCTTGTATTTAAACTTTTTAATTATCCTAATATAGATATTGAATAAATGATAACCTTGCTTTATCAAATATTATATTGGTAAGCTTTACATAATGCCATTACTCTGCACTGTATTATCGCCCTTGCTAATGAAATTGTAAATGTCATTTTGATTTACAATTCCGACCAAAGCATTATCGTCATTTAAAACTACAGCATAAGATTCTTTTTCAAGAATACGTGATAGTTTGCCTAGTGTAATCGAAATTTTAACTTTCGTAAATTGCTTGATCATGACTTTCTCGGCAGAGTCAGTTTGTTTCATCGCACCAGAAATCAAATTAGACAAGAGCGCGTCTGACGTGATAATACCTTTCACGTGTATTTTCTCGTCATCAGTTACCAATAATTGTTGAATGTTATTAGTAGTTTTAAAAAAATCCACAGCATCTTGACATGACATTTCCTTTAATAATATTGTAGGCTTATTTAATGTTAAATTCAACAGTGGTATATTCCACCACCATTTGTTTGTCTCTATTGAAGTTTCATGCGTCTAAAAAAGAAAAAAAGATTATGATTTAATAAATATTTTACTGTTTCTATAATAATATGTAAATTATATCTTAGGTAAATCTTAGATAGATCTTATTGTAAATGATTTTACCAAAAAATCTCTGGCTTCCATCCATTGGTCTGATACAAATTTTGTCATGTAATTGCGTATGCCATCTGGCAAGACAATGATTAAACGTTTATCCGCCGGCAGATTTTTAGCGATTTTAATTGCCGCCAAAAATGCCGCTCCACTACTACCTCCGCACAATAATCCCTCGTGACGGATTAATTCACGTGCTGCGTTTAGTGATTCACAGTCCTCTGTCTTTATCCACATGTCAACAACATTGCGATCTATGACTGTCGGTATAAAGTCATATCTAGAAGTTTTTTTAAGGAAATTTTGTAGTCAAGTTTAGTTATTTTTATTCTATAAAAAAATGATAACACTTTATCTCTCAAAGACTATATTATTTTGCGATATACGTGATATGTACCCAATTCCTTCTACTTCATAGAAACCAATGCCTTCTTTATTCAACTCAGATGGCTGTGCCAAAATGCTTCCTACTGGATCTACACCAACAATTTTTATATTAGGCGACAGTTCCTTCAATTTACGCCCGATTCCAGTGATAGCTCCTCCAGTACCAGCGCCAACAATTACATAATCTATTTTTCCGTCACATTGGTTCCAAAGTTCAGTCGCAGTTCGATCATAATGTGCCAATGGATTGCCAGAGTGAGTATACTGTGTATTTGTATTATTGATAGATTTATCAGAGTTTTACTTGAAATTTCTTCTAACAGAAGACATTGAAATAAGAAGGATATTACCTGATCTAAAACAATACTATTGGGTGTCTTTCTCTGCAATTCTTGAGCAACGCTGATATGTGCTTCTGGACTATACCAAGCAGCTTCAGTTGGTGTTCTTACTATTTCTGCACCAAGAGCGCGAAGTACATAGACCTTTTCGTTAGACATTTTCTCTGGCATCACAATAATGCATTTATAGCCCTTGACTGCTGCAGCCAATGCTAAACCAATTCCAGTATTACCACTTGTTGGTTCAATGATCGTATATCCTGGTTTTATCAGTCCCTTTTCTTCCGCATCCTGTATCATCCTATGTGCTATTCTATCTTTTAAAGATCCTCCAGGATTAAAGAATTCACATTTCGCGTCTGTATAAAAAGATAGGTTAATGATAAAAATTTTCATTAAAGTTGCCAAGTTTTCTTTCATTTAAGATATAGAAATTTTTTACTAACACATTTCACATTTAATCCCATGTTTTTTAGGTATATTATTGAGCCGAACAAGGGGAGTGTCACCAATTGCACTTAAAATGTCAGGTAATATTTTGTTGCGATTTGGTATCCTGTAGAAAACCAAATATAATACATTTATTGGCATATTTTTTTGTATATTTTAATAATTAATATTTTTTATTCTAATAAAGCTAAACTAATAAATATAACTAACTTGTATGACAACTTTTCATCTATTATAATCATGCTTATATTTGCACGGTATATATATATATTTTGACTTGTGGCAATACATATGTTTTAAATATAAAAACGCTTCTCACTTTTATTTGACTTTCCATATTTTAATTATAATTTCATACACATTGCAATTTCTAGATAAATTTTGATATTAAAATTTAATAGCAGAATATATTATAGAAGTATTAAAATTAGTATATATAATTGCAATATGTAACATATGGCAAAATTGGAAAAATATATAAATTGTATTAAAAAGTTTCCAGTTTGACTTACTCTATTCGTTTCGTATGAGGTGAATTTTCCTCATTTGCTTTCCAAGTGCATTTAGATGATCTGTCTGGTCGCTTTAATTCCATTATAATTTTCGTCTTTTATTACCAATCAAATAAACCTTTCTCTAGAAAGAAAACATGTAGTAATAAATGATATAGTTAAATGTTTTTAAACAAAATTTTAAAAATCTCTCAATGATGCAATAACTCGATGTGTCATGTAAACTTCTGATTCATAACGTGATTATGCAGATTTATTCTTTTTAATACACTCGAAATAATTCTAAATGTCCTTTAAATTAGAGGAGAGAGGAAAAAAAATAAGAAAAGAAACGAGTAACGCGTGAAGAAAATATCGATATATGTTGTATTAATATTAACCTTGGATTAATTGTCAATTCAAGTATGAAACGTCTTATCAAACAATATGGTAAAACGCAAAAGAATCTAAATTACCAGAAATATCCAGGTGTATTACAATCACTGTCGGTCACTGTAAATATATATACGTACATACACAGATTTAACGGTCAGGCCGTATGTGTACATATATATATATACATACACATACAACGAATCGTTATCACATGTGTTACACGCTTATATATATATTACACGTGGTTATAATTCGTGTTCTAACATGTGTTATATTAACTTTATTTTTGTAATAAAAACTTTAGATATTTTTCATGATATAAATATAAATTTGTGAACAAAAATATTTCTTTCTAAAAAATAAATAATATATAAAAATTTAAAATACATCAATATAATAATCATCTGACGATAATTTTAATTTATACATCTCTATTTTACCGACTAATGATATGCTAAATTTAAAATATATAATAAAATAAAAAGGAGTAAATCTAGAAGAAGTTTTTACGTAATTATAAGAGAATAAATAATATTAATAAATATTAAATAATATTAAAATAATTATTAAATAATATAACTAATATAATAAATATAATTAATATAATTTTCAAATTTTTCGGTTTTAACATATGGACACATTATATATATATATATATATATTAGGTAGACACACATGTGTTCCTTTTCGTATTCCTATAAACAACTAATTTCATAAATTCGCTCATTGATAATCAATCGTATCCTTTAATTATATTTATATATTTATACCGAAGAAAAGCCTTAGAAAGATCACGGTGCCATTTTTCATACAACGCTTTTTCCACGTTGCATATACTGATGATAAAAATATATATAGTATAAATGTGTAACATGGGCATAAACTGGTTGATTTAATACAATATAATCTGTTTTGCTCTTATAAAAATTTGTCATACTATATATATATATATATATATATATATATATATATATTAAATAAATATTCTCTCTCCTGTCATAACTATTTAATTTACACGCACGTGTATATATTAGTGTTTGCTTCTTCTATCAAAGAAAGAAAAAGAAAGAGAAGAAAAACAGATATTTTATTATTTTATTTCATCATATTATTCTTAAAAATTATATTAATTATAATATAGTTAATTTATTAAATATTATTTAATATTTTAATATTTATTTATTATAAAAATATTTATTATTGTATGTGCATATATACATTATAGATTTTTCTAAAAAATGTTTAATTTATTCAGTTAAAATATGAATTTTGAACTCAATTATTTAATACACTACATATAGAATATACGTGTTTAATAAAACAATATTCATTTATAATTTAACTACTTTATTTTTATTTCATTGGATAATCAAAATTACTCTGACAAAAAATAATCGCTACTTTGTGCGTCATATCTTAACAAAATTCTTTTTATTTTCTGAGTAAAATGCATATTTACACTGCAATAAGATATATTCGCGGAGAATGCAATATATCTCTCAAGTTCCTTATTGTATTATAATATGTGCAAATACTTAAAAGGATTATGATTATCGGTCATCTATTTATATGCTTCAGTGCGGATTAATCATTATTATATGTTATATAATATGTTAAGAATCTTGCTCTTTTTGTCATCTTTATTTTTATTTCAATTTTGATTATGACAATTCATATTCATGCACATAATAAAAAATTCGTTAAACAACGAGAAGATTGAATAAAACAACGCGTTTTCCTTTTATATTGAAAATGAATAACAGTCATCCAACACTATGTGTCTTGATAACGCATTCTTATGTTTCAAAATTTCTGAAACATTGAGGCGTCCAAAAATAAACTGTGAATATAACGATGTTATAGCGCTTTTAGACGTTCAGTGATATGAATGATGTTTTTACTTAAGAACATAAAGATAAAGATAGCGCACAAAAAATTAATCGGAGAAAGAGAACGCCGAATTTATCACAGCGCAAATAAATCTCACTGCAAAATTAAATTTTTACAACAGAAAAAAATCACAAAAATAGTTTTAATTAATTTAGATATCTTTCTTTATATCTATATATTAGTATTAAGATAAGGAAAATGTAAGCTTTGCAAAATATTTTAAACATTTCTTTCTTTATATAAAACATATGTTTTAGAATGTTTTTCTCTCTATTCTAACAAGATTTCTTAGTAGTTTTTATAGCAGTATATTATTTAGATACTTAATTCTGTATATATAATATAACTGAATTATAAAACTATAAACATATATATAATTACAAATTATTATTATTATTATCAGATTTTAAACAATTGCAAACTATCTTCTCACTTTTAATTATGATACATTTGTGTTTAATATACATATCTTTCTTTTTGAGTTCTCAGATTACGATAGTTTTATTTTGTTAAGGAGGAAAATGCATTACGTATCCCCCTCCCCCCCCGGTTTAACGGGGAAGTGTGGGATTCATCCCTGTCTATAAAGAGCGATATACCTACTAAAAACCCCTATGTTTCACAAAGTGCATTTTTTAAGAGAAGCCTCATATTTTGTAATACATTTACATACACAAATATGTATTATATATTACATATTGAATTTTTCTTGATTAAATCATTCAAATAAATAAATCAAATTCGTATAAGGGATTTATAATAATTAATATATAAATAATAATATACAAATAATATTTACCCGGTTGCTCCGCCGATGCAGGAAGCCTCTCCTAGGCCTCCTCCTCCTCTCAGATTGTCAGGGAAGTCAGGATCTATTGCTTTATACGCGCGATATACTTTTTTAAATTTGTTTAAACCGCACAAAAATAAAATCGCGCAATATTTTAAGCCGTACAAAAGCGTAAAAAGCGTGTAAAAACGCGCAATAGTTTGGCGACACTCCCGCATTTTTACGCGCGATATTTTAACGGAACTCTCCAATTTTGGAACGATCGAAAATCCCATTTCATCACGCGCGAGAATCATATGCTTGGAGTCGACAAGTCGGGCACGACCAAACTCCGAGCAAGAGTTAAGTCCGAAGCGGAAGAAACGAAAGATAAATGAGAGACAAATGTCAAAAACAATAGCGCGCTTTATGTCACCAAGCTCGAATGTTATTATTTTATTACGAAATTATTTTAGACTTAGACGTATTTTAACATGTTAAGATTTATCGCGTAATATTATCGTATAATTATTACAAATATGCTAATAAGCGTTGCGAGAAACGTTGGCGCGCTCGGCCTCGAGATGACCGAACGCGAGACGCACATGCCGGCGCCGGCGTTGGAGTAAAAACACGTGCGCACACTACGCCCGCCGAACTCGGAATGAATGGCACACAACTGTCACAAGTCACATACGTGTTACGTATGTACACCGTACGAAGTACGAAGCAGTCTCCTCTCTCTTATTACGGAACGTATAACGTCAAGGAGAAGGGAGATTATGCGCTCTCTCTCTCTTTTTTTATTATTTTCATTATAATAAACATATATATTGAAACAAAAATTTTGTCAATGATTATATGTTAACGATTATTTATATGAAAAATAGAAATAGAAATCTCTATTATATATGGCTACACGCGTAAAAAGTTACTTATTAGATATAACTTAAATATAAATTGATAGTGAAAAATATGTAGAAATTTTGAAAACCACGTATATAAGTATACTGAATATAACTCTATTATAGAAATTTGTCACATTATATTAAATATATATATATATATATATTCTTCTCGTCGTATAACTAACATTTAATAATTCCTAATATATATTCCTATACACATGTGTTCTATCAGAGAAAGAAAAAAGAACAGATATTCTATTATTCTTATATTATTTTTAAAAATTAATATATTGAATAATTAAATTTAATATTTTTAATATTTACAAAAATGTTTTTTATTATATGTGTATGTGTTTATTATAAATTATTCTATTTAATTTATTTAATTAAAAATATAAATTTTAATCTCAATTATTTAATTTATAAAAAAGATTTTAATAATAATAGATAATTTTATTGTTTTTATTTTTTTTTTCAAGAATAAAATAAAGTAAATAAAACTATATTTCTTGCAAATATATTTTCTACATTATATTAAGCAAAAAAGCTTATTATATTACATATACATAATCCATAAACGGCCATAATCTAATATTGATTTACTATTTAATAATATGGATATATATATATATATATATATATATATATATAAAACCGGTTAGTTCATATCTATATATAACTGTTTTATCGTCACCGAAAGTGAATGTGGCCATGTAGTTTCAAACGGTAAAATAGATGTATGCGACGCTAGTGTACAAACGGAAAAAGCGTTGTATGAAAAATGGCCCCATATATCGTGGCTTCTTTCTGTTTATACTGATTACAGAAATTTATCTACAATTACGGAAGGAGACTTATACATTCGTAAATAATATATTTATATGATCTAAAATTACACAAAGCATGCCGCCAAAAAAGAATGCCGGTGCTGCGAAAACCAGTAAGGGTAAATCCTCGGAGGAAAGTGGAAAAGCAGAAAAGAAAGGAGGAACTTCAGTGAAAGTAAGTAATATATAAATTGATAAATAATATACCTATGTATATTATATGACTGGTGAATTGTTATCTATTATAAACTATTATCTAATGACAATCGAACATATTAAATTTGTATATAATTTTGCATACAATTGTTTACAGTTTTTCATACAGATTATTTTATAAAATTATTTTTTTATCTGCAAACACAGGTTAGACATATACTATGCGAAAAGCAATCAAAAATATTGGAAGCACTGGAAAAATTAAAAGCTGGTCAAAAGTTTAATGAAGTTGCAGCGACATACAGCGAAGACAAAGCCAGATCTGGGGTAATGTGAATATATCAAAAAAGATATCATCTTAATATATAAATTAAAAATAATTGTGTAATTATTTTGAAATATTTTGTTTATTATTTGAAGGGTGATCTTGGTTGGATGACACGGGGCTCTATGGTAGGACCCTTTCAAGATGCTGCCTTTGCATTGCCAATTTCTAATCTGGCATCTCCAGTTTATACAGATTCACCAGTGAAAACAAAATTTGGATATCACATAATAATGGTAGAAGGTAAAAAGTAATATAAAGTACATATTTTTAAAGGATTTTTATAAAGTTGTTATACATATTTGATTAAGTAAATACATGATATATATCATTTAGTACTCTCTTTGTGAGTCCTGTTTTACATCTCTGTGATATATATCTTTTATTGATAAATAATTTTATGTAATTTAAATTTTTATATAAAAAAAACAGTTTATGCATTTTATACAAGTAATTTAACAAGCTGTTATAAATTAATGTATGTTATGAATAAACTGTTGTTTTTAAATAATGAAAAAATATATGAATGTATTTATTATTCATAAATTTATTGCTATATCTAGAATGTGTACAATTGATACATACATTATTTTCGGAATGTAGTTATAACTTTTGCAATAATTATAAGAATTCCGTGTGTATAAACTGTTGTTTCTATTTATATTAAATTTTTCCTATCTCTAGGATTATATCTAGGAATATAAATAGTGATATTTCTTGGATTCAAATAATACCTATGAGTTTAATTAAATAATTCATACTGGGGGTTTAATGAGAAAGAATATGAAATATTATAATATTATAATAGTAATAAATAAGATGTTCTATATGCTACTCAGTCGCTTCTCTGGCGTAGACACACATTTGAATATTGTAACTTTATAGGTGCTTAAAACTATTTGAACAAAAGTAAAACTATCATGAAGTTTCTTTTCCATTATATGCGAAGATTGGGATTGGTAAAGCGAACATATCTAAGGAGAGCTTCATTGTCCTCGCAGACCCATGGTTTCTTGTGATGACATGCTACGTCATGCCAGTTCACTCCATCATTGTAGAATTGATTGAGGACAGCCAGGCAATTCTCGGGAGCGCCGCCCTGAATGGCTTCGCGATTATCAGGCTGCGGTTTGCCGATACTAAATAAAACACATATTGTCCAATACAGAATGCATTCTCGAAGATGAATCAAGATGTATACATTATCTTTGTCATTTGACATGGCATATGTGTTTAGAAATCTTGACTATTAGACGCATGATTATTGATTATAGAGCAAAGAATAACAGGGAATTACAGCGGACGGATAAAAAAGATTTAATCGCAACTTGTTCAACATCCTTGAGCTAAAAAATGTGAAGAACGCGTATGCACGATCTTGACTTCGACGTATCTCGATGCGTATAAACGTTGAAATAGCAACGTTGAAAGAAGCAAAATTACAGGTCGGTATTATACACGCCATGAATATGTAATACTGCGAATAATAAGGCTTACCCGCCACTCTCAGACCAGTCATTTTGGCCGCGATCATTAGTGGGTGCTAACTTCTGCAACTCGGCGGTCCAAAACCAACCGTTAATATGAAGGGGTTGTAGATCCGGCCTGTCGCAGCCCTTGAAGTCACAGAGCCGACCAGAGGTCCAGATATATTTCACTTTGTCTACAAGAGAAGCGTTTCAGATTAACATCTTTAATTTTTCTACTTCGACTGCTTGCGAAATGCAGAATTGATTTGCAAAGTAAGACAGTACTTTGAACGATGCGGCTTTTGATGAACTCGTTCTCTGCGGAGGTCTCCAATGAGACTAGATCCATGCAACGTTGACGACAAAAGTTTCTACCCGATAGCCAGTCTACTTCCTGTGCGGCCGTTCTCGGATCCTCCCATGAAAAATAATAGCCTTTTCCATTGAATCGTTGATGGATGATTCCTTTGAGAAAAACCACAATTAGAAGATTAGAAGAAAATTAAACCACAGGCACTAGACAATAGACAATAATCTTTGAATGTTCAAGAGGTATGTTTACATTAGGAAGAGCCTGCGGTCTCTCACTCGTTCCTGGAGTGAAAGTTGAGAAATTAGTGTCAGTCGTGACGGCGACCCCGGGCAATCGCAGTCACGACCTAGACATTGGCACCCGCGCTGTATGTTGATTTTATCATGCGCGTCACTTTCCAAATAAAGAAGAAGAAAGTTTTTTTATGAGGGGCGCGTCTTTGGAACGCGTGTCAACTGGCTACGCCTAATGAATAGATAATCAGTTATCAAGTTCTATATATAACATATTCTTTTCCATTCTTTCAATTTTACAATCTCGTCAATAATATTCCAGTCGACTATTTTATATTGGTTTTTTTATTCTAATCTAAATGACTTGTATCACGTAATTTAATTTTTTCATTGAGATCCATTAGAATTTTTACAACTTTTTTTACAAGATAAAGAAAAAATTAGCATAATTTTTATTTTACACAATAAAAAGAAGTTGAAATATTTCATATAAGGTTTAATTTTCTTTTGAGATTTTGATGCATTCTTTTGGAAGTTAAGTGTAGCAGTTGATAAAACTTTTATCTACGCATTCCTGTTTGCGATAATAGGACAAAAGAATATTCGAAAATGCTTGTTGAAGAATTTGGGAAATGACATTTCAGATTAAACAATTAACGATGATTTATTGTCGACTCAGCCGAAAACTCAATGAACGTGAAAGTGCCACCCGACATTCCGTACTACTTACGACGAGGACATTTAAAATTCAAATGCGTTCGAGTTACACCGCCGTCGGTGTCATCGTCACACTTTCTATAACGAACATTAAGAAAGATGTACAAGATTGAAGACGAACGGTCACGTGCAATAGTAACGATGTGACAGGATATAGTAGAGATGTCTGAGAATAGACGCGGAAGCTACAATGGTTGAAGGTCAAAAACGGAGTAGGAAATAGGAAAACAGGTGGAGGAGGAAGATTTCGCAATGCAGGGTCGTGGCTTCTCTTTAATCACAAATATTGAAAATACTTTCTCTGGTTTGTAGTTTTCTCGGATGTTTGACTGCGAGGGAAATAGAACGAAGACTCTCTCTCCGGCGTGAACTTTTAGAGAGAGCATTGGGAATACTTGTATTATTTACATCCTAGCCGAAGATTAATTATATAAAAATTCTAAGTAGCAATTCCCACGACCAATCTATTTGCATAAAGTTTCCTAGTAATCACAGCAGATAATTAAGTTAATTTAGCATTGGATAATTCGATAATTTATATACCTTTAATTTTTACAATAATGTGGTGAACAATATTTTATGATTAAAATATTTTGATATCCAAATAATATAAAAATTTGAAAAATGTGTAAAAGATATGCGTTAGTAATGCTTAATGCTTAAGAGACATTTTTAAAAGCTTTTCATATACGTTTAGGTAGTTTTCGATAAAAATAGTGATATATATATATATAAAGATACGAGTGATATATATAAATAAATGAGACTTACTCTGTGAGCAAAGTACTGGATTCGGCGATTCCAGAATCCGTCCGCTGGGTTGTGCTTGAAATTGGGCGGAGGACAGTGTCACAAGAGCAACAAAATACACGAGCAGTATCATTTTTCTTCTTTTCATTTACGGCCAATAAAAAAGAAATGCAAACAATTAATATTGAAGTTTGATTATAATGAGGGAGATCTGTTTTAATCATTTATTTTAATAATTAATCTTTTTTAATTCTAATTGATAGAAATGCTTTCTTTGTTATTTTTAGATTTAAATGCTTGATCTTTCTTGCAAAAGCGACCGTCCTCAAACCGGTTCTACAATTCAAACATCATATATAGGATGACACCTTGTGACACCGGTTTTACTTTAAGTGACAGCTGATAGAATGATTTTTTAAATTTTTTATTGCACACATATATACACGTGTAGATAAAAAAAATTCCAAAATTATATAGAAATTACTCTTAATAATTTGATACGGGATATATTAAATAAATAAAAAAGTATTGCGTGCAATGCTTTTTAAAAAATTTAAAAAATGGAAGTGTGTAAAATAATATAATTTATTTAATCGGATCGAATTATTTTTCAGAGATTATCTGTTAAATTTACCTGACACAGTCAGCTGCAACTCGAGTCTATTAGCAAGATTAGGCGTTTCAATGTTTAAACGCACTGATCTTCACAGAAGAAACTTCAATAGGACAGATCCTTCCGCCTGATGCTGTCCTACAGACGCTCAACGAAGAACTACAGTGTTTTCTTGGCACAGGCACCCCTATATATACACAATGAGGACACATCGCGTCAATACTTTTACCATCAAGTAAGCCACGTTTTCGAGCGTCGAAGTCTCCGTGACTTCGTCATTTGCCCGTCGAAGACTTTGATGCCATGCATTTCGTGTGGCTCGCTCTCGATCCCTCCTTCTCTTTGTTTTTGTGCAAGGGTCATCCTTTTAGACGTCGATTCAGAGCGAGCCACAAAAATTGCGCCTTTTTCTCTGAAAAATATGACATGCCCTACGACTTTTCCTTTCAAATATAATTATTCGGATGGCTACTTTCGATTTTCACTCGTTTACGAGTAGCTGATTAAACTGGCTTTAGTCGAGCTCATTAACTCGTGTCCAATATTCTGTGGAGACCGCAAATACTTTCTAGAAAATTTTGGAAAGGGCGTATTGTGTTGAAAATGTCATGCACACATAAGCCTAATCAATTTTTAGAGAATATAATGTATCTGAAAAATATTCAAAAATTTTCTAATGAAACATAATTTATAGGCTTTCTTTTCTTCAATTCTTTAAAATTTACTATTTTTGTATAGAATATATATATGAAAAGTGGAAAGTAAAATCGCTGTTGATGCGAGTGAAAGGAGAATACACGAAAGCATGGAAATTGAAATAACGCTGCGTCAAAAGAGTTCTCAGAAAAAAATATATTCTGTAATACATAAATATGTGAAAGAAATTAGCGGTATGTTCAGCGTAATCATGGATATTTGTTCAAGACAGCCGTTTTTGACTATGTTTAACATTGAAGATTTCTGAGAAAACGCAAACTTTCGCTAATATACGCCCGTGGAATTTTAAACGGCCTTTAATTTTAAATGTTTTTCTTACATGAATCCAAATTTAAGACAGAGGTGAGTTAATCGATTTGCAATGTTCTATATTTATTTTTAGACTTTTAGTTTTTGAAAATTTATTATAGAAACATATTACATGTTTAATTCTTTAAATTTATTATTTCTCACTGCAGAAATTCGATGAATTAAAAAATTATGAAAATATTTCTTTTGAAATTGGATGAGATTAAAGATTGATCTTACAAATTAAGAATAAGGGGTGTGTATTTTTTTAAAAAAGATAAGAAAATAATTAATTTTCATTTTTTAATATTCCATTTCTTTACTGTAATTGAAATGACACGATAGAAGTGCAGAGAAATTTTCTGTGAATTTATTTTCCATTTATATCTACGTTTGGACGTGAATATTAGTATTTTCATGTTATCAAGAACTCTATCAAATTTCTTATAATTTAGTCAGTATAATTTAACATTTTGTATTTGTTTTACGAAATAAATAGCGCGTTAATTTATTTCGCTAACATTGTCTGTAATTTCTATAATTTCAAACAGCCATGTTTAATTTTTCAGCGAGAATTTCTGTGCTATTATCGATAAAGGCGAATACCTTCAATGACGACCGTCGATAAATGCAGCCGCCGACATTACCGAGCCTTAAGAATAAAGTCGCATGGCGCATGTGCTGTGCGTATCACGAATCAGATGTTTTTTTTTTACTCCACAAACAAACGCTTTGACAAATATACACGTTTTCGTGGGAACGTATCGAAATACATGCGGTTTTTTGCTCGCTGTGCTCAAAGACGAAAAAAGAAGTAATCGCCGATCGACTCGGTCGTGATCGATCGCCGTTCGTCGCAGCAACAAGTCGCCTTTCGTTGCAGCGCTCATATAATTATGATTTTTCACGGCGAGTAGCGAGTAGCGAGAACAACATGTCCGCTGTGATCAGAATCGGTGTTGTCCGTGGCGATCGTTTGTTTACTAGCGGTACGATATGATAATACAGCCGGGATATACACGGCATTTTGTCTAGCTATTTGTACTATGAATGGATTAAGGTCTCATAGGGACGCGATACGCACACGACTTGTGTTTGCCTTTTCTTCCTCGAACATCTCTAACACGAAGTACGGGTTAAGGATTCGAGAGCAAACCTGGGACAATCAGCTGCTTCACGCGGCAGCCCGTAAACTGTCTTAAAGACGTGAAGACGATGCATCTTCGCGCAGTGACGCCGTACGATGATCTTACGCGTACGAAAATCTCCTATGTGCATTGAATGAGGATGACGGAGCCGGAACTTTGCCGGCTGTGTGCCGAGACCAAGAAGACTCTCATCGGGATCTACGAAGCCGAGGGACAGAAGCTCGCGATCGAGGCCAAGATTGCAAAGTGTTTGCAGATACAGGTAAAATTGTGCTATATAATCGAGTGTTCTTTATTACTCTCGTCAAATTTATCTAATCTAGAAAAACAGAAATATTTTATTTTACAATTTTTTTTTATGGAATTCTAAAATTCATTGTCTGGAAACCTATAACGTTATATCTATTCACGTTACATATATTATGGATTGCCAATACTGACAGTAAATTTCAAAATGCAGTCCGTGTATAAATATAGATGTTGTGTATTGGTTCTGATGTATATATAATCCTATACATACATTATATAGTTTGTTTTTTTCAAAAATAATGTAAATTTAAAGCAACACATATACATTTATATATATTTTACATTTTACTAGATTAATGTAATAATAACAAAAATTTACAAATTGTTTTTTCAAATTTTAGAAAACATTTCTATTAAAAAGTTAATATAAATCTAGTAAAGACAGTTAATTTGAATTTATCATTTTATTATCAATCTAGAACAATAAAATAAAATAATTTTTATATGCTACAAAATAATTTATAGCATATACTTTAAATTTATATATTTGTAGTTAATAACTGCTTATGTATATCTGAATTGAATTATATAAATTTTGATATTTCTGGTATCTAAATGATATATTTTTTATCTTTAATAATGATTATTACAATTATGCAGGTTCTAATAACAGACAGCTTGCCACTCACAGTTTGCATAGATTGCTGTAATTTATTGAATCAATGCAATGAGTTTTTTGAGAAGACTAATCAAGCACAAATATCGCTAAAACAATTACTGACAAATTTAAAGCTTGAATCACAACCAATAGAACCAAATATAGACTACGTGGAGGAAACTGTAGAATATCCAAAAGATGATGTTAACAATAGGGAAGAGATAGCTGAGCGCCAATTGGCTGACAATTACATTAATGAGACAGTCAATGTCTTGAATACTTACAACTTTATTGAAGGATGTGATAAAAGTGAAAATTCTGAAACTCAGGAAACAGAAGGTAACACAAAACAGAAGAAGACTAAGATACAGATAAAGAAAAGTTCTCCTAAACAGACTAAGAAAAAATTAAAGAAGAAAAACCAGATACAAAGGATGGAAGAAGAGTCTGAGCTCCATGTGTCTTCCCAAATAGACAAGGAACAGAATGATACAGCTGTGAAAAATAGTTTGAAGATTGTAGATAATTATATATCTGGTAAGCTATATTAAAATATATAAAAAAATAATATATATGTACTTTTACTTTATAAAATAATTATTAAATAATATATATGTACTTTACTTGCTTTGTTTTTTTGTTTGCTTGTTTCTTTAAAATTGTTATAATTAGATATCATAATTAATACCAATAAATCTGTTATAAGTCTAATGCAATACATGTTTTTAATTTAGAGACAGAATCTAATTTAGAAATGAGAGAAACACGGACGATAGAAACAACTAAGCATGGAAGGAAAAAGACGGAAGGTTTAGAGAGGTATCCTTGGCTGTGTACAGATTGCAATGACAAATTACCAAGTCTAGAGGCATTGGAGGAACATCATGAAACAGTACATAATCAAAAAGCCAAGTATATGTGTGTGCAGTGTTGTAAAGTCTATGATAAGTACTATGGGTTTCTTACTCATGTTAAAAGGCACAAGAATAAGGCAAAGTTTAGGTATAAATCATTTGCTGTGTACATTCATGTAAAATTTTAAATATATGAACGTGTTAATATTTGCATGCTCAATTTACTTTTAGCTGTGAAGACTGTGGAAAGTCGTTTGTACATAAAAAAGTATTAGACTCTCATAAGACGATCCACAGCGAAGAACGGCCATTTGTATGCCAAACTTGTGGTAAAGCTTTCAGACAGCAAAGTGCTTTATATATCCATAACCGATGCCATTTACCTGATACTGTAAAAAACAGATATCCGTGCGATCAATGTGATAAGAGGTTAATATAGTTAGACATATTTTTTTCAGAATGATTATATTTCAATGTATATCTATATATTTAAATCATAAAATTTATTTTTAGGTTTTCTACAAAACCAAATCTTGTAACGCACAAACGTATTCATTCTGGTGTCAGAAACTTTACATGCGATCAATGTGGCAAAAGTTTTATACAGAAAGGAAATTTAGAAGCCCATTTTTTAACTCATTCAGTAGATAAGCCATATAGCTGCTCTCAGTGTCCAAAAGCGTAAGTCAGAATATCATAAACATACCATATATTATCTCATTCATGTATATTATTACATATATGATTTAAAAAGAATCAAATGGTGTTACACAGATTTAAAACACCCTTGCAATTGAAGAAGCACGAGACAGTACATACAGGTGCTAAGCCGCATCAATGTGACGTGTGCGGAAGAACCTTTAGAGAGAAAGGAACCTTAAGGGAACATCACAGAATACATACCGGCGCGATGCCGTTTACTTGTGAATTTTGCGGAAAACGCTTCCGTTTCAAAGGAATATTAACTGTAAGTCTATCAGACTTTAATCACATATGACGTTCTTAAAATACCAATTTAATCCAATTATTTTATAATTGCAGACACATAGGCGACAGCACACGGGAGAACGTCCGTACAGCTGTTTAGAATGTCAGCACCACTTTACAAATTGGCCAAATTATAATAAACATATGAAGCGTCGACATGGAATCAATACTTCTCATACTAAACATCTAAACACCAACAATCAGCAATTACAACAGACGGCAGAACAAACGCATCCTATCGAGGAAGAAGATCCACTCTCTGTACCTCAAGCAGAATCTACGACAGCGCAAGTATAAAATATTTATTTTCTAGTATTAATATATTAATAATAGTAAAATAAGAGAAAAATAATAATATGTTAAAATATTGGATTTAAGATTCTAGTTGAATTAAAATATACAAATTTGAATTTATTTTGGAACAAAACGAATGGAATAAAACAATGAATTTCATAAATATATTGAGTTATAATGATGTATGAGATTTGAAAGACAAAAAAATTTGCACAAAAATATAGAATTAAATAAATCATAAAACTTTACGTGAATAAAGATCAAGCTTTTACACATTAGAATAAAAACTAGAAAAAATAAAAAATATTAGAATAAATTAGAATGTTATATTTTTATAGGTAATACAAGCAGTTCCTTATGCTTCTACATCACAACCCATAGTTATTCAAGCTATTCCAACGACTACTATTCAGACCACTTTCCACACGGACGTCAATGGTAGCGTTCAAGAAACGGTATTCAGAGAACGAAATACGACTTATTTCAATGCAGTTCCGGCCGCTCTGCAAAACTTTTTGCCAACGAACTTGCCGTATAATTTTTATAGTATTTCAAATGTTACAGAAAATGATTTAATTCAAAATAGATAAAATTATTTCTTAACCCCAAGCTTAAATAAAGACAACTATGTTGATTGATTATGAAACGATAATAATATGTAATATTAAAATTAGACAGTGCAAAATATATAAATATACATAAAGATACATTTGCAAACTGAGAAATAAGAAACTTTATTGATTAAGTATAAATTGAATTAATTCATTAAATTCATAAAATTAATCTTTTATTTTTAATTAAAGCAACGAATATATAAATATTTTGCATTGATAAATACTGTTACATTGATTTATAATGATGTACAAGAATCTAAAAAACAAAAAAATTTGCACAAAGATATGGAATTAATGTGAAGTTATAAAACTTTGTTATGTGACTATAAGTATCAGTTTTTTGTATATAAGAATAAAAAACTAAAAGAAATAAAAAAATATTAGAATAAATTAGAAATTAAAGAAAAAAATAAAAATTAGATAAAATATTCACATACATTTTATATTGTATACCATGATTAGTATTAAGAATATTATTACAATTTTTGTGTATGTATGTGTGTTTATATTTATACACATACATCTGTTAAGCTACACATTTATTATTAAATACATTTCACAAGAACTTTTATAATAAAAATATATTGTAGCTCTAATTTATATATGCTATATAATTGCATTTTTGTAACAATGCTGATAATTTTTTCATGATATCTTTTCATTATAAATTGTAAATAATCCATATATATATATATTATCTACACAGTTTATAGTTTATATAATTGTTTCCTTAAATGATTAGGTTGAAAGAAGGTTGAAGAGAGATATAACAATCAAAGAGGGAGACATCTAGTCTAGTATCGCTCAATACCAATTCTACATCTATTGAAATAAGGTTACACAAGTGTTAGTACAAGTCCTTATCACGGAAGAGAAACGTGACGTTAGTCGTGCGCACATATTTCAACATATCTTTCTTAACGTTTTTATAATAATCTTTTTTCTAATAAGAAAATACAGGGTATTTTTTTAAATACACAGATTCCTACGAAAACTTCGACAAAGTACTTTGGATAACCTAAGAAGAAATTAATCGCGCGCGATTGTAAAATGGGTTTCAAAAATGTCACTCACTGCATTTTTGATATGGACGGTCTATTACTAGGTAATGACACTTTCCAAATTCTTGAAAAGATAATATTTGTTTTTTTTGTGATAACATTAGATTTTATATAAAAGATTTTGATATCGATAAAAATTTTATTGCATCTGTAACATATAATATCAATATTGAATATTAATTTCTCAACTTCTCTTTTAGTATTAATTTGTTATAAAAATCAGGAATATTTTATTTTTAAAAAATTAGATAAAGAGAGTATAATTGATATATATTTCCTTATATTGTACAGATACAGAATCCTTGTACACGATTGCATATAATCGTGTTATTCAAGAATATGGGAAAACATATACTTGGGAACACAAGGCAAAAATTATGGGTTTTAAAGGCTCTGAAGGTCTGCATACTATAATAAATATGTTACAACTACCAATTACAGCACAAATGTTTGAGGACAAACTAGCTCCTATATATCAAGAAATATTTCCTGAATGTAATCTTATGTTGGGTGAGTTAAAGCAAAATGAAAATAATTTAGTGTTACATTTTAGCTGATTTCAATATAGAAATTGTATGTAGGTGTGGAAAGGCTGCTGGTGCATCTTAAAAAACATAATATACCTATCGCATTAGCTACAAGTTCAAGCCAAGAGAGTAGCGACTTGAAAACTCGAAAGTGGAAACACATATTCAATTTATTTGATCATAAAGTATATGGTGGTTCTGATGTAGAAGTTTCCCGTGGGAAACCAAGTCCAGATATATTTTTGATCGCTGCAAAACGTTTTCCTGATAATCCTGATCCTTCAAAGGTTTGTAGACTTAAATATTTCAAATATTTTTGAAATTAACTTATTTATTTATCCATAATGTAGTGCCTAGTCTTTGAAGATTCACCAAATGGAGTACAGGCTGCTCTTGCTGCTAAAATGCAGGTAGTGATGGTGCCGGATCCTCAGCTTCCTAAACATCTCATTAAAGATGCTACATTAATCTTAAAAAGTTTGGAAGATTTCAAGCCAGAGGACTTTGGATTACCACCGTTTGTAGCATAAAATTATTTGGCTTATCAAAAAGAACATAGAAAACGAATTAGATTTAACTTCACGTAACTAAAGGCAGAGTATAACACAATTATCAACAAAAAAATAAAAGCCTGCAGGCAGGTTTTCTTTAATGCAGATGTGAAATCTGACTGATATACATAGATCTTATTTTTTAAAAAGTGACGCAAGTATTATATTATGAAAATGTATATTTTCATACTTGCATAAAGGAATTATTACACTGCCTGAAGTTTATATAATATGATTAAAAACCTTACTATACAATATACTTAATTATATATATTATATTTATATAATATAGAGATTTGTGCTATTTTATATTTATTATAGTGTAAAGTTAAGTTATATTAAGTTAGGAAGGTTTCAATATTTTTTTTTGTATTATTTTTTTGAGATTATATTTGTTAAGCTAAACGTATAAAGAATATAGTACATGACAAAAAATGAACTGCTTGATATATACATACAAAAAATTTAAAAAATAAATATTTTACTATAGAAAATTCTTTTTAGTTATAAAAATTATATATATATACTTCCAGCAAATACATGTACATCTACAAGATATAATTTATTTCTGTGAATAATTTTAATCTATTTTCATTTAAAATTGTGATACAACTATTACAACACACTATACATATAATACATATTTATAAAATATTTATTTTTGAGACGCTAACTCTTGAATCCTCCCGAGTACTTCTTCAGATTTCAGATTTGACAGGGGCATAGAACGTTCTACACCATATTCTGCAACACCATTTACAAAAAGATTGACATTTGAACAAGTATTTGTATTCAGGAGAAAAAAATGTAATTTGTAAAATGACCTGATGTTGTCCATAAAAAGTTATATTCATCTTTACGTACCATAACGCGCATACAGCTTTGGTTCAATTGATGAGCATTCCCTAATTAAAACGGGGAATCTTGGATTATTTTTCTTCAACGGCACATATTGTTGCTCGATGAAGTCCCTGTAATATACACATAAAAGTTGACAAGATTGAAATGAATTTAGATGAATAGATAAACACACTTCTATCGTTTGTTACAACTTTACCTAACACCTTGACTAGATTTGGACGTTTGGCAAAGGAGGATTCTCAATTCTTTCAAATGTTTTCCAAATTTTACAGTAGCCATCTCTTTCAATTATTTACAATCTTTTACAAACACACCACTTTCATCACAATTCCAATTCTGTGCAAATATACTTGGCGTTTGAGTTGGTTAGAGTTCTGTCATTATATCATCGGGGAGCAGGGAGAACTTGTCTCTGGTTTCGTTAAAGTCACTAGATATATATCTGGTGACTTTAGGTTTCGTGATGTTCTAGCGTCATCTATATCCATTTCAAAAATTACTTAGCCAATTTCATTTTCCGATACTGTCGATAAAATCACTGTTTGGCGCGTCGTCGCATTATTGTGAATCAGGAACATACGAATGATCGAAACACGAAGTTTTTTCAGCTTTATATATATCTTAATACTGTCCGTGTAATTTTCATTGATAAATGCATGCACGTGTACGTCATAAAGATGCCTTTACAATTATTAGATGAACACTATTCGCATCGCTGCTACGTATTTTTATATATATTACATTGTTTTTATATATTTATAAACTTTATAATTTTAATTATAATTTTTATCGTACATACGAATTATTTATGTAAGATATGTAGTATAGGGACAGTTATTGTCATAATAGACAGTTATTGTGATAATAGACAATAGAATATACCCATACTGCACAGAAAGGCTAAAAGACATCTTAAAGATATCTAAAAAACAATGAGACGTCTTTAAGTCATATACACAGACATGTTTAAGTCATCTTTTAGGGACATGTGCCCTCTGGGTATAGTGTGTTAATAAATAATAGATAATAAATGAATGATAAAGAGAAAAGGAGGTATCGATTCGGCCTTAATTCTCAGGTCAACGGACATACATACGTCAATTTTTAGCTCTTCAAGGGTTTCTGGTCTCCTTAATGAAAGAAGAACCGCACCCATGACAAACATTCTTATAATTGCCGACGTCTGATCGACACTTTATATGTACGATCGCGTGTGCATACTCACTTTCTCATTGCTGTAAATACGAAGTTACAATGCATTTAAAGATAACACGTTACTCGTAATTGAAGATCCAAGCAATTCTATTTAGACATAATATAGGATTTTTTAATTATAGATACCGGATGTTGAAGAAATAAAGATATATATAATTATAGATACCGGATATGGAGCAATAAAATTAATCGAATCTAAAAAGAGTTTTTTTTCAACTTTGCATTTCTTGGTATTTTGGGGCATCGAGCAATATAAAAGAACATATACAGCCTTGGTCAAAAGTATTAAGCACCCTTAAATTTTCCGTATTTCTTATTTTGTTAATAGTATATAAATACAAAAAAAGATTAAAAAATTTTAATGTACTGATAACGCATTAAAGTTGCTATCGGTAATTAAAAAAATTTTTGTATTTTCCCTGTTCTGTGCTTTAAAAAAGAACATTGTTTTGTTTCTTAAAATTTTATTGTATTTTTGATACTCTGCAGCTCGGTAAACAAAATTTCTCTCGAAAAATTTAAGTCAAGTTCCATAAACATTTTGCCTATAAAATGCTTTTTTACACTTTCCTATAATTTTTTTTGACCGAGGTACATAATTTTGAAACTAAATCTGTGTTTTTCAGACATGTTGTTACTTGAAAAATTATTGCAGACGAAAAATTAAGAAACATTTTAAAGCTTGAAATTTCAGTTTTAAAGTGCTATCGATAGTTCTTTAAAATTTTTTAATCTTTTTAGTATTTATATATTATTAACAAAATAAGAAATACAGAAAATTTAAGGATGCTTAATACTTTTGACCATGGTTGTAATTTAATTGATATATGTTATATTTAAAATTTCTTTCGTTTTAACTTGTAAAAATGTCTAGACTTTTGAAATGTAAGGAAAAAACATTTTGTAAATAATTACATTTGACATCATATAGAACATTCTAGCAACTTAGTGAATAATAATAGTAATGGAGTCCGTTAATGGATTCTTTTGTCAAAGCTTATAATGAGATAAAAACACATGTGGAAAGAAGGAGAAAGAAATCGATCACGTCATAAGTAAGAGCGTGAATGTGATTATTTATAAAATGTTTGCTGCCGGGGAGCAATTTAATTCGTCTGTAATTAAAGCAAATATTATTCAACCGATCATGCGCCGATTAACTTCTTCGCCTGATGTATTTTTGACACAAAGACAAATTGTAATAATGAATTAATTAAACAAATCTATCTGCTCAAAGGAACTGCTGTTTTCTCGTTTTTGCATACGTCTCTTCAGTTTCATTTTCATCATCTTAGTTGTCTTCTGCAACATGTGATTTCCGTCACAAATGGGGACCCACGTGAACAAATGTAGATGTCTTTTTGCATTTCATTGAGTTTGAGTCAATTGAGAATTAATGATGCGTAAACAAAAATGCGATGAAATTTGAGGAAATGTTAATACATTCTCTATAAGCGCATAATATTATATAATATTTAAGGTATATATTCTTAGAATATTATATCTTCTAAAAATATATCTTGAATATATCTTAAATATTATATAATATTATGCACTTATAGGGTTGATTCGAAGTTGAACGTCATCAAGTTATAAGAAATCACAGAACCTGCTCATAAAATTTTTATTTTTTTCTTTCTGGTTTATAAAATGGTATATAAACACTATTTTTCATTTTCAATCAAAGAATAATAATTTAATGTAATGTTAGAAGAAATATTTTCTAAATAGAAAAATTGTTCAGAAGTTATATATTATATTATATATATATATAAAGAAAAGTTTGAAGAATTTTTTCTTATAATTCTCAATAAATATTAATTTTATTGAGTATTATTAAAATAAAAAAATATTTTTAAAATAATAAAATTACAAGTATCTGCATTACTTTGCTTTATTTTGTGTTGTGGTTGATGTCACAATTTAAGTAATAGTAGCATAGCATATTACATAAATAATAAGAAAAATATATTAAATTACTTTCTTATAAATTTAACGTGTATTCGAATGACGAAAAATAAAGAGATTTAATTGTACTTTATTACGAGCATTTATGATTCTGACTAATAATTATGTTATTTTAACACACAGGTGTATTTGCTTGGAATAATGAGCTCTCGACCCTCTTCCAATTAATGACTGCGATCAGCGCGAAAAAGTGGGGAAGTATTTTCGGATTCGTGTTGACACTCGCGCATGACATAATATTTAAAGCGTCGCAACGACGATTCCGGTCGATATGATCCATCGTCATCGACGAACATCGTCCAAGGGAGGTCACGACATTTCCGTACCACCCACAATCGGCAGTCGCAGATTAGGCTTCTTCGTCGTGCGACCGGAGGAGATTGCGCCTGTGTCGTAGTACCGGACACTACTCTTGGAAATTTTTCCCGGTGCTGCATCATGGCCAGCCGCATCTCTACCATCTCCCTATCAGTAGGTCAGTCTGTGAAAATTTCGTATATTTTCAGTGGGGTATCTGTTAATTAAAATCTAAGAGAAAGGTATGGTCAAAAATTGTCCTGCTGCGATATGTATGTATGTATTTATGTATTGCATATATCATATATTTTAAATTATTTTTAAAAGATGAAGAAAATGAAGAAAATTACATTTTCTTTAAATTTTAATATTACAATCAAAATTTTAAATTAATCTCAAACACGATACGATAGAATTTATATTAAACTGTTTTAGCAAGAATTTTGGTGTGGATTGAATTTCAATATCAGTGTCAGGAGATTGAATCTCTCCTACTTGTCTTCTCTTTTGGCACGAATTCATGAAATATGTTTGATGTATTGCCAATTGTGTGTGTGTGTGTGTGTGTGTGTGATTGTAATCTGATTCTTAAACATTACCTTCATATAATATTCTTTAATTTCGTATCTTATTATTTTATTATCTCGCTATCAATTTTTTTAATTTGCTTTTCTCCATGTAAACAGAAAAGTATTAAATATTAAATATTAAAATAAAAATATTAAAAAATCTTGTGTATTTTTCAGAAGTAAACGTTTCTCACTATCATTGATGTAATGTCTTTAATCTCGTACAAATATTGATTTTTGTTATCGATTTATGAAGTCATTAGTAGTATTGCAACCATGAGCTAATATTTCTTTTATTTATTTATTTAAATAATTGTCGCACATTTATAAGTTCATTAAAATAATTTTATTTTATATCTATTTTACTCGAATTTTACGAGTAAAAAATATCAAATATAGCCAATTTCATCATCGGCCACGTTATAATGCAACAATTGCTCCATCGATTCCTTCGAAATGGTAAAGTGCAATTACGCCTGTAATTATTCCTTAATTCGCCACTTTACGTATAATCGGTCGAACAAGGTTATACTAGCAAGTTTCTTTGATAAGCGCATGTGCATTTCATTGTTTAGTTTCACGTCACCTTCATGTTTGTACCTTTTGTCTCATTGTTCAATATTAGTTGTAATTTGCATTAAATTACCTTGCATATTATACATATAAGTTTTTGCGAGCAAAGCACCACAATTATTACAATAATTTGAATTTAAAAGTGATTTACTGTGACAAATTATCATTGTTACATTTTGCGATTGCAATGACAATGAAATTTCTTATGCAACAAGCGATGTAACGTTTAGTAGTTTAGCATTCATATATGAAACATAAGATAATTATTGAATTGTGACATTGAAACACAGAAAGGCGCGAGCACAAAGATGATTTACGTCAACACGCCGGTTTACGTTTATTTCAATTGGAAAATAATATTGTCTCGCACGAGACAAACATGTTGAAGTACATGTGGTTTTATTTTAACAAATATAGATGACGAAATGAGTCACATCCCAACAAATTTAAATCGAGAATCTTTTTTTAACTCCAATTATATTTACTTCGAAAATAAAATTGAAATCCTCTTCACACATCCTGTATCAAACTCCTCTCGAAGTTTACTGCTACTTCTTTTCTATGATGCCCTTTGGTTTTTTCACTAAAAGCAATTGACTACTTTTCATTCTTCTTCTTCTTCTTCTTATAGTAGGACTAAGTCCTGTTAGCTCCACTGACATTCTCCTCTTGTGATCCTGAGGTCCAGCTTTCGTACCACCGTTTAGATAGTCTGCCAGCAGATCGTCTGGTGTTTAGTTTTTGTGACTTTGCCCATTTTGGTAGTTGTTCTGGGCTCATCCTGTCAACATGATCTCTCCAAAATCGGCGTCGTGCTCTCGTCACCCACCACGTCCTGCACCTCAAGCTCTCTCCGTATATCATCACTTCTTATTCTATCCCTGAGGCTGACCCCCTTGATAGCTCTCAGTCCTCATTTCCGTTATTCTAATGCATTTAATCTTATTACTTTAATCAAATTGCAATTTATTATTACGTGATTTTAATCCGAATTATACATTTAGATAAGCAAAAAATTTAAAATTTCAAATAAAAGACATTTGACTCTATGCATTGTTAGAGAACTACTTTTGTCAAGAATTGCAAAGCTTGTAACACAAATCGATTTTATTATTTTTTTATACAATTTTCAGGGTTGGGAAATAACGCGTTACAAATTTTATTTGTCACGGAAAAAGTAATTTCTTTACATTCTTTGATATAACGAGTAACGAAATTAATAGTTACTTTTATCATTACTTTCCAGACAGCACATTTAAAACATGCTTAAAAGACAACTTAAAGATATTTTATTATCTTTTAAATATCTTTAAGATGTCTTTTCACCTTTCTGTGCAGTCTGGGGTTTTTTTCAAATATACTTGAATATACTTGAATATACTATACTTTTTTCGAATATAATTTTCAAATAAAGTAACATAGATATTTTTCATTTCATGCATATGCGCGCATTTTATATAGCACATGTAAACATGTAACATATACTATAGATACGTGTGCACATATGCGTGAAATGGAACTTAAAGATTGATAAGAATATTGAAACACAATATCACACAGAAACTGCTGGCATCTCTTTCTAGTATCTTTCTACTTTGTAAAGAAAACATTTAAGTAGGCAAATAATTCAATGATTGAATAAAAAATTCGATGTTATGAAAATTATCGATTTTAACTATATTTACAAATCTATTGAAAGTAAACTAACAATAAGAAAATTATTTTATTTACATCTACAGAATCTAAAAGTGTTTAAGAAAGCTTGTTTACACTTTTTTTCAAAAGTTTCTCTTATTTAAAATAATTTATTATTATCAAAATTATTACATACTTTATATTAATAACGATATCACTATCAAAAAATCTATCAAAAACATTTTGATTACTTTAATGTAAAATAATGTTCAAAAATTTTTAGTGTTTAGTGTAAAAATTTGATCTTTTATTTTTATATCAAGTTTGTATTATATGCAAAAAAAGTAACGGAAATTTGTAACGATTCGTTACTTTTTGAGTAATAGTAACGGTAACGAGTTATTTTTTAAAATTAGTAACGAGTAACGATAACGAATTACTTTTATAAAGTAACTTTCCCAACTCTGATAATTTTATAAAATAATTTTTATAAAAAGATTTTATAATTTATAATTTTAATCTCTTTGTAGCTTCGACTTTTGTTTAAAATAATAAATAATTGCATGGAATACGCACTTTCATAAAGATCTATCTTCGCGAAACAGTTTTGTTTATAAATAATTAATCATTAATTATTATAAGCAAATTATTTTTTACTTATCAATACTTCTAAATTTAATTTATCTTAGTTTAATAAATTAAACTAAGAAATTATTTATGTTAGTAAATTTAATATTATCATTTACATCCATCAAATTTTTATATTCCAAAAAAGATATTTCTTTTTTTAAATTTAGAATTGTTTTTAATTGCAGTTTATTAAAGTAAGATATGATGTAAGGAAATAAATGAGACATGTAAGATTCAGCAGAATGTAATAAACATATATTCATATACTCATATACTCATTATTAATTATTCTCGAATAATGTAGCAAGGATAAAGATTCAATAATATGTTTAGCTTGCACGTCATGTAAAACATAAGTAATAAGATCTATCGTGATTTAAGAGCAAACGATGACGTGCAATAAATTCTTATTGATCGATATAGAACTTAATTAATGAACACAGTGATAAGTATACGTACCTGTGTCAGTGACTGTCGACATTTATTTATTTAATCCCAATCCGTGTGAAAAAAGTCAGCCCCTAATACTCTCGGTGCTTCTTCCAAGACTGTATTTTGCAAATATGTCTATTTATATAACAATTGGATAAGTTGATAAACGTATATATTTAAGGAATGCGAATGACGCAAATTTTTTCGATTCTATAATGCAGACAAGCAAATATAAGAAAATTTTGACGTGCGTAATCAATTTATGATATACATATCTATATATCATATGATTTATATATATACGTGACGTATCTTTACAAAATTTGGAATACTTTAACTTTTAAATATACGCATATAGGCTTGCTTATAAAACTTTGAAAATCTTATATGATTTCGTGCATATCACAGTACGATATAAATGAGTACGTGTTCATGACAGAGAAATCATATATGTCAGATAAAGAAAAAATTATTTTTATATTTAATGTATTATTTTTATTACGCAATGTTTTATAATATTTATCATGTTTCTACCTCTCTTTAAATAAATTTAAAAAAACTTTTATTTTTAGAAAAAGATAATTGTAATGCGTCCACAGAAGAAACCGCAGATTTTGAGAAAGCGATGGAGATATGTGGTAAATTCTTGTTACATTATTTATTTATAATCATGCACTTTGCATGACGTCCAGCTTCTTTAAATTAGACTTCTTATTCATAGGAAATGGAAGATATCAATATACAGTTTTGCTGGTTTGCGGCGTGATGTTTCTCTGTGTCGGCTGTGAATATGGTGCAAACGCATACATTTTGCCATCAGCCGAATGTGATCTGAACATGGGATCTGAAGAAAAAGGACTCTTGAACGTTGCTTTTCTCTTAGGTTAAATCCTAGCATTTTAAAAACTTGCATTTCTCTTTTTCAAAACTAAGGCTTTTTTTATATCATAAAGGCTTCTGAAGCTAATATTATTGACACTATTATTTGATCGCTTCAGGTTCGGTGATCAGCGCCCTTTTCTGGGGAGTCTTTGCAGGTGCCTGCGGAAGAAGAAATATCCTGTTGCTGAGTCTCTTTTGCGATAGTATCTTGACGATGATTGGAAGTTTCTCGCAAAACTTCAACGTATTCCTAGTGTTCAGAGTTCTAAGTGGATTCTTGTAAGTAACAAGTATATTTGTGAATGAAGTAATAAATATATGATATTGTGTTGTGCTTGCATATGATTTTTTTTCGCTAATTTTAGAATAGGCGCACCTGGTTCCTTATTATTCACGTATCTCGGTGAATTTCATGCAGAAAAGCACAGAGCGAAAAGCATTTGTTTCCTGGGCTTTTTCTTCACTTTTGCTTGGTTGTTATTACCTGGTAATGATTTTTTAATATTATCAAAGAACTCTTAACTGCGTTACATTTTTAGATAATGTGTATTATTGATATAAAATATTAAATATATTATGACTGATACATAAAATATTAATTTATTGACAATTATTTATCCAGGTTTGGCGTGGATTATTATACCGTTGCCGATATCCTTCGAGTTCTATGGCATTCAGTACAGTTCTTGGAGAGTATTTCTTGGCGCTATTAGTCTACCAATTTTCATTATAGCAATGATATTTCTCATGTATCCCGAAAGCCCAAAGTTCCTGGTCTCGCAAGGCAAGACCGATGAGGCTCTCGCGATTCTCCAAAAGATGTACGCAGTAAACACTGGACGTGATAAAAGTGAATTTCCGGTGAGTGTGAAAATAAATAGTTTCGAATAATATTTCATAAACAATTTCTTCGACGCGATGTATCTTTACTTAAAGGTGAAGGAACTTCTTTCTGACGCCGAGTTCGAGCTAAAAAAGGACAAGACACCAGATTCCTCGTCGAATATGTTAACGAAATTAGTGAAAAATATTTGGTGGCAATTACGTACCATTGTCTCGCCACCCTTCTTAAAATACGCTATTCTCTTGTGGACGATTTACTTTACGAACATGTTCGGGTGAGTCTCTCTCTCAACTGTAAAATACACCTTGAATGCCATTTAACAAATTATTTATTAGAATTATGTAATTTTATCAGTGAAAAAAAATCATTTATTCTTATCCCTCATCTTTTTATATATTATTACTTTTTATTATAATATTCTATACAATATACCGAGAATATTTAACGTATGAAAATATTTAATGTACTAATATAAAAAGGAATATTGTTCAAATCTATAAATATTTTCGACCGGCGTTTTTAGGTATTATGGCTTTAGTCTTTGGCAGCCGGAATTATTCAATCGCTTCGAGAGCTATCATCAATCGCATCCGAATGTATCAGTGACGGTCTGTGAACTGATACACAATACACAGTCAGTGAATTACACTGTTTTAGAAGAATTTGTCCTTTTGGCGAACGGTGCCACAACGAAATGCGAGCCGCACATAGATGAGCGGGTGTTCATTAACTCTCTGACGATCAACGCCATTTGTTTATTCGGAAATCTCATCTCTGGATATCTGGCAAATCGAGTCGGTCGTCGAACAATGCCAGGTAAGTTTTATGTAATTGAATTATTACCACTAATATTATTATTGCAAAATTTTTTCAAGAGCGTGAAATCCCTGGTTTATCTTTTCAATAAGATTATTTTTTTTTCTTTAGTGACTACAATGCTTATAGCTGGCATCGCTGGTGTCGGTATGTATTTTGTTAAATCTTCGCTGCAGCTTCTCGTAACTGCGTGCATTTTCTCCCTGATGGTGGCCACGGCAAATGTCGTGCTTTCTAGCGTGGCAGTCGACATCTTCCCTACGCATATATCCGCCGTTGCGTTATGTATGATGGCTTGCTTGGGCAGATGTGGCGCGGTAGTTAGTAATCTAGCATTCGGTATGCTGCTGGATCTCAGCTGCGAGATCCCGATATTCCTACTGGCCGCTATCACCATATGTGAGTAAAATCTATTAAATTTGATTTTTTTAATTTTAAGAAAAATTTTACAAAAAATTACAATATATAATTAATATTTCCAAAGCTTGTCATTTTTTTTGCCACACTGAAAGTCGAATAATTTTCTTAAAACTTGATTTTAATAGATTAACTGGATAGTAAAAATTATTAAAATTGAATAATACTGAAATAAAAGAATAATAATAAAACTTTATCCTCTTCAGTTGGCGGAATGCTGTCCTTTCTGATTCCGACGAAAGAAAAGAAATGAAAGTCGAACTAAAGAGAACCAAAGAGAAAAGGACATGTTCAACTTGAAAAAAATCAAAAGTGTCAAATAAAGTGTTCCGCATTATATTTTTCTACATGCTGTGATGTTTGCGCAAAATTTAGAATACATGATGATGCTTATTAAATCTGTAAATAATAATTATTAGTCTTGATCGACAAGTTCTTGGCTTTAAAATTTATCAAATTCTTTTATACTTGTACTTTATATCAGCATTCAGTAAAATCACAACGATTAAATTTACCTTTTTAAATTTATTTAGGAAAAGACGTAGTCGTTGATATCTATTTAAATAAATAATTTAGAATAAGAAATAATAAATCATTATCAATCAATTTATTAATGACGTATTGATTTTATTAAACGATGATATTTAATGTCATATTTAATAAGCAATTGTCGATCAATTGCATTTCTTTTCTTTTGTAAATAATTATTCTAATAGATATTTATTAAATTATGTTGTATATCTCGTACATCCGTGTGGAATGTACTGTACGTAGCCTTGGATGCGTGTTTCAATTAGTGATGAGAGAAATGTAAAGAGCGATCCATCTTTTTGTTGCGATAGTGTATTAGACGTTAAAAATAAAATGAGAGAGAGAGAGAGAGAGAGAGAGGGAGAGAGAGAGAAAAAAAAAGAGAATAGACATTTTAATATGTCGGTTCAATTCCATGAAAAAAACCTACGATAATCCGGGAAATGTTATCATTATATTACATCGTTGGGAAGGAAGGGAAAGGGGAAGAACAGACTAATGCACTTTATTAGGTTTACGCATTAATCATCGCAGTGAACGGAAAACATTTATCTGGCAGCTCTTAATATTAGCGGATTAAGTGTCGTTTTTTTATAGCAAGTTCCACAAGGGTCTCAGAATTTATAATCACCCGATGTTTATAGTCTACTTGCTATAAAGTGTGTATTAAACCGCAATCATCTTCCGGTGACGTTATAAACATTACGTATTATATAAAAACTGAAAATATGTTATTATCATATATATTATATATCTTTATAATAATTAATTTTTTCTCGAAGAATACATACTTATCGGGATTTTTTCCACTTTCCAAAAATTATCGCGTTAAATCTCGTGAAAGTTTTGCACGTTTTACGTATTGTTCGTCAAAAAGGAAAATGTAGAAAAGAAGCCTAATCTATTAAGTATAATAAATAATATAGAATGGCACTCACACATGTGTGTGTTTTATATGTATACATATATAAAATAGCAAATTTCTCTCATATATGTATGAAGATTCACAGTAGGACTTATGATATGATTGGTGTTTGATCATTAATAACGCGTCAGGTACAAATTTGCAATTTCATATATTTGTTTTCTTTTTCTCGTAAAAATGAGTGGAGAGGATTTCCTTGATCGTCGACACACGATCGTCACTTAGTAAGCGTGTGTTACTTGATTTCGGAATCGAATACAATGATATTGAAAATAATATACATATATATATACATATATATATATATTGTGGGTTCTCGGGGTGTGTGGTATCTAATAATATATCATTATTTCGTTACGCTATTCGCACTTACTCGATATCTGCTTTCGTTATTATTATAATTATTATTACTACCATTCGTTATTCATTATTATCGTCGTCGCCGACGACATAATATATAATATATACATAGTATGTATAACGTATGCATATGTGCGCGCACATGCGTACATACTTTATGTACAATATATACAGCAGCGCGTTGCTTCATATCATTTCGATTCGTCTCGTGTGCACTCTTTCCGTTTAATTATATGTATAATATATGCATATCTAATATATATTTTGTTTAGCGTATATCTTATTGCGCGTGATTGAAAAATGAGGAATTGGGGTAGCCACTATCGAAGGCTCTTTTATCTATAAATATTTTAAATAAATGGTGTATCTTAAAACCTTCGCTCGTCGCGACTCGAGTTCAAGTCAAATTTCAAAATCATATATGAGTGATCGAGCTAGGATGCAACATTGTTTCCACATCGACGAATTTCGAAATTGCCGCTACGGGCAAACGCAATATGATACGCGTAAACGCACACAACACACTTATGTTATTAAAAAATAAAAAATTCCTTTAGATACACTTAACTCGCATTTTTTCGAAATATATCGTTATCGTGAAAAGTATCGACAACTTTTGCAGAATTCTTTCCTGATTAGACTAGAAATATGTTCCTTTTTAAAATCCTTTTATATTTCCAAATTCGTCGACCAGCTCGCAGTCATTTCCGATGAAACAATCGATTTTTAATGCGTCAAAATATACGCCAGTTTCTCTGATGGCGAAGAACGACGCGTTTTATCAATTTTGTGAGATTACAAAAGATTTAAGATACGATTACAACTGAAAGGAGAATATCTAAAAATTGCCCGTTTTAGAACGCTCTCTTTACTCTCCGACTATTTGAACTTTCAAAAAGCACAATATCTCGTGGTAAGGCACTATTTCTTCATTTATTACATCCTAACGGACGTATAAAGCGTATCTATAGAACGTAGGACACGGCAGGATTCGCGGAAATTTTTTCTAAATATATCAAAGTTTTTTCTTTTTTTTTTTGGTTTTTTTTGTTTTTTTTTTTTTATTTTTTTTATCAAAGTCCCCATCCGATATATCATTAATCTGAAAAAATAAAGAAAAAATGAGAGAATCAACAAATTCAAAAGGAGGAAAAATACATACGAGCAGAGGGCTTTCTTGTTAAGAGGGCAGTAATAATACCGTACCGATGCCGATAAAGCGTTCACCTATCAACAACAGTTAGTTTTAATTGATACGCGTGATAATCGCTAAGTTGTCTGTCGCTCTAAACACTAATTTACATAATGTAACAGTGAACGGTTATGTAAAGGCACTATGTTTCACAGACGTAGAGTCCTTATAGAGAAATTAGCTGCCTTCATTCGCTCATTTGTTCAATTTTATCTCGTTCGCTTTTGCGTATACGATACTATATATACTTCATGAAATTAGCAAACTCCTCATTTTGTAATTTAATTTTTTTTTCTAAGGAAAAAAAAAGTTTCAGTCAATTTCGGAACGCCGTGATTAGTTTATTAATTGACTTGAAGGCATCTAATCTCGCTAACGAGGAACTTTCGTATTGCATGTGTATATGTATGTATATCTACGGTTTAAAGTTTATTTAAACTTAGTCCCACACAGACACGTGGAGTGGTCGGTCGGCTGATAGCAGTTAAGAGTTAGTAAACGCTAGAAAATGGTTCTAATTGTCGTTCGGTCGTTAACATTAGTGTTATTACTCTCGTTATTACTACTACTGGATAATGGCACGTCGCGTCGCCCGAGAGAAACGGTAACTCGTCAAACAAGTGGCCGGTTCTTTTATGATTGGCGACAGCCAATCATTTCGTTTGAGATAAATCTCGCAACGGATAGGCGTAAGAATAAATTATTCCTAATCAGAAACCTCAGTCTTGCTTGACGTGTTTCGGATAGACAGCTATTTGCTGACGTAATAGCTTCCCTTATTACGAAATAACACAAAAGCAATATTATATCACAAAATCCGGAGACTCTTGTATAAATTTATCAAACAAGTGCCTTATGAATTAAAAAGAACTAATAATAATTTTAAAATCATTTTTAAATATAAAGATTTGCTGTCAATAGTCTCGAAAATTAAAACAAATAAAAACAGAACGTCAAGACTTGAATAAAAGATGGAAATGTGGATTGTATAAAAAATAGGAGAAGCGCGAGGGGAAGATGAAAGGAAAAGTAACGCAGAATAAATAGAGGTAAAGTGAAAGAAGACAATCCATGCATTACATGAATCTATGTTTTCAATCGAAATGCAAAAATGTTTCACGCAATTTACGAATGTATACAACAGATGTATTTAGTTTCTCTCATTTGAGAAAAACTTTCATCAAAGATGTGTATTACATTATTCACACGCATCTGAGCTCCCTTTTAAAATTAATATTAACTTATATCTCAATATATGGATTTTCGTGTTTTCGACAATTTTATGACGCTACAAAAAAATTCACGCGAGAATCTTCCATTATAATTTCTCTGCATTTTTTAAATGTGTGTATAAATACAATCTATAAATAATATTTTATATACACGGATATTCCAAAAAAGTTGAAAAGCAGAATAGTATAAAGAATATCAGAAAGATTGACAGCGATAGAAACTGTAATTATAATAGTCTATTATATAAAAATCATTGAATTTTAACAAACAAAAATAAAACTCCGCAAAGTTTAAATTCACGAGAAATATAAAAGACTGACAGAAAAAGATTTATGAATTAAACAGAGTACTTATATTTTTCACCCTTCTTTTCTAATAAACAGATTTATTGCGAGTTTAGACTTTTTGCAGTCTGAGTCAATCTTTTTTTTTATTCAAAAAGTTTTCTCGGAAATTATATCGCATTTCTGAGTAAATCTTTTCTTCTTTTAAATTTCTCAAACGGAGGAGAAATCGCTCTCACATTTATTGCGACAGGCATCGCAGGGGAGAAGAAGCGCTCGTTCCCGTAGCGGTATTTACGTCGTAGGACAGTCTTACCATTAATTTTAGTACGCCTTCGTAAGTTCCTTTTTGTTCCTAATGCGCGACGTTACGCTCTCTTTTGGATGCTTAAACGCGATATAGTGAGCAAGAGATACAAATATCCGCACGAATGCATTATACATTTTGTGCGTGTTAACACGTACAACGATCAATTTGCGATAATATATCTCAATACAAATTATATTTAACATTAAATTGATCCACCGTATTATATTCATTCTGTTATCTTTAATGCACATTTTAAGATTAAAATTATATTTTTCATTCCTGAATTACAATATTTCTATTATATCATTATCTTTTTCTCAAATTATTGCAACTTAGTGAAAATTAAAACATTCTAGAGATGCCATCACACACGTTTTTTAGCTAAGTCAATGTGATGAGAAAAATATGTATAAAAAGACGAAGATCGTTGACAAATATTAATACCTCGAGCTCAAAGACGATGACACCGAGATAACTTAAATTCCTTCAAGACACGGACATGTCTCATAAATCATTAAATACCATCTTACATCGCGCGGACAACGTATATAAGTAATACCATTTTAAACGCGTTCCAAAGCAGTGCATGAGCAACAGTGTGCTCGGTCTTAATTGCGGCAAAAGGAGACGGTTAGATAGATCTCGACCACAACAACGTGTTGGGGGCAGTGAAAAAGGGACTACGAAAAGCAAGTCGCAGAGTCGCTCAGAGCGAATAATCCGTCGGCGGAATTCCTCTCATCGTTGTTACAATTATTTTCGCCGATGATCTAACTCGACTCTCGCTCTCTTTCAATCTTTCTATCTCTCCCTCCGACACAGTTAGCTACCCATTGAACATTTTTGTGTATACGTCTCTGTATACATTTTAATATATAACATTTAAGCGACGTATACACATCACAATATAACGTTCTCGTAGCTCACAATCCGTTCAATCGTCATTACAAAGTAACGGCCACTTTTACATCGATAAAAGCGGTGATACGAAAGTAAACTAATGGTCGAAAAAATCCTACGAATCAATCAGTCGATTGTGTGTGTATGTGTGTGTATATGTTTATGTATGCATGTATGTATTATGTGAGTGTGAATGAATACGTATGACTGGTACATATTATATCGTATGTACTTAAACATATTGTTCTGAACACTATGTACGCTTCTTTCTTTCTTTCAAAATCGATTCGTATCTACAGAGTATATATAAAAAAAAAAACGTTCGCATTTGTGTATATGTATATGCGTCTCGTGTACAATCTTTTTGAGGAAATTTCCTGCACGTCAAAAATTAGAAATATATACAAGACAAAAGCAGAAGTTTTTTTTTTTTTTTTTTTTCGTCTTAGTCGAAACATTTTGACGGTTAATAAAACCTGAGAAAATAATTCTCGAAAAATTATAATATCGTTTCTCTCATTTTCGATGTGCAGAATCTCCTCTGTTTAATCATTATACGTGAACGTATATCGTTCTGCATTGTTTCTCTCCCGTCTTCGCAACGCGTTAATCATAAAAAAGGGAAGAAAAAACAAAAGACTTGCGTTGAACTGTTATCACAGTACATTGTATTACTGTAGTACAAAGCTCCGGAGAAAAAGGAGAAGGAGGCATTATATTTTTCGTGCGAAACGAGCTTGGCACGTGGCGCGCTTTTATTTCCCGAGAGTACGCGCTGCACCACGGAGGGAAGCTGGGAAGGCACAGTGTATGTACATATACTATACGTATGTACAGCACCGAACGACGATCGGAGATAGCACATTCAGAACTCGTGGCAAGTTTATTTTAACATTAATCAATCGCAATTATTCGATATCAGTATTATCTCGTGACTTATAGAACCTATGCTACTGAAGCACGTCTCTCAAATTAATAAAAATAATCTTATTTAAAGTAATCAAAACGAGAAACACCAATAAATAATTAAAATTATGCTTAAATGGAGCTAAATGCAATTGACAGAGCAATGTTAGTCGAGAAATACAAGACAATAATAATTACAAATGTTTCAATCCTTGTTTCAGATTTTTTTAATTGTAAATCGAACATAATTAGAAATTCTTTCTTAATCTCCAAGTTACCTATATAATGTTTCCAAGATCTTGTGGATGTTGCATAATCAATTCAAGAGTTGCATTTAAGCTCAATTTTAATTACTAAACTTATTTAAATATAAATATATATATATATCAAATAATATTATTTAAAGTCCTATTATATTATTTAAAGCCCTATTTTAAAATATTTTTAATACTTAAAAAAATAATAATATTCTACTTACAATTTTTATACAAATTGTATATATAAAAAAGTTAATTTAAAAAAAAACTAATTTAAATGCATATTAAACGCGAAACCATTTAAAAAAATAATTTTACTTATTAATCTCATAAATTACAGACAAATTAAATATATATTAATTTGTTTTCCTCTCTTCAGCAACATAAGTTCTAGGAAATATAACAAGTTTGCAAAGCTCAAATTTATAACAGAGAGAAAATAATTTTCTCGTAATAATTTATCAAAAATTAATTAGAAGCAGCTAAATATTTAATTACTTTATATGTTACGTAGCGCATCAATTATCTTAATAAACTTTATCGAATGTTTGATAAAACAAAAGCGATTATACGAAAAATCTTTTTTCGGATAATCACTTTTGGAAAAAAATGGTGCAATCGTAAAATACATTTTATCTACATATTTTTTCGTTTCGTCGATATTATCCTTCGTTTCATATGTTTTGTCTTTACAAGACTAAGAATTTTCCCTGCCATGTTAAATTTAGAATCCATGCGCGCGAATTTGTAAGTCTACGTATGCAGACTATAAACGCAAGTGACTAGACCTACCGGAAGCCCAACTTTCCGCTTCCCTTGTTGAAAAAATTATCACATGAATCTCTAGAATAATGTCGACGAGCCTAGGCAATCGAGAATTAAAAAAAAGAAAAAACTAGTCGAATCAAACGCATCTAACTTTGTAAGAAAAATCCTACGTACCACTCGTTAATGTAAGTTTCTCCGTTCGTATGCGCTCGATAAACACGCTTGGTGATCTCCGATCTTCGTTTCTATTTCTCGTTCTACTGTCGAAATGGAACGCAACGTTGTTCCTAGACATATTATTTTCACCGCGTGTACTTTGGTAAGACTGCTGGGGTTGTTGGGGCGACTCCGGCACATGCCACTGACGGTCGCCCCCGGCACATTTTTCTGTTTTATTTAGTCATTATTAACACAGCTCTCGTGAGGACGGAGCTAAAGGCCACGGTCATCGCATCATTATCAACGATCCTCCCCGAAAATAACAATAACAACGACGACCACAACGAGGAAGAAGAAGAGACGCGAGTTAGGGACGAGACTTGACGATACCCTTTCGGTCCGGCTAGCTTGGGGGACGATCACCTACACGGCGCCAACAGTACTTCGAGCCAACATGGGCAAGAGGTCACCTCCTGCCGCGAGTACTTGGGTCCCCAGCCTTTGACAAAGCTGATGCGGACGGAGTTAATGTCGACGGGACCGGAAGCAGCAAATCCAGCAGTCTGACCGCCGCTACCGCCACCGCCGTTGCCGTTGTATGGAAGCTGCAGGATCTTGGCGCGATCAAAGATGTTGAGACAGAAACCCGACGGGACTCGATAGACCAGTAGGGTCCTCGATTCCGGTTCGTCCAAGGTGGGTGAATGCACAAAGATCGGACTCTCTGACCGATTGTACGCCCATACACCGTCCGCTTCCTGACTGAGAGTTAGTCCTGTAAAAATGAAGAGACATCCGTCATTTCATTACGTCCAGATAATTTTATAAATAAGTCAATACTATACAAAGTATCGTTTTTAATTATTTATTTGTTTTTTTTTTTCTTTTTTTTTTTTGATAGAAAGAATGTAGGATAAAAATATATTTTTCTTCCACATTGTGTGTTATAAAAATCACATTATTAATAAATTTATTCTTGTATTTAAATATATATAATATTTCTTTCTATTTGCGTACATAATATAACTGAAAAGCAAAAAGATTACATAATGACATTGCTTAATCAATCTTTTTAATGTTTAAATATATATAGTCCAAGCCTGAGATGAATGAAAAACAGTCTTTGAAGCAAAGCAGAGACACAAGAGTAACATTCTTTAAAGATTCCCTTATATAAGTTAAAAAAAAATTAAGATCTTACCGAGACCAATTTTGCTGCGCGTACGCTGGACCGCGGGCGGTGCATTGTGATTCTCGGTCAAAGTCGCCAAGCAGAGGCCGTCACCATCGTGGAGTGAATCAAAGACGTTCACCGTTGACGGCTCCACCGGATACAGACGACCTACTCGACCGCCCAGTTCCCAGTACGCCAGGGTGCACCATTCCCTCTGCCCCGTCTCACCTGTGGACAGAACAGAAAAAAGAAGTAAGATAAATATGTAGTCTTCTTTTCTTCATCAATATTTATATATAAATGACATTGTGATTGTTATCCTAGAAAAAAGGTGCCAATCGCGTAAAAACATAAGGATTAAAAACCGAAGAAAAAATAAATGTGGTGTTTTCGTCATTCGTTCTTCACAAAAACAAAAAGGGGAGCCTTAAAATATTTTACTACAATGTAATCTCTCTAATATACGCATCCAGCTGCTTTAGAATCCTTTTGTGTTTGGTCACGTAGTACATTAATATAATATTTCCGTTACTCAAGGAAAATGCTCAATTTTCTAAAAATTGATTTTTATCTCCGGATGAAGCCCGATAAAGGACTTCCCGAAATGAGATGTTTTGTTAACGATACCGCTTTCTTCCCAGGAAAGAGGTTTATATGAAAGAAGAAACTGCAGGCGGTATTACAAAGGACCGGTTGCCGGCAAGTCCCACACTGTCGCCGTCACGGCGTCTCCGGTGGCGTCATCGTGACGGCGCCAGAGCCTGTAGCCTGGACGAGTCCGGTCGAGCAAATATGAAAGGATTCGTGAGAACGGCGGAAGGCGCATAACAATCGAGGATTGCATTTCGTTTTGTAAGTCCAGAATAACGAGGAATTAAATTAATATCGAAAATCATATTATTGTCACAATATTTTTGATATTTCAAATAATTTTATTTATTTAATATTTAAATAATATATTATAGATGATATTATATTGAATGACTGCAATGTATATTGAATTCCATTTAAAAAGAAAAAAAAAAAAAAAAAGAGAGAAAAAGTCTATCTAAAGTAGAGACATACAAAAAATGGATATACGCAACAACTGCATTAATTTATATTAATATAATTCATAATACCTATATTGTAGTTTTTATATTTTGCAACATGAAATGTATGAATTCAAGTCTATTTTAAATCTAAAATGATAAGATAAAATGATTACGCAAATTTATATTAAGATATCCTTTTTTTGGCCGTAACGCTAGATGATTAGTCATAATCCATGCTAATCCCAAATTATTTAAATTTGTATATTACCAATAATAGATAACTTTATTTCTGAAAAATAGATAGAAAGAAGATAAAATTGTATTTTTTTAATATAGTGTCAGATGACAAATAAGTCGAACGTGATGTAAAAATTAATTATTTAAGTACTAAGTTACTAAATGAATTGATCAACTAAATACTTTGACATTAATTAATTTGTATATTTTTCCTTTAAGTTTCATTGCATCACAACACTTTAATATCGCAAAACGTGTTTTGGAATCAACAAATTTCGCGGCACCTATAGTGCACAGCTGTTGAAGAAAGCTTCTACGTTCTCGACTCTTGCCGATGATTGGTAAGCCGATTAATGACTAGTCTCGCCGAGCTAATCAAACATTAACTTCAAGAACTCGCTCGGAACGCTAGATCAGAAACTTCGTTGTGCATGAAAACACGAAAAGTACGACCAAAAGCACGTTCTTATCTCGACCGCAATAAACGTCGTTCGATTTCGAGTCTGCTCGGACATCGGGGCTTGGCTCGACTCAGCTTGGCTCTCTTTCTCTCTCTCTTTACGATTTGATACGTCTTCTAGTGCGTAAAAGCAGCGTCACACACAAGACAGAGAGAAAGAGAGGAGAGAGAGAGTATGTGTGCGGACGGTAAGACGGGGGAATCGGGAGGGCCCCTTGCTTCCACTACAGATAAAAATAGATATTACGAGTTTACCGCGGCGCCAAGATTGCGGGGTATCGCGACGATTACGTCATCGGTAGTAGCGCGAGTGGTTGGAGCAAGGACGCCTGTCGCGTCGACCGCCGTCGCCGCCGTCGTAGTCGTCGTTGTCGTTGTCGTCGTCGTCGTCGTTGTCATCGTCCCCGTCGTCGAATTTTCATGTTTATCTGCGATCGTCTGCAGTCTTTTAGCAATTCCTGATGACTGATCACCGCTGCGCTGCGCGTTTTATTTCGTCCATCGAATTATTTATCGCGGATGAAAAATCAAACGCGAGATAAATACGCCGTGTCTCGCAATAATTATCAAAAATCATATAGACACTAGAGATCATGTACGAAAGAGCTTCGATGTTGAAACGTTAAAGTAAATAATTAATGGAACATTTAGGATAAATTTAATTTAATATAGCTATATATTTCTCGTTGTTTGGCAAAATTTTAGGACGTTAAAAATCTCCTCATCACTATATACGTCACTAAATAGGGGGATAACTCGTAGGGAGAGGAAACGAAGTCGCGAGATTGCGAGAGATCGCACTCTCGCGAGATGCATCCTGCGATCTTACGGTCGCGATACAATAAACGCAGTCACTAAATGTGGGCCACGCCACCGCAAGGCAGCGAACAGGCAGCGCGCGCGTGCGAGCCGACGCATGTGCTTGGAAAATTGGAAGCAGACTGAAAGCCCTGTAATAAAGCAATTCTGTCGGTTCTCTGAAGATCGCGATAAAGAAGCAATTACGAAATTGACTGCAGCTTGCCGCGGCTCTTAAGTGTCCTCGTTTCTCAGCACCGAGACAGAGAGAGAGAGAGAGAGAGAGAGAGAGAGAGAGAGAGAGAGAGAGAGAGAGAGAGAGAGAGAGAGAGAGAGAGAGAGAGAGAGAGAGAGAGAGACGTATTATTTCGTCTGGCTGTCTCTTAGAGACGTACGTCCGCAGCCTTTTATTTTCATAACCGCTCTCGTTTCCAAGGATTTCAGTCTGGTTAAGAAAAACCTCTCAATGAATCGGTGCCGGCGACCGCGCCGAGAATTACCCGCTGTTCTTTGCACTGCCAGACTAATTCTTCCCGTGTAACACCGATTCTACAAAGACATGCAATGCCTTTGTAAAACAGTATCTAACGATACATATTTAAACGTGTTATTAATATATGTTTGTGTATTAAGATGAGATATGAAATACGAATCTTATTCCAATTCAGTCGGAAACATACAACTTTTAATAATTCGTAAAATAATATAATTCTGACAGCTGATATACGAGCTTATAATATATATAATAGTGGTAGGATAAAATAATAAAATAATTCCATCGGGAAAGATTGGCGCGAGCATCTAATGGCTAATGGCGTGGAGTCAGTCGCAGATATTTATCGTTTGCAGCATACGCAGATCTCGAATGTCGACCTTCCCCAGTCGCATACCAATCGCCGCGCAGAGCGATACGGCAAGGTGTTTGCACGGGAGCGTGTGTAAACACGGATGAGAGAAAAATAACGCGTCGTCCCGAGACACGCGACAGCGCCGGCTAAAGTATCTGGAGTCTCGTTTGGAATGCGATACGATCGTGCGTTGCAGGCGCAATCGTCCCGCTCCGAGGCGAAACGGGCGTATACGTACATGCATCTTGTAAGAGATAGGACACGTTTAAATTAATCCGTCAATATACGTAAAATCGAGAAAGGAATTGCGCGATCAAAGAATGACACTCAAATTGTTCCAGAAAAGAATGCCCAGCTGCAACGTATTGATTGATCGATCGATCGATCGATCGTTTGCGGGGAAAAGACACAAGTTTTGCGCGAGAAATTTTCTTTGTAACTCGTTAATTAATAAAAATATTGTAAGGGATAAAATGTAAATTCTAGAAAAAGCATGTTCATAGACGCGGAGAAAATTGGCAAATCTTTCGCGAGGGCGCACGACCCCTCGGAACGATTCATACAGAAGGATGAGGCGAAAAACGGTGGATAATAAATTTCGACGAGCGAGAAGAGAAAGGAGAGGAATTCGCGATGCCATTGTCGCAGCACTCGGCCCAAAAGCAAATTCCAGAGAAATTGGATGCAATTACTTATCGACGCGCCGCGCAGCGATCTGCAAAGAATAATGTTGGCGGTCTTCCCTCCGACAGCGCTTCGTGGAGAACGACCGGGGATTGTTGTTTTGATCAGCTCAATATTTTACGTTCGTAAATTAATCTGGCGCGATTTATATCTTCCCGTGAATTCAATTCGTATCGCCGAGAAACACGGACGTTCAAAGGCCGTTCTCTCGATTGACATATTGTTGAACTTAACATAAACTAACAGCGTGCACTTTGTGGAATTAATACATTTGTACTAAAAACATTCCTAAAAAAAATATATGCACACATTTTTCTTATGCGACAAGCAAAATCAATAAAATATATTTTAATGCAATTTTTTATCTGTATTTTAATAAATTTTCATAAAGGTCAATACACTTAAAAATGTAATGAAATACTGTTTCATATCAGATTGGGATATGACGGAAGAACTGCAATTTCTATTTCTTGATAGTGAAAGAGTTTAATATCGACATTCCATCTCCGCGACGACGAATAATAAAATCCGCGTTTATAGCGTACACTTTATATCGCTCCGGTCGATAAGGAAAGCAAATTGTGAACAGTGCTTTAAGCGCAGATCGGTCGCAAGCAGCCGTAGCAAAGCCATCGGAGTGCCAATGTATTTTCCTAGTTGGGTCAAACACCTTGAAGCTTAGATAAGGTTCCCAACCTTGGCATGGCCGAGCCAACTAACTGCGTAACGTGGGTGCACATTGCAGGATCACGCTATTCCGCATACGTACGGAACATTAACGATTTTGCACGTAAAGAGATAAGCTGCATTCATCAACGTAAAGTAGTACGTAGAAAAAAATGTAGAGAAAAAATATTTTAAAGAGACATGTCTTTCATTCATTGCGATTAAAAATATAGTAACGTATACCTCGACCTTTCATTCATTTTTATGAAAAACGATAAATCATGCAATCATGTTTCAAAGTATTAACACACAGACAGTTCAAAGTAAAAAATAGTAATAATGCAAATGCACGCGTTGCACGCATGATATATTATGATACACATACTTCCTTTATTAATTATTAAATTTGTCCATCATTCATGTGCAATTTTATTTTATATAAAAAAAAAAAAATATATATATATATATATATATATATAATTTTAAGAGAGGTTTTTTTCTTAATAATTTTTTATTTCATAATTATTTTATTTTGTTTCGTATAAATCCTTGATTATTTGACCCTGATTCTGAAGGCAATCTCTTCTCTATTCTACTTATTCCAAAAAGAAGGCAAGAATTTCGCGATCCGTTCGTCCGCGAGTGCGCGTGAGATCACGCTGGTAGTCAAGCAGGCGCACCGCATCGGGGTCGACGGCTATACGGTAAAGGTAGTAAAGGTAGTGGCCGTGTCGCGTATATATATCGGCGCTCGGAGAGACGTGACCCTTGTCCTTCAAACGGCCTTTCTACGACCGTGCGTGCGCGCGCGCGCGCGCGCGACTCGTATAGGTGCGCGTTGCATACCTAACGACGCGCGTTCTCGCGTAAGAAAGCCGGCCACCGACGACGACTCCATTGCAATCGCGTCTCGCGTGTGTATGTAATGCGTACACGCCGATCGTGTCGTGTACATACGAGCGCAACGACCGCTCCAGCTATAACCCACAATTCTCCGCTACCGCTACAGGAACGTATTTGCCAAATTCCTCACCTCCGAACCGCAACCACAAAGATCCATTCCTTGCAAAACGCGGCTCAGGTTTACACATTTGCGACTCAACATCATGTGTACCTTGCCGCGTGTTTAAAGTGTTTCGACACTCGTAAATATTATTCTGTTATTCTTATTTAATATAGCATTATTTTACAATTTTTTGTAGATAATATATAATTTAAAAAAATTTCCTTAAAACAAAAGAAAATATAAAATTTCATAAAGTATATAGAGTAATAAAATATCATTTTGTGTTGAGATTCCATAAATTTATTCTTTTATTTGTAATACAAATTAAATACCGAAAGAAATAAATAGTAATAGTCTATGATCTAATATTATAACATTCTAATGCTATTAGACTAGATTAAAAGTTTTAACGACCGTCTTAATCTGTCGGCAGCAGTCAATATCATTTATGTTACAACGTTTACGCAACATTAGTACATTCATTTATTAATGACACGAATTAAGCGATTTCGAAGCGACTCTTTCCATCGCATTAATTTACGTCAAAAAGAGAAATTGCTTTTTCTCACATATAATGGACTTTCTTATTTCTGTCTCAAAGTAATGCAATTTTTGCTAACAAGAATAGAATATCCGCGTCACATATTATATTATGAAATGAAATAAATTATTGCGTAATTTCGAATACTTTCGTATACATATATACGTGCAGATGTGACTACCTTTTATTTGTATATGTTACAAACGTGCGCAAACATGTCGTATCAGTGTGTGTGCGCGTATGTATATAATTTGATAGAGACGAGAAACTGAGATAGAAACTACAAGTTTAGCCGAGCAATATTTGCCTGCGATAAGATGCGCGCAGCATGCCAATGGCGCCTATATTATATAGTTCGACGGCCGGAATTTCAAATCAAAGCTTACAGAAAATGCTATAAAGACACACTTTTATATCCTTAATCTAGGGATGTCATAATCTCCCGTCAGATTACGGAAAAATCTCCGGGAAGATAACTGTCGAAACATTTTTTTTCAGCTTAACATATATATATATATATTTTTTTTTTAAATTAATTTACTTATTTTTTTATTCATATATTTATATTTATTTGTAAATTACAAATAAATTATATTCCCTGTTAGAGATAAAATTCACGAGAAAATCTCAAATTTTTTTCTTCATTGTAAAATAAATTATCTGTATAATTTTAGAAAAATGGGATATTTTATTTCACTACTTTAATCTTATATTATTCTCTTCAATATTAAGTGTTAAATTTGGTATTGTAAAATTCTTCCTTATTTTTTGGAAGTTGTGTACAAACGTTGAGTTATCGCGATAATATTATATCTTCCAAATATCACGACCCGCAAATATTTGCATAACCAGTGGCGCTAACTAAATGTGTTTTAAAATACATCTACTTAGAAGTCAACTAAATACAAATTATCGCTCAAAGGCTGATAAACGTTTCTCCTGTAATAAAAAACTGGTATGAGAATATATACGTTAAGCGATTTAAAATAATAACAACCAAACATCAAGCTACGCACTTTCTCGGACTTAATAAATCAATCATGTCATAAACATTGATTGAATGCAGGTGCGCACAAGGAATCATTTTCAATCTCGCGTGTGTAATCGGAAACGAGAAGAAACTAGACGACGATTGTGGAATAAGCCAGGAACTACTACCAGCTTACCTTGAGAAATAGAGGGAGACGCACGATTTCAGAAGATCAATGAAGATATACATATATATATCAGTGGATTCGTGCTACTTTTAACGATTAAAAAATAGCGATGCAATTTTTTCGAATTTCTTTTGCAAATCTTGGTGTTATTTTACCACAAGCGACGTGTCAAGTTGCATTAGATAAACTCGATATTACATAATCACGTCGATATTGATTGCGTGAAGTATCTCGCAAAAAAGTATCGTGCCATTCATCGAAATTTATCGCACGGCCTTGCGAAGGCGATTATAATCACGATTAAATTTATATCGCGCGTTTCCCCCCGAATTTCTGTGGAAATCAACAGCGACTCACGCGTTCTAATCGATTAGCGAGATTAGAGATCAGGCGACCACGCAGTTTATCATCGAGTCGTAGATATGTCTAACGCTGAAATAATTTTTCTTATTTACACACGTATTGTTCTAAAGCATCAAGTGTTTTGCAACTCATCATAACACTAGCAATATTAAACATTTCTGGTAAAGTAGAGAAAACATGACTTTAAATATAATTTCAAATACATTTAAAATATAATACAAAAGAGTGAGAGATTTAGAATAATGTTTATTTGTTTTCTAAAGTTCTTTTTTGATACCGGTCCTTTTTTTGCATATTTCGCAAAATAAAATTCACAAATGACGGATTCACGCGAACATTCAGCGAAAATCGATAAAAAAAAAGAAAAAAATCATACAAGTACACAGGTAATACGCAGCGAAAAGCTCTTCATGTCAATCGAGGTGACGCGACGATATCGGGGGCCACGCGCGTCAGAGAGGCGACAGATGACCGCGTCAGCGAGTCGCCAAGTCGAGGACAGACGCCTTTTAAACGAGACTAGCGGAAAGGAAGGATCGTTCGTCGCGCCAGCGAGGCGCACCGGCTGACTTTCACGTGGGATTCTATTCACGAGTCGATCCTTCGAACGAGTGTCGAAAAAAAAAAAAAAGAAAACCTTACGCGCGGCCAAAGACGACGACAACAAAGCCATAAACCGTTCGCTTCCTGCGTCGCGTCGTCCGTCCGGTTCTGAATGCATTACATCGACATCGTCGACATCGTCTTCGTCGTCGTGGTCGTGGTCGTCGTCGTCATCGTCATCGTCATCGTAGAGTTGCACTCGCACGCGCAAACTCTTGACACGCGTGGCATAAATATCGGCGGAATAATATCGCGACACACATTCCGAGAAAACAAATATCCCGCGGTCTCTTTGATGAGACACTTTCAATCATACGTATATTTGTGTATATGTGTGAAAAGAAAAAGATAATTATATTTATAATGATTATTTACATACATATGCGCGAGTGATATGTAATGATATAATAATAAATACAAGTTAGGAATATGATTAAATGAATTTATGTTGTTGTAAATTATTTAACGGCGCATCTATAAAAATAGATCGAAGCAACGTGATGCATTTTATTAAGACTTTGATGGCGTCAGAATGTCGCCGCGGCACGCATCGCTGAATAGGCAAGATAGATCCGACGGATAAGGCTTGCATTTAAGAATTGCATCTTTCCCGAGAACGCCCACTGCAGGCTTGCAAAATTGCACGGAACATAAAGCTGCTAACAGGGTGTCTCGCTTCAAACGTATATATTAAACTTCAACGAGTTTCTTTAACACAGTCAAATTTAAAGTTGAATAAGTCGCCGATCACACTTGCGATATTCTCGTCGAAGGAAAGTCGATGATCGAATTCATCAAGAATCTGTGGTTAAAAATTTAACGAGATAACAGCGGGACATTCCCTATACATGAGAACACTCGCGAAATGCGTGCGCCCCACGCTTACATACGTGCGTAGTGCGCATAGTAAGTGAAGATATAAAGTCGTCGGGTGTTTGCTTAAGTGCGTGTCATATTAGAAAACGGTACAGAGCGAGAATATTATTGGCGCCTGCCTGGCAGGGGAATGCGACGGCGCGTGTTGCATACGGAATCTGAATAAAACGAGAACCGACGCGTAGAGAGACATTATACATATACATATCGGAATACATATATACATACACATTCCTTCAGGGGCTCACGGTAGTTAGTAGTATAGTTCGGGTTTAACGAATCCGAAGTATCCAAGCTATCCAACATCTATATGTGTTTTAATCCGACCATTAGGTATACTGCAAAAATCACATGGGTATAATTATACCCCCCTTCTTTCCCCCCAAAAAAAAAAAAACTCACTCAACTCGGGACACATACCGGGCATTGTGAAACAAGTAGGCGGGTGCGCCGTAAATAGTATCGCAATAAAATCGTTCAATTTATTTCGGTTCTCCTGCAAGAGGAGAGTGTCGGCCGCGCGGCACGAGGGCTAAAAAAAGACTCCTCACCTCTATTACGCGCGCATGGCAGAGACGGCAATGCTCGATCAAAAGGACACTTGGCAGCGCTTATATTTTCGTTGGCCCTTATCGACATCGTCCACCGTGCACCCGCCTTCCCGATACAGTGTCGTTAGACTTTAATAGACGCGTTTTCGGAGAATCGATATTAATAACCAGGGTTTACCCTTTCGCCTATAGTTGAACTGTGTTTGTTAAATGACATATATATATATATATATATATATAATAGAAAAATATTTCTAATGGCGTAAAAATATATTGAGAACAATAATATTATATGCAACTAATAAGTATTGCATTAATAAGACCGTATAAAATTAAATTTCAACAGATAATCAACTATGAAAAGGAAGAGAAGATTTAGACATTTAGGTCTCCGCTGAATATGTATAGATTCACGACTGCGGTGCGTATAAAAAATGCGAGCGTAAAAAGAATCGGGACGTGAAAAGACAGAAAAAAGTGCGCGGAAACTAGTACAGAATTCGTCAGTAAGGACGATATTCGTAAGAAGAACCGAATGTGCTCTGAAATCGTTTTTCAAGTCTGAGATCATTGCTCTCCTAAGAGCGCCTATAACGCAGGACACGTGTGCGGGCCCAGATAGAAAAAGAGAGAGAGAGAGAGAGAGAGAGAGAGAGAGAGAGAGAGAGAGAGAGAGAGAGGGAGAGAGAGAGAGAGAGAGAGAGGGAGGGAGGGAGAGACAGCAGACTGGGACGAAGAGCCTTCTAGAGTCCTAGACGGTTCTAAAAAAGGCTGACAGAGCGGCAGGAATCTAACGACCGTCATCATCGTCATCGTGGAACCCTTCGTATTGTCCACAAACAATGCGCCCGTAAGGAGATACGCATAGAGCGTCGCAATACAGATGCATTCGTTTGCGCACAGAGTGCGTACGTATACCCGTGTGTGTGGGTGTGTGTGTGTGTGTGTGTGTGCACGAGACGTATACAGGGAGATACGTGTTGACGCTTTGTAATGGCAGAATAAAAGATGGCCCGACGCCAGTGAAGGCGCCACATACCAGGCGCCGCCTAACCACTCTTTTCCTCCGTCCTTCTCGCGCGTAATCTATTCTCGCTATTTCTCTCTCTCTCTCTCTCTCTCTCTCTCTCTCTCTCCCTCTCTCTCTCTCTTTCTCGACCGTCCGATCTCTCGTTGTGCATTACGTCCCTCTCCCACGACAGCTGTCTCTCCCTCCTTCTATCTCTTCATCTCCCTCCGCTCTCTGCTTTCATCTCTACACGATAGTCTGCTCGTTCGCTCTCCTCCTCGGTAAATACGCACCTTTTCTCTCTCGCTCTCCCTGTCCTCCCTCAAGGCACGTTTTCTGTCTTTCTTCTGCTTATCCTTCTTCCCCTCCCGTCAATCCGCATTCTCGCTCTCTTTCCGTCTTTCTCTCTTTCTTTGACCAATTCTTTGACCCTATACAAACAGGACCGCGTGCATATGCGCGTGTGTATGCACAGTGGAATGTGTGGGGGCTCGTACGAGTTGCGTGTATGCGTGTGTTTTATATATGTACGTATGTGTGTGCACGTATATGGTGCATCTGTTTTTCACAGATTTCGCCGAACGTTATACCCACGGCGCGCGGGCTCTCATTTCTTCTCTTTCCTCCCCGTCTCTCTTCTCTTCCTTATCTCTCGCTCTCGTACGCTCGTTCGAGAGATACGCACATTGAAACCGCGTTCGATAATTTTGCAAGAACGCTCCGCCGCACAGTGGCGTCGGCAGCACGAGGAAGTTGGGGAACTTCTCTCGTAGAGTTTGAGAAAATTTCAAGCGAAAAGATCGATATCATAAGTTTATCAGAATTCAACAGCGAAAATGTTACATCGTCACGTAAATCTACCAAATCTTTGCTATAAGGTCGGGGAGATTATTGCACTGACGAGTTTCAATTGAAATTGTAACAAGCTACGAGATACATCGAATCGACTTTATCACCGGCGGGTTAACTCTGATTTTTTTTTCCTCTCTGATAAGTCTTATCGGAACCAGGAACTTGCAGATTCTTTCTTAGAAAATTCATAAAATTAAACTAGCGTAATCGTTCGTTCTCCACATTTGAGATTTCGATAGCACAAAAGGTTTTCTCTGTTCTAGGAAAAAAAAAAAAAAAGTATAATGTGTGTCTCATAGATAAATCTCGGCGCGCCCATTGGGCGGAAAAGGAATGCCGAGTCGTAACGACTTTCGAGACGGCGAAAGTATGCGTCGTACGTACACGCGTCAGAAGAAGCGCGCACGTGTTCCGTGATTGATTTAGCGTCGCGCGATCAATTCGGTGCGTAACGAGCTCTTGGTCGCGTTTTCCACGCGTAAAGATTCCGTAACGTAACGTTTCAACGATAACTCTTAGAAAGTTATCAACTCTTGGTAACTTCTCGTCCGGATCGAATATATGTTATTAAAAAATACACTATTAAAAATTAAATAATGACAATATAAAATGTCATCCTACATATACACCTTTGTTCAATAAAAATTGTATCTAAAGTTTGGAAAAATCGTTTGGTGAAAAATAGATTTCCATAGATTTAAAATTTCTCGCTTTACAATATATACAACTTTAGTTTTTTCATCAAACTTTGCGTTGCTATTCTTTTAAAATCTAAATTGCTATGCAACTTGGAATCTTTTGCGATTTGTAACAAACGCAACACTCGCAAGACAAAGCTGTCGATCCCAACCGACGGACATCTGTAGTGGAGTGTCGTTGCACCAACAGAATTCTTATGAACGACCTTCATATTTTTTTTTTTCATTCCATGCGTATTCGCGTGCGACACGCGTATCGCGTGATGCACGGTATGCGCGTTGTAATCGCACCGTATCGGTCCGATCGACGACAAAAGGGGCTTGTTTCGCGATCGTCGTCGTAAGAATCACGTTACACAGCCAATTTCTCTTATAACTTTTGATTCTAGTACTTACTTAACAGTCCCCAAATCTACGAAGCTTTAATTCTCTGTCTTTTTGTAACATTAAAAATATTAAACTATATATTATAATTTAATTTTCTTTTAATAAAAATATATCCTTGTGCAATTTTATTTAGAAATTCATTAAAATATAATTATAAAGCAAACGCTACAACTATATTATCAGTACTATAATTGCTTTCAAATGATATATCAGAAGTCTATTCAAATATCCGATTGTTCCTTCGTAGCGTTTTAATTTTCGCGGAATACAGAGGTAACGTTTCGCTTCGTGCACATAACGCAATAGTGCAGTTGATTATTGACATCAAAACGACTTCGTTGAATCCGCGAAACGCCATGCATAATATTGAATGTTATTCGATAGGCACAGATAGCGTCATCGTCGTATATAATAATCGTTCATTTATCGGTACGAATCACGAAGATCGTCCATTAAAGCCGCAAATTAATGTCAACGATAGCAATCTAATATGCGTACATAAGAAAATTTGCTATCGCATAATCGAATAATATATACGGATTTATAAAGGATATATAAAGGGACTAATTTACTTGTTTGTAAAATAATAAAATTGCACGGTCTGTTAAATCGCCATCGCCGTCGCCGTCCGAATCGTCGAGACGCATTTAAGCACGCGCGATAAATTCCGCGCGAACATCGTTTCTCTCTCGGAGGAACTTTTATCGTCTATTAATAGTTACAAAACAAGTCGCGAGACCGCGATCCTTTAATCCTTTTACAAAACAAGGTGCTAAACAACGAGGCGTAACTTATGGCAACAGTAGTAACGCGCGTAGGTCCTTGCGCGAGCGAACGCCTTTCTATCGATCGACATGTTCGATACCGATAATCTCGTAACACATGTAACTTCTTGCGATATGCGATAAAGTGCTAATATTTCAATATTTTATTTTTCCAGCTACAGCAGTTTCATAAAATTAATCATTGACCGAATTGATTTTCATGTTTATATCGTTTCTCGTACTTTAGATTGAATAGCAGCTTTCTGCGACGCTTGATGAACCGATATCATTTTCCGAGTATAATTATATAAAGAAGATTAATGCAAAACATGAGAGAAAATCTGCCAACAAGTTTCGTGTGCTGCGAGATATCATAACTTATCTCTTTTCTCGATTTATCATTTCATTTAAAAATCATAGATAGTGCTAAATGAGTTAATCATGACTCAGAATGTATCTATTAATCGGTACAGCGACGTTTGAATGATTTTAAAACCATGTTTGCATTTTATTCATGCGTCACAAAGAATGAAAAAATTTATCATACTCATTTATCATATCAATAAATTTATAATAAGATGATAAATGATAAATATATTAGGAAATTATACAGCATTTTTGTTAGCTTTTTAAAATATAATCATTAATATAAAGAAAAATTATTCCATTGAGAAAGCTAATACTTGACAAAAAGGATAGATCGATAACCATAATTTTCTTTAATTGAGTGAAAAAAACCGTGTCGATTTTAACAGTACAAAAACTATAGTCGTTTTAATCATAAAGCGAAAGGGTATCGGATATGAAGCTATCGGATGGCAACGATTTATCCGCGTTGTCGAGTCTCGCACTACGACGATTGACGCGCGTTCGAAATAATGGCAAAAAATCTGGAGCACGTATCACAAAATTGCTTGACAATCATTAGCGAGCGTAAGAACGTACGTGCTCGCCGTTACGTGAGACTTAATTTCCGAGTCCTCCCCTTGTCTCCCGCTTCTTCCCCCCCGACCAGCTCTTGCTTTCTCCGTTGCTCTCTATATTCTCTCCTTTGCTCTTTCAAACGTTCCTCTACTTGTTCTATTTCTCCGCGTTGCGTGTCCACGAGCACGCACCAACGAAGCGCACGATACGCGAAATGTCTATTCGTCTCATCTGGACCGAAATATAATGTCCATATGATATTATTGGCCGCATATAAAACGTTGATTTGAGGGAAGATCATCGTATAAATTTTTCCCTAATATTATCGACCTGAACTTTTTACGAGTTGTATAAAATTATTTTACATATTTTAAGCATATGTTACTAATTGCAAATAAGATATAAAATAATTTTGTATTTTCCAAATACATAATAAAATAGCTGTAGACATTTTTAATACAAACGTACAGGAGAAAAATATAGAGAAGATGCAACTTTATTTGTTAGATATAATTTAAAAATTGTTCATGTATATTGCCAAGTTTTATCGGCGAGTTTTCGAAAACGCAATAAAATCGTCGTTGCAAAATTAATGTTTTTCCGAACGCTCGCCGACACGATTTCGCTCTGATCACGCCTCGTAATATCAGAGACTGCTGATTGAAACACTCGGCCGCGACTCGATAGACGAGGAGGCGTGAGAGCGAGCTTCTCGGAAGAGCATACGAACTTTGACAGATGGCCTCATATAACATATCTCTCTCTCTCCTTCCTTCGAAAACTGCGGGAAACGTTTATTTCGTCTCGTAGCGCCGCCGTCGGCGGCCTCTCGGTGCAGTATAATTTAATTATTAATTTAACGACGACAAAATAACGATCGCGCGGACAATGAGGGGGCCCGATTATCTCAACGCGACGAGATAGTAGTAGTCGTAGCAGTGGTGGTGGTAACACATAAACTCTGAGCTGCATTATAATTTACAGCGATATTTATGCACTCGCGTATACGCACGCAAAACGAACTTGATACGGTGTAGTAATGGTAGAGAATCTCCTCGTTACAGAGAGTTAAGCGAACAGTCTTTCTTCCGTACGCGCGCGCGCGCGCACAGTATGCAAATTATTCCTCGAAGATACTCGACGTAATTATATAGGTCAATAATGTTATCGATAAGCATCGCGATCACGTCTGCGTCGCTTTATAAGCACGCAGCGTTTCTCCGGGAGCGACGAGGTAGTGACGGTCCTCGAATCAGGACCGTAATTACATATTATATAACGGCAACTGCACAATATAGGAATCCTTAGAAACACCATAAACTCGCCTTTCTCCCTTTACTTCTAACGTATATATTAGAGAGTTTATTATTGTTTGATATTCGCGTGAATTTTTCAAACTCAGTCTCTTTAAGCGATCGCTTCTTAATGATTTCTTGTTGATTCTTTGTATTACTGATCAGATTCCCCACTCCGTGAATTTAATTAAATAGATTGAGATATTACATTTTTATTGCGCGATATGAAAATGTATTGTAATATCTCAATCTATTTAATTAAATTCATGGAGTGGGGAATCTGATGAGTAATACAAAACAAGAAATATTGTAAAATTCACGTATTTACGCGAATACCAAACAATAACGATGTGGTGGAGCTCGGATATACAGTTAACGAAGAGCACTTCTGGATCTATTTTCGCTCGATCGAAAGATCGAGGCCGTCGACCCAAACGGATCTCACAGAGCCGAGAGAGAAAAGAAAGAGATAGCGAGAGAAACACTGGATCACGCTTTGCGAATCGCGATATTTGCTCTTTCTCACTCACTCTCGCTCTTCGCACTCGACGAGGAGGACGATGACGACGACAATGACGAAGACGAAGACGAAGACGACGAGGGGCAATCAATCCGTCATTTTATTAAGAGGCTTATTTCGCGCCGCGATTTCATTCCCTCTCAAGTGGCCTGATCCAATTCGATTTCATGGCGTTCCTCACCGTGTGCGTGCGTCGTCGCTTAGCTCTTTTTCATTGATGGCCGGCTCATGTGCAATCGTGACTCCTTATTACGCGATTCAACGGATAAAATTATCCTTTAATCTTATAGTTATGACGCGGCGAATGTCTTCTCGAAATTATCGACAAGATAGAAAGATAGAAAGATGCAACAATATTGACTTATTATATAATCCAATTATAAGGATTTATTACTTCCATATAAAAGATTAGTTCTTGTCTCTAAAAACATACTTGACAATTTATTTTAATTGCATGTTTCACGTGAAAAAAATAACAGTAGAAAAAAAGCAACAGACAATTGTTACAAACAAATTATCAAGAGATCTATAATTATTAAGAAAATATGATGAATTGGATGAATCATGATAATTTGCGAAACCTAGAAATGATCAATCTCGCGGTCGAATGAGTCGTAGCCGCTAATTGAAGCGTTTTAACTCTTCATTTATTTTCCCGTTTAACGAACTGTTAACTCTTAGAGTTAACAGCTACATAAAAATTATTCTTTGCTTGACTTACAACTATCTTGTATGAACAACGTGTCATTATTATCTACAATTAACTCTTTGACACGTTGAAGGAAACAACGTATATTTCACTTAATTTACCGAGTTATATTTCGATAATTTTCGGAAACTTGATGTTTGTGTTCGTTTCTCTTCTCAACGTGCGCTGGGAAGAAAGCTCTCCTCTTTAAGAAAGAAAAGAGTTCGATCCGGCTTTTCCAGTAGATTTACGAGTAACTTTGACCCGCATGTGTCACCGCCGGAAAAACACGAAAGACGCAACTATAATGAAAATGAAACTGAAACTCGTATATTAGAATATCCACAACAGATAATTTTGTTTTGTAATTTTTTATGACTCAATAAAATATAAAGAAAATAAAAAAGTAATAAAGAATATTCAGAAATAAAAAGCATTTTAATAAAAAAAAGTTAAAGATTATATTATGTATGTAATATGCAGAAATGACAATAGAAAGTTGTATTTCGTGTTAACTTGTATAATTAAAAAAAAAAAAAAAGACAATATGAAAAAAAGATATGAATTTTACATTAAATTTTAATTATCGCGATATTATCTATTATATATAAAAGACACGAGGGGTTTGATATTTACTTTTAAAAAGTTACAGTAAATCATTTAAAAGTCTCCAAAGTTTTCTCAACAAAAATAGTGAATGGTTTAAAAGTCTCCAAACTTTTCTCAATGAAAATAGTATGCTATTGTTCCTTACGTCCGGTCGGAGAGACTTCGTGCATTCATACTTTTGTTTCACGGCAGTCAAGCATCGCGACGGTCTCGACGGGAGATCTCAATTCAGAAAAGTAGTTCTGGGGATCCGATGAATGAAACCGGCCCGTCTATTTTCCTCGGTTATCGTGTTAAGACCGAAGGGTAGCGCCAGTAATGATCTTGCCATTGAGAAGGGATGCGGAAAAGAATGTTCTGGACCGATGGCGACGGCGACGGCGACGTCGGGTGTAGCGAAGGAGAGGAGCGGACAACACGAGCAACCTGTTGCGTTTACGGTGCCGGAATATATCCGCGTGCCTCTCCTCCGCGTGGCAGCACCCACACGCAACATGTTGCAATCCCCGAACCTACGACTATAAAATATTTGCGCACAACCGACTGTACTCGAGCTACACGCTCGAGAGCTGCCTCGACCACTCGCGCACTGTGTACGTAGGTGGACAATTTATTGTTGGGAAGCGAGAGCTTTGTGCTTGCGCGAATCGGGAATGCGAAGGGAATTGACCTTATGGTCAGTCACGTTTTCGTTTAGGGAGAAATTTCAACAATTTTTATCAAAAAATGATAGAATAATTTAATATATAACGCATACTATGACAGTGATAGAATATATAATAACGTAAAATAAATATGTAATATATAATAAAAAAAAAGCGAAAGGGAAAAGTATAATCTTTGATGGGAATTTTGATTAAAAAAAAATTAAATTATTTACCCACGCACAAACAAAAAATATAACGATGTAATATATTAATAATCATGATAATAAAAATTCTTGGATCAAAAATTTACTTAACATAGTAACATTTAATATAAAAAGAAATTTAACTATATGTTGCAGAATAATTATAAATGAGAATATATATTACTGAGACTTTATAAATTTTTTAATCAGAATCTGTCAGATCCTGTTCTGCTTTCAAAGATTAATCATGGAGTTTGAGTATTTCAAAAGTTCATCAAAAATAATCTCCAAAGGATAAAACGTCGGCAACAAAGCTTCTCATTCCGCGCTCGAGATTCTTGAGAGACAAGACGGGCGCATTTCGATCGATCGTCGGCCGAAGGCGGCACGGCAAGCGGGAAAGAGAAAAAGAGAAAGGTAGAAAGAGAGAGAGGGAGAGAGAAAGAGACCTAGCGCCAAAATAAATCAATAAAATAGCGAACCCGAGTCGGGCATGTAGGTGCATACACGTACAACGTGTATGGCTGTTACACGTATGGATATGAGAGGCGAGGTGAAGAGAGAGGCTACGGCGTGGCGCGACGGCCGAGGAGAGAGGAGAGTCGGAGCAGGCGAACGAGCGAGCGAGGTCGAGACACGCGGCAGCTGTCTGGCGCCAGGGGTCCCCCTGTTCCCTCAAACAGTCGCGCCGAATGCCACCCACCTTAGCCGACCGACCTATCGTGCCATTCTCAAACCTGCCTGCTTCCCGGGAGCCCGTCCGGCTCTCTCTTTCTTTCTTTCTTTCTTTCTCTTCCTTTCTTTCCTTTCCGCGCGCATTAACTGGCGTTCCTGCGATCGTCGTCCTGCTGCGGATGCAGCTTGTGTCCGACGTGCAGCACATTTGACGGACTTGGACGACTTCGTTACCGTGAATTCATATTCCTTTTCGTCGCCCGTGCTCGATGAAATTTTTTAGCTTGTCAGACTAATTATTTAATAGTCGAATCATTAAATATCAAATAGTGCTGCTAATATCCATATTTTTTTTTTCTTCCTCTGTATGCGATTTTTATATTATACTGATATATTATCGAGGTAGAAATATATGAAGAAAATAAGAATAAAGCCTTGAAAAGATTTAATCAGCGATTAAAGTTGAAAAACGCTCGATCGAGTTTTGATATTTCTAATTCAAACGATATTTCTGTTCTCTCCCGGAAGCAGTGTTCTATCTATAACTGACTCAAATAAAAAGACTCTACCACGCGTGTTTATAATTCCGTGCCATCCTCTCTGGCGCGCTCTAAACTTCACGTATCACGTATTATATTGACCGCGTGTAACATCGCGTAAATATATGTGATAGTTACTAAGCCGACGAAAATGTATTTGCGCCAACAGATTTTCATTTCCGGCAAACGGGATTACTGTCGAGAAGATGGATCGAATGTGTAATGTCACTTTTAAATCCCATAAATTCCAAGCTTAGTATGTGCGTGTGAAATTGAAACATTTAAAAATTTTCTATGACAGATAGCATATACTTACTCATATATTTTGTTATAACAATCTGTGTGTGAAACTGATGTAGCACTGGTCGCTGATTTCTTTAATTTAATGACAATCTTTATACACTTACACATGCATACTGATAATCTTAATATTAATTGACTTTTTTATCAGAAATTTAATTACTACAAATAAACATTAGATATTAAAAATTAAAAAGTTTATAATCAATAATAAAATAATTCAATAATATAATTTGTAGTGTAATTTTTAAAATAATTTACACCTAATTAAAATGTAATTCAAGCCTTAAAATCCTAAGAATACATGAGAAGAATTTAACTTAAAAGTGACATTTAATGGCTTATACTGTTATAATATAGCGGAGATGTCTTTTCAATTTATGATCATTGTGGTAAATTGCACTTTACGTGACCACTCCCAGATTAAATGCGCAAATGACACGAACGTCGTCTGTTATTCAGTCTTGTAAAATCGCGAGAAGCACCAGACAGAGGCGCAATTTGCTGCCGACTTAAGAATGTCTGACGTTGTCAGAGTAGTAGTGGCCTTTGCATTGGTAAAGGCAGATAGTAAAAGTAAAGACCTCGATGCATAGGAGGAAAACTCGCCAACGTTACTCGCGAATATTATGATTCGATTACTTTTTTTCATGGATATGAAAAATTCACAATCGATTGAGAGGTGAACTAATGTCATGCTCTTATCCGTATCGTAATTTTTCTATAGATCAAATTATGTTTCTTGACAAAGTGTCACCAAAATTTATAACATCGCGAAATATTATTGAAAAATATTATTAAAAAAATATATTTAATAATTGTAATTAAAAAAAAAATACTTAAGTATTATAATAAATTTTCTGGCAATTTTTTGTTTCTTAGAAATTATTTTAGTAATAGTAATATTATTCGGAATTTCGTGAAGAAAATTTTAAATTCAATTCAACAACATATATAATTGTGAAAAATTATTGAACGACATTGCGGAGAAGCGAGAGTAATCATAGCGGCGAGAGAGCAGAGTGCGCTCACTTTCCTCCTTCTGGTCGGGGCCAAAAACGTTTCAGGCGTTCCACGAAGCAGCAACGCGAGCGAGAGCAGCTTGAGAGTAACCCGAAAAACGACGAGTCCGCGATCCATGCAGTGCGTCATGCGTGAAAACCTACGCGCGCGTCAGCTTCATGGAACGTACTTGCTGAGGAAATTTCTTCGGCGACCGTCGGCCGACACGATAATGCATCATTCTGCCCTTTCGAGAAAATCTAGCGTGACTTTGATGGTTATTATGTCGGCATGATGAGTAAATAATTATCACGTATGACATAGTATGTAAAACATTAAATGCTGCCAAAATTATTATGATTTTTATGAAGAAAGAAAATGCGATTAAAAATATCTATTTATAATAATTTAAAAAAAAACTAAATCTCTCTCTGAATCTATACACGCGTATGAAAATCATATCTAAGTCAAGAATTGTGATTTTTTTTCATCGAAATCATCACAATTTAAAAAAAAATTCAGATTTTTTAAATTTTTCCTACAGGGAAGAAATGCGTGAGAAGAAATTGATTGCAGCATCGATCAAGGTTAACCACATGGATAATAGGCATAGCTATCGATCAGTGGTGTAGTCGGAGGCATCTCCGATCGATCTTAAGCTTAACGATTTTCGAAAATTAAAAAAAGTATATGAGGCAAGGAAAAAAGGTGTCTCTTCATGAGACTTATTTTGTATTCCCAAAATTTAATGCCGGTTGAAACTTGGCTCGGGATTCAACATTTCGCTACCGTTATAACGATTCAACGGAACACCCTGTATATATTTCTCGCCGCAGGGTCGGTTTGAACATATGGAGTACGTATAACCTTGAGGACATAGTTACCTTCTCCGTTGGTGGTAAGCGAGCCGGGAAGTGGCAGGGGCGTGCTGTTTTTGCACCGACGTTGATCCCCTTCGCTGGGCGCGCGATCTGAAAATAAACGGGCAACCCTTTTGAGAAGCTGTTTTGCTCAAGACTATTTCTTCCTCTCTCTCTCTCTCAACTTTTTTTCCCTTTCCCCTCATGATTTTTTTTCACTCTCGCGCATATCTCGTATTTTCTTCAATAGAGAAAATTATACAGATATGTATCTAATCGTTAATAATCACTGCACTTAAAAGAAAGAAACAAAAAAAACTATGTATCTTAGAACTGTAGCGATATGAGAGCGTAATTATGTAACGCATCGTCATTAAATGGCGTAGTTTGTTATCGCAAGAAGATCGGACGACGAGGTCGATTTTCATCCGGAACGGGTGAAAAATCTCGCGACATGCGTAAAAGACTTATTATCAGTAAACACCGGCAGCGAGATTCCACGTAATTTAATATATATGATCCTTACATCTTGTTTCTTCCGCGCGCAATTAATTGACGTGATATCAGTCTTGGATTTCTCCGCTTCGATCGACAGAATAAATTCGATGCAAGTGCGCGACAATTTCTTTGAGATGATCGTGTGTCAACATATCATATCGTAAAATCATCATCAACTTCTTATGGACGGTAGATATATACAAAAGCAAATATATAAAAATATACAAAATATAATGTATATAAAAGCAAATATTTATAAAGTATCTATAATGTACATAACAACAAATTAAGTAGCAAATAAGAGTCTTGGAGTCTTTTTCTAGAGTGTGAATTAATATATTTTCACGCATATTGTCGCAAAAAAGACTAATTGCACTTTTGCTACTTAATTTAAATCCTAGTAGTCGTTATCGCAATTAAACGGCAGCGCGCGCGCGCGCTATTCGCAAGAATTCACAATAGGTTGCGAAGCGTGGATAATTAAGCGTAGCAATTTTCTGTCAGCCAGGAAAGACAGAAACAGCCAAGGTAATCGCCAGACGCATGATTCATAATCCCCCGCGGAAATTTGTGCGTCTCTGTCTTTCTCTCATAATGTCCACAGAGAAGGTGGTGACAAAATCGTCCAAAATAATGATTCGCTTGTGACGGATAATTTATTCACGCGCCCGGTGGCAAAGATCTTGTATAAAAAACAAAACGTCGACTAATTCCCAACGAGACATTGCTAATTCGTTTTCTTCGTGAATGACTCGAAACATCTTTTTTATATATATATATATATGTTTGAATTTTAATATTTTTCGAGATACTTTGCGTCTTACATCTTATTATAACTCATTCATCTTTAAGAGAATTTATGATTTTATTCAACTTTTATAAGAGAGCGAGTATTAAATTTATTTAGTTAAAAAAATTGTATTAGTAACAGTAAGTTATAATAATAATAAAAATAAAATTTTTATTTTTATTGCTTTAATGAAAGTTAAATTTAGTAAAAGCAATATAAAAATTAATAATTAAAAATAAGATGTTTTATTGTTAGTATAAAATAACAATAGCATTTTGTACAAATTACTAATTCCAAAGATTATATATATTACAAAAGACTTTAGGTTCGACGAGTTTCTTAAGGATCGATGGCATGCTAATAGTTTTAGGGATAGACTATGGAAGACCGGGTCCATTCACTAAAAGAGAGGATGACGTCAGAAGAACAAGTTGGACGAGAGAGCGGTCGCATTCCTCTTGGATTCCAGAAGATCGTTCCTGCAGGAGAAGCATTTCCTGCCATATCGTACCCAAGAACATTAAAAAAAAAAAATAAAAATAAAAGAGGAGAGTATGGATACGAAGAAGGGGTTCCTTCTCTTCAAGGACTTCGAAGACAGTCGTCATCTATTTTTAGGACACAATTATTTAAAAATCTACCGGCCTCGCTCCCGTCGTCGCGTTGAGCGAATTCACAGATTTTTCTCCTTCGTCTTTCGGCGAATTCTCGTCCTGTTTCCCACGCGAAAGACCATCTCTGTAGTTGTTACATAAATAGAAACTAAAACTCGCTTGAAATTTTCTCTCTCTCTCTCTCTCTCTTCCCACTAAAATAAATATTCTTTCATTCAATGAAATTAATCTTAATATAATTTTGTATTTTTTAAAGTTTAAAATATAATTTTCCAGATTATCTCCACGATTACCTCCATTTGTTAGATTTTAATATTACAGGGCGTTAAATATATTTATTAATTCTAATATAAATTTTTACACTTTTCACGATTTTTCAAATTCGCGACATACAACGTGGCAAACAATGAGAATTATCGACGTAAATATTTGTTCAGTTGATAAGGAACAAATTGACACGCAAACGCACAGTTTGTTATATTCGCCGTCATCCACTATACAACACCGCATCAAGACGAGCGCAAATACAATTTATTTACAAAGTGGCCGGACGACAGAGTGGCTCGACGCGAGTTTTTGGCACGCGTGTCACTCCACAAAGGGAACGTAAATATAATTCCGCGAATTACGCGTGTCACCGTAAGCCGTTAAGTGCCGCACGAATCTGCGAGATAGTGTCACCGCCGAATTTTGCAAAAATATATAGCCACGTAGAAGATTCGGCCTGCGGCGCCACCGCGCTTGCTTGCTCGCTCGTTCATCCAAGGTGAGCGAATTCGTGAATTATTGGGTTTTGGCCTGGGAAGAGAGCCACAAGACAGCAAGAGAAAAAGACAGAAAAGAGATGATAATCCTCCCCACAAAATCGTGACTGCGTTAAGAGCATATCGTTCACACAAGTCTCGATAATCACAATCGTATAAAGTAACACGTCAAAAAATCAACGTTATTAAAATAAAAATTATTTTCAAGTTTATATAACGTCGCAAATAATGTACCGCTTTTTGTATAAATCGCGAATGTCATCGCAACGCCGTTGTACAATAAAATGGAGCATCGTGACATTGGACGTCACGCGTTACAACGCCCGGCGCAGCTCGTACGCTCGCGCGATTCGCCGAGTGGAGAGCGGACAAGCTGCATCGAATTAGGATCTCGCCGGCGAATCTTCAAAAGCGGCATCTCGTCGGGCTCCCCCGATCCGGAAATCGGCGTATCTTGCCGCTCGGTGCTCTCGGTCCGGTCCGCAAACGCTGCCGGCGCAATCGCTACGGCGAAGGAGGCACCGGAATGCGAGAGAGCCACTCCCGCCGATCGCCGACGGACTCGTGGCGGTCGGCGGTCGGTCGAGCGGGACGAGAGGAGAGCGAAGGATGAAGGAGAGAGAGAGAGAGAAAGGTTTCGTTACACGGAATATGCAGCTTCTACCTGCAGATGAAGACTGTCAATAACTGATTTCCTACGATAACAAATTTTCAATTGACCTCATCCTCGTAAAATTCGACGATCAATTATAATGTTTGTTGCAAGGTTTTAATTTTCGGTGTTTTCAAATTTCTGAACGAGATAAGCGAGTCTGTTTAGATGTTTGTCATCGACAGAGAATGCAGTGAAAGTTGGATATATTTTTTTAGAAAGAAAGATTAAATAAAGAAAAAAAAAAAAAAAACCACGTACGGAAGGTATACAGAGGAAGGCGGGATAAACGAGGAAGAGTAGAAAAAAAAATGCTGAAGAGTCGTTAGAGGAGAAGCAGAGTGCGTGCTTGAGTTTGCTCTTTCAAGCAAACTGAGTAAGACGAAAAGAGAGAGAAAGATGAAGCAAATAGACGAGAAGAGTAAGGGATAGAAAAAGAGGGACGAGGTGATAGAAAGAGAAGGATGGAAGGAAGCAAAGAAGGGATATATTCAAGGACGCCGGTGTGGCAAGCCAAGCGACAGGCGCCCACCGCTTCGTTGTACCCGGGACCTCATGTTACCGCTCAGCCCCACCCTTTGCCCGGCGCTAAGGGGCCCTTTACGTGCCCTTAACCTTTCACGGATTAGCGCAGCGTAATCAGAATTGTCGCGTTCCTTCAAGGCTACGTACGACGAATGTCTCGATGTGTTTCGTCCGAGATTTCTATTAACCCGGCAAACTTATACTTGTAGAAAATGTTTGGAATATTGTTTTAATCTTTGATCTCCCTCTTCCCCCCTCTCCCAACGTATTTTTCCCTCTCGTAATGACTCGTTCCTGGTAAAATGACAAAAGCAGCCCATTTTAAAACCGGTTATATTGATACACACACACATATACTATCGCCTGCTCGTACATTCTTTCGAGACAGGTGGACCGTTAGCGAGTGCGCTTAGCTGAACTTTCTATAACTTTTCGCGTAATTTTTTTCCTCTGTAGATAAATATTATTTGTTTTATATTCGATGTGGAATATTAAGTCTGAGGGAACAAAGCTACGAAGCATTCGAAGCAACTACTACGAAGCAGCTATTAAATCAGATCTGATCTAAGAGACGAATCTCAGAGAGAGAGAGAGAGAGAGAGAGAGTAGAATTAAAAACGTAAATATAGCGTAATGCCGCGCAATATGCTGCTGCGTTTGTCCTCGTATCGTGCGTTTGAAAGGGACTGCGCGGTGCGTTGTGTCCTTCGTCGTATTCGTTGAAATTTACGCAACCACGCTATGGTGAGACCGTATCTGACACGCAGCGAGTAGCACGTGCGGAAATCAAGTAGCCTCGTCGTAAATATTTCCGATCACTCTTAATAACGAGGATATTTCCAGGAATTATGTTAATATTATATCATCGCGAAGCAAAAAATGAATATTTATAAATAAAAAATAACTGCAGACAAAGTGTCTAAGTTGTCTTACAGACACACCGTTCGAGTTTTCAGATATTCTTCCGAATAAAAAAAAAATGATCCGATGATTAAGACAGATTGTCTGAAATTATATATTCAGACACTGAGATTTGAAAATTCAGATAAAAATATCTCTGAAGTCTTACGTAATTTCTTACAGTCTTATGAATGGAATATATAAAATCATACTCTCTCTTAAAAAAAAAAAAAAAAAAAAATAATAAAAATAAAAAAATAAAATTACTCAATATCGTCATGCTCCTTTTCACTAGGTCACCCCTTAGTTTCCTCCTACAATCGACATATCGAGAGCACGCGCGCGCGTGTATTCGCGGAATCTTTCCAGTCGAGTCACCAGTTCGGCTGAAAGTTTCGTTTCACAGTACGAATATCGCGTCGCAGACGACAGCAACAAGTGGCGGACTTTTATCCGCCGTCGTCGCACGCTTCGGCACGCGGTACGGTGGCCCAGTTTCCGCGACGAAGCATAAATTCACGCGGCCGCCCGAAAGACAGATTTACGACAAAGACAAAAGGCGAGTCTTCTTCTTCCGAGAAGAAGCCGCTCCTCCGTTCCCTCTTACGCCGAGATGAACGTACGTTACGATACGCGTTTTCGATTCTATCGTATCGGTGCATGCACGTGTAAAGTGTAAACTGATGTTATGTAAGTCGCAAGCTATTTATAAGATTAAAAAGTAGAATGTAACGTTAAACGTGATTTTCGTACTATACAGATGTAATGTTTGCAATCGATCACGAAGCGATTAATGTAATTATAAATTTATTAAAAATAAGAAAAAAAATTTGTTTTACATTACAGTTCAGGGTTAATGGATTAAGTCTCGAATTATATTGTGTTTAGGCGCAAAAAATGCATTGACCTCAATCGAAACGACGATGTAGGCGGCCGACGGATTCGTATTTATAAATACGCACCCTGCGGATTTAATAATACCTTCAAGAACATTATTATTGGACCTTTGGATAGGATCTTCCTTTATATAAATGCGAGCGGCGAGCGTTACATATGGTATGACACACGGTCCTTTCTATCGACATCGAGATATTGACCTCAGGCGATATACACTATGGCTATCCAACGATATTTCTTTACTATATAAAAGTACCTCCACTATAATTTTATAAACACGGACGTGCATACACACACGTAAAGTCATCACAAATACGCAGTATCTCCCGACTGCAAGTGTTATTATTTCGTCATGTCAAACTTAGCGCACAACATTGAGCATATATAGAGATACTTATTGTTAGTCTCCATGACATTTTTAACAGCAAGCTAAATCTAAATAACAAATGCTACAGTAATATTATTTGTAAAATAATATTTATAATATCATCCTAACGATACCAGTGCGCTATTGCTTTACTTGATTAAACACTTGGCACACTATTAAAGAAGGTATACCGATGAATGAGAAGGCTCGACACGTCCATTATATTGGCGTATAATTGCGCAACCAGATCCCGCGAGAGGTTTCTCGGCGAACGAAAGGCGGCTAAAGACGAATCTATCGATGACTACAATCGATTTGCGTGTGTATACTCACACACTCGCATGGATCCCGAGAGAACCAGTTTAGCACCGAGTGCGGAAGAAGAAAAGAAAGAACTGCATTATACAGGAGGCGATAGTCAAAATCAGACGGTGCGATTTACAATTTCTTTGTATAATTATCTCTTTAATTTCATGATGTATTATGATTCCTTTATGATATATATTCTACTGTTTGCATTTATTTGAAAATGCATATATCTTGAGGAAAAACCGACGCGAATTATTTTATGTTTTACATAGAGCTTTTGCATCAAAATATTTTAGTAAATCTTTCGTGTTAATTAAAAAAAAGTAAAATAAATAAATGTTTGCAGTTTTAATGTGGGTGAGATAAAGATATTTAATTACAATTAGATACCTTTGGTTGATTTTTAATTGAATTTGAAACTGAACTATCGTTAAATATAAAAAAATATCATTGAATGCTAATGTTGATGTTTTGCATTCTCGTGGTACAGCGAGATTGATCAGCTTCCACACCTGGTGGTCCAATATTCGCCGGCGGATACATTGATCAACCGCTGCAACGGCGATATCATGAAATCTATCAGCATATCGCGATCAAGAAGATCGACTTACAGCATGTAGTTGCAATCATAAAGAACCATGAAAGCGAATATACGTCATATTTCGATTTTTTAATTGGACTATCTAAACTTATCTTTTATTTTTATTATTTAATATTTATTTTTTATTAAATATCTAAAATTTTTGTAAAAAATATGTTTTTTTTATTTCTTGTTAAAATTGTGCTAGTTTTATATTTTCAAAGTAATATTATTACAGCAGATTGAGAACCCTTGATACATATATGGTTAAAATGCTGTCGTAAACGTATCTCTTTTCGAATGTTATACGTTAGTTTTTGTTCTACTTTGTCTAATAGAATCGTCGATTTTATTCACGACAGAATAATCTATTTATTTCTCAAGAATTGGCGGTGATATCGTCATGAAAAATGTAAGAAGCCTTATGTCGCGTATGACTAAAAAATATCATATATTTATTCCGTATAGATCAGGTAAGTAGCTCCTTTTCTCGATATCAAACATATCAATCTTATTTATTGATTTCATCTACGCGACACATGTCAATTAATATAATAGCATACTGATTAAATCCTTGAGTCGCGTTCAAGTTATTCCGCTTTAAATCGAAGAGTTAAATAAATAAGAACAGCATATTATAAAAACGTGACTTGAAGAAAAGTTAAATGTCAAGGTCCCTTTCACACATCCCAGCATAGATTTCTTTCTTGGTACTTTTAAATCACCTTAAGCATTATTTGTGTGTAAGCTTAAAGGTTCACAGATTAAACAGCGGATTCGTCATAAACTCTGTAAGATAGAAACGGTGTCACACTCGTTCGGATTATCCCTAACCTTGCTGTGGGCTAGGTCGTGAGACACGCGCGCTAGGAGAGACGAACCTCGTTGCTTGTACGGTAAACGTTTGCAAGCAATAAACATGAATTATCGTCGGCACGGTTGCGCGAAGACAATAATATACGTACACATTCACACACGCATGCATATGTCATCCACACTCACATTTCTGATTACGACGTGAAAGACGAAGACACTCACCTTCGGGTCTCAGTCTGTCGGCGATAAGGCAATAGGGGGGTGGCGGCGACTCTGAAATAAAAAAATGAAAATTGTCATATTTTCGTGTGCAACTCGAAACTGTTTGGATGAATGAAATTACAGTGTTATCTAATCGATTAAATTAAATGTCGTAAAAAGTAAATTTTTTAATTTGAATATTTACAATTAATTTTTTTAATAGATATACTTTTATCTATAATTTATAGTATAGTATACCTTTTATCGAGAGCAGTGTAATTATTAAATAATTTAGCCCTTTTAATAATTGTATATATTTTTCAAGATAACTATGTGATATAAAGTAATATGTGAAGAATATATAAATGACGTCAATAATTTTGATTAATTTCAAGAAGCTTTGATGGTTTTTGATTAAATCAAATTAATAGCATCAACGTTAAGACGGTGCGGTAGCACGAAATGTCACGACGAGCGCTCCGTTAGAAAGAAGTCCAGATCCAAAAGCGGCAAGTTCTATTATTGGCACGGAGCGCCTGCGAAACCGGTATGCCGTTTTTCGTCCTTTTACGTATACGCGCCCTGAAAGTATAGAGGACAAATCGCGGCGCGAATATCTCAAACGTCAAGGTAACCCGATGCTTCCCGTGCTTAAGAAAACGGAACGCTGCCTTCGTTGCTCGTAGCGCATGGTCGAGATACACACACGTATGATAGGTAATTGCATCCTTCAGGAATCTCGTCGCGAGTCTCAAAAAAAGTTTGCCACTCAATTTGCCCTTTCAATTTTTTCAAAGGAATTTTTGTAATTTAAGTAAAATTAAAAAAAAAAAAAAAAAAAAAAAAAACTAGTTTATTAGAAACTTATGTAATAAAGAATATTTTGAAATTAAATATCATAAAATAAATTATAAGAGAGAGAAAATAATATTCTGATGAAAAAAATTACATGTCATTTAAACTTTGCAGGGTATCAATTTAATTAAAAAATTGCTCCTTTTTATCGATTATTTCAGTTGTTTAAATAACAACTTACACGCAGAAATAATAATACTGTATCATCAGATTCACATCATATAGATTGTAATCAGATATTGACATCGGCATATCGAAAATGACACGAGTTTGTTTTTTTATAAAATAAGATACAGATACACTTGTTAACTAATGATAGAATTATTCGGGAAAAATTGTGCCGAAATTCCTAGATAATAAACGTGGTGCGATGCCGACGCGTAATGGCCGCCTGTCGCGCCTACACGTGGATGCTCTACCGCGACTCGCGTTTCTCATTTTCTCTCTCTCTCTCTCTTTCTCTCTTGATCGCACTCGGTTCGCAATCCCTCTCCAGAGTCGACTGGCCGCCGCGTCGCCGCCGAGCTTTAATAAAGCCGGTGCGGCGTGTGTCACTCATCGACGTACTTCAAACTTGGAGTCGAAGTTTGGCACGATTCGAATAACAAGATCCGCGAGCACGATTTAAACGGCGATGTTTTAGCCCCCAGTTAAGGCACTTGTAATAAACGCGCGGCCGTTCCCGTGGCCATTACGTAACTCGCGCCGCTAAATGTCTCTTCGAAACGAGACGCGCCTATTTCTAGCCTGCTTATCCATCTGTCGCACACAGTCGCAACAGATAAGTGTTATTACATTTATTGAACTGAGATTGCACGTATCGATCCCAAAGCGAAGAGCCAGACAATATACGTGCAAGAATATTTCCAGAGACCGTCTTTCAGATAAAAAAAAAATCTCGCGATACACATGCATGCGCGAAAAATTTTCTGATATAAATCGCGCGGAAAAAAAAGAAAAAAAAGAAAGAAGATACGTTAAAGTCGCTTCCTAGCGATTTAAAATGCGGCGTGAATGAATATTCGGAACGCGGTGGAGAAAGTGGTGTACACATTTACGCAGTGCCGGATCGCGGTGTGTAATGATAAAAACCTGCCTCGCGACGATTTGCGTAACGACGATACGCAGTCGTCGTCGTCGTCGTCGTCGCCGCCGCCGCTGTCGCCGGTTGGCCGATGATAATCGATTCGCCGGCGTGAATTATGAACCGGCCGTCCCGGCAATGGTTCGCGAACGAACGACCGCCGAATGCAAAAACAGATAAAGACGGACTTGTGTCGCGGCGTTACGAAAACAAGGCGCCACCGCGGGGAGTGATTTACGCGCGATAAAACGCCGCGATCCGATACGAAATTAGCGTACGCTATCGACGATCGCAGACAATGGTCGCGTCCGGTGTCCGTTTACGAGTCCCAGCGATGTTGCGCGTAAATTGAACCGTCGAGGAAAAATAGTGCCCCTCCGTCGCGATTACCGGTCATCGCGTATGCGTCATTGCGTATCGAATATGCGTGTTATTTCGAGCGATGCGAACTAAATTACGTGTATATATAATATAACCGTCTAAAATAAACGCAAAGAAAATATTATATGTATTAAAGTATTAGAGTATAAGGCATATATGTATGTATATGTATATTAGATTATAATTTCTTGATGTTCAATATTTTTGAAGAATTTATTTATTTATTTCCACAGATAATATAGAAATAAATAAATATACGTAAGTAATAAACTATTATTAAAAATATTTGCGTATTATATTTTTAATGTTATTCTATGCTATAAAATGTATAGGTACTAAAAAATTGCAATTTGAATATATAGAAATTATGTGTATTGTGAATGCAAACACGAAGAATCGCGTAAAACATCATTTCAGTGCGTAGACAGTCTTTGTCTTGACTGAAAGAAACTCTAAAATTTAAGTATCTCCGAAAGTTACAGCGGAGCAAATTTAAATTCCTAGGAAACCTATTCCCGATCCGTCGAAATAACTCTAAAACATGCGCGACCCAGAAGACTGAGAATATAATAACACATTGGTACCAGCCAAAGATTCTTGACGTCTTTGCTGCCCCGATTCCGAAATTTCAAAAATTTCAACGATCGAAGGTCAACAGTGCAGTAGGTGTATTTATTTACGCTGCCTCAAATAATCTATATATAATGTCAGCAAAATATTAGTTGTAAAAGTTCTTCACGAATTTCGAAACAATTACCTATATCTATATGTAAAAATTGAGAATTATCTATAATCTCATTCATAAATTTTTCTAAAAATTTATAATTTCTAGCCTTGAGAAACTTTTTTAGCAGTACAATATTCCTTACCAAATTTTAATACTTTTTTATTTATAAATAATATTCAGTGATAATTTAAAATTAAGATACATAATAAGCTGTTACTCGTTATCAATTTTCAAACGAATTGAGTTTCTAACAAAGACGAATTAAAGTGAAAATATTTGATATGATATTTCTCCAAGAATCTTTATCGAATACAAAACACGTATTCTTGCGGATCGAGAAAAAAAAAAAAAAAAAAAAAAAAAAAAAAGATGCCGGTCAAGTTTCCGCCGATATGGGAGATTCGGTCGATGCAATTCTCCGACCGACGAAATCGAATCGTGCCGGTTTGGCCTGCTTGCTCTCTCGTGGGGTTCGCCTCAGTTCGGTCAGCTTCTCGGCTAATGCCGGCTGGCCTCGACAATTAGCTGGCGCCAGCAATGACACGCAGCGGCGCCGGGCTGCAGCCCCCTCTCACCCCGCGTTCCATCCCGTACCCCTCTCTCTCTCGCGCGCGATCCCGCGACGGACGGTGTCTCCGCGCGCCGATCCCCTCGCCATCGCTGCCCTTCCTAACCGCACATGCTCGACGGCGCCCCGTCCTCAGTCTGCCATCCGCTCTCCTTTCCCTCCGCCTCCTACCCTCTATCTCTCTCTCTCTCTCTCTCTCTCTCTCTCGCGATCGCGCCCGGTAAGCTCCCTCTCGCTCTTTCTTCGTCGCGTCGTACTCTTTCTGCTTTTCTGCTTCTCTCACCGTCGCCGTCGTCGCCTCGCCGGTCGACCAACCCTTCCCACTCTCTCGCGTCACCGTCTTTCCGCCAGCCGCGACTGACTCGCCCAATATACGTTTTATTTTTAGATTCATTTCCTTCTGGCCATAACTTTGATTGTACAGCCATTCGTAAGTGCTCGTTCTCTTTCTCTCTTTCTTTCGTCACTTCTAATACGAATCTACACTCCCTTGCCTTTCTTTCTTTCCTTGCGTACTCGTCGCTCGTCCTAAGTATTTTTTTCCCTCCTTTCCCCTCTTTCCCCGAGCTCGGTTGGGGTGTCTGCGTGCTGACGCGTCTATTTCGTCGTTCTGTGTGCGACGCTTGCTTTCTCTCGCTTCTCTTTCCCCAAATGCGTCGGCTTCCTCGGGCGTGCATACGGCTGGTGCGACCGCGCGCTATTATTAGTCGTGGAAACCTCAGCATGGAATTCGAAGGATCCGCTTCGTTCCCTTTTTTCCCCCTCCCCTCTCTACTCCCCTTCTTCTCCGACATTGCGCGCTATTAATTATGAAACATACGTGTAGCCGCGAGATTTTATCCTCACATCGTCGCGATCTTTTTCTCGCGAAGGTGTCGCGCCGGCGAATCGGTCGCGCCTGTTCGACGCGATTTTCCAGCAATAAACGCACGATATTATCAATAAATCGTACACGAGGCGCGCCCGACTGTAACGAATCGATGTTGGCACGATTAGACCACCGGCGCCGGTGAGCATTCGCATGAATGATCGCGTAGAAAGTCATAGGTTTTTTTTTTCCTACTCAGTAATCATACGAGATGTCGTCTTTGAATCTTTTGAAAAATGATGTGAAATATGTCGTTCTTTAAATAACTACATTCGATTAATGTATACGTCTTGGAAAATATATATGTCTCGTGGAAAGTATCCATTTCTTCTTGGAAATTTTGCAGCATACACATTACTTGGATAATATTTTTGTATTCGGAACACGTGACAACCTTAAAACACCATAAACTCTGCCGTAGTTCGCACGGTCGTATTCGTTTGAGCCTCGCACGACGACCGAGTTAAATGATCACCGGGGTTACGTAAAGGCGCGTTTTGCTGGCGCCTACTCCGCCCGCTTCCTCTCTCGCTCTTTCCCACTTTATTAGGGCGCGACGCTTTTTTGCGATCGAAGTCACGTCACCGGACGCGCAGACAACAGGACGGTCTTGGGCCCCATAAATTCGACTGCTTTCTTTAAACTGAATACTAACGAATACTAATGAATGCGATGTAAAGTCATGCGTGACAGTACAGTTATTAGACGTAAAAATATCGTTTGGAAAAGTGTCTTTAAAGAAATTCTTCAAAGGCGGACGTTAAGATATGTAAATTTCAAGGCGCGTTTCTCTCGTTACATTTATTTCAAAATTTGCAACTAAATATAATGAAAGTTGTACGTTACTTAAAGCGTCATTAAAATTGCAAATATTTTCTTAAGTTAATGTTTATATTTGTAATGCATATATTCGTTAGAAATAAACATTAGTTAAGATTCCATAGAAATACAAAAGTCAAAGTGTTTGAAAAGGTTACTCATTAGTTCTAATTCTCGCACTGTTAACGTCACGTAGCTACACAAATGAGTTTCTTCCTTTTTAAACGCATCCGATTATCTCCTTAATATTTCAAAGAAAATTCTTCGTTATTAGTCGTTATGATTAGATGATGAAATTTGAATTCTGCGGAAGAATAGAATTAAGAATACAATGGCGTAGACTAAAAATGGCAAAATAAATATCTTGGTGATCACTTTCAAGAATTATGTTGGACGATTATAAACCTGTTTGAGTCTTGTAAGTCACACACAAAAGCACTTAAAAACCTGAAAAGACCCTGTCGTCGGCTTTTGAAAGTTTATACCTGCCATAAAATATCTTTGGCGCTTATTGTATGAAGAAAACCACCGTATCAAATATCTTTCGATATTTCAAACTAAACTATTTTCCATTAATCACGATTTCATAATCATATCATTATAATTATTATTATTGTAAAGATTGACATTTTATGTTGTAAAAAATCGATCCGCGATCTTGCAAAATCTCATGTCGTGATTAATTTACGATAAAATTTATTGTTCATGTTATTAACAGATATTTTTATTTCTCATTCGCCTGTTCGGTTCTCGCGACGAGAGAGCGTCCATGTATTGACATTTGACACCCCGTGATTTTTTCCCTGGGAATATATTGCCTATATTTACCTACATTTCAAACGTTATCAGGTAGTCGCCTAAACCTTTCATAACCATCTGTAATAAATTTCCGTGTTACCCTAGTTCGGTCTTTAAGCTTGTTAGCATCGGATGGCGCGCACACAGGTGACGATTAGTGCGTTCGGTTTGAGGTCTACGATCGTTACAATGTAGCCAGCTGTGTGTTACACTGATGTTAAATTATTCCACCGTCTAGACACCACCAGTGGCGACGGACTTAGACACGTTCGATATACGTTTGGCCTAAGCACGTTTTAAACGGTGTTGTATATAGTATTCTTGGAAAATGCGTGAGATTGCTGAGAGACTTGACTTCTTTATATATTTTGGCGAATATAGATTCACGTCTAATTATTCAACAATTTTGAATAAAACAGTTATTAAAAAGTTAAAATTGTGAGAAATATTTTGTTTTAGGTCGAAATTTTACACGATATCTTTATTAATTTTTATAGAACGGTTAGTTTTACATATTTCAAAAAAATGTTTATTTTATAAAAAAGCTTTTATCTTGTTGTAACTGTAAATTTTCCATTCTGATAAGATAATTTTAAATGTAAAATATATTAATCGTAATTCGATTAAAAGTGGCAAACTATTGGCGAGATTTGGCGTTTTTGGCGAATTAACGAGTGTTATATAACTTGTACCGAGGACTTTGATCCGTTCAGATTTGATTTCTCGGTACTAACAATAAGAAGAAAAAGCTAGGAAAGAAAAGAAAAGCTTTTCGCTTACCGAGTTTGCAGAGCCGGCTCCAGTGGTAAGGGTTGCAGCATATGTAGACGGGATCTTTAGCGGAATGACAGATAGGGAGTCTCTTGAGCTCCGAGGAGTGCTCGAGATCCGGCCACCGCCAGATCTGGCAGCAGAGAAGATGCGGCTCGCTTGGCGCGCCGCTGCTTCCCTCGGTGGATCCTCTCACTGGCACGACGACGCCGGTGCCGCCGTTACTCGTCTTCCCGCCGACGCAGCACCTGTCCGATCTCATCGGCGACGCGGACAAGGAATCCTCCGACGCGGAGCAGCAGCTCTCCTGCTCGTCCTCGACGGAAGACGAGCGACGGTGCCTGGTGGAGCGGTGTCGATAGCGACGATAGCGATGCTGCTGAAAGTGACGGCCGTGATGACGATGATGCGGCCTGCTGTGGTATTGCTCAGACTGCTGATCGTACATGGGATAATCCTCGGCCAGTCGCTGCTGACGCGGCACGAGGACGCACGAGCCGAGTTCGGCCCCGGAGCTCTCGACGACGGTGAGCAGCATCTCCAGTTGATTCTCCTTGAGCGTCTTGAGGAGCTCCTTGCACCTCAACAACCGGCCGGGATCGTGTTGCCGTTGTTGCTGTTGCTCGTCGTCATCTTGGCTCACGTGGCCGCCGCAGCAGCCCTGGTGTAACCGACTCGTGTTGCGGCCCGTGTATACCACCGCTCCTCCGCCTTCCGTCGCGCCGCTCACCGACAACGCTGTCTCCCGCGCCGATCCCCTGCTCACTTGTCGGCCCGTCGTCGCTTTGTTGTTACTGGCCGTGTTGTTGTCGTAGCCGGTGGCGGCGGCGGCGCCGCCGCTCGTGTTGCTGCTGCTCGTGCGATGAAACGTACGTGACGATGATTCCTCTTGAGCTTCACACTCGGTTTCATGCTCCCCACGGACCTTGGCCTTTAGCAGACGTCTAGTGAGCACCGTCCGTTTGCTCCAGAACATCAACATGAAACAAGATTTGCGGTACGCGCATTTGGTGGCCAGTCCTTTTCAACGTAGCCGCCGTAGGAAAACAAAGGGAGGGATGACGGCGGCGGCGAGGGGAGAGGGGGGGGGGGGTGACGATCGGACCACACGCACGCACGCACGCACGCACGCACGCGGGTCGGTCGGAGAACACGCCGATGTTTCGCTTGGCACCCGCGCCCGTTCCGCGATCTCCTCCCTCTCTTCCAACACACCCTCCTCCGCGCGAAATCCCTTTCTTCTTCTTCTTTTCTCTCCTTCGACAAACACCAAATACGCACTGTCAACCGAAAACACTTTTTCGCGCACACGCGAGATCACAGACGATACGGAGCAAATACGCACACATGCACAAACACAGTCGCGCACGCTCGCGCAAGCGTGTATATTTATTTATGCCCGCGCGCGCGCGCGCGCGCGTATCTCACGCGCGATCACGGTCCCAAAATAGTGTGACAGTCCAACGCGCGGCGCGGCGCGGCACAGCGAAGCTCCGTTTGACGGTCTTTCTTTCTCTCTTTCTCTCTTTCTCGCAGATTCTCCTCTCCCTTCTTTTCTGTTCTCTTCTGTTCTTTTTCTCTCTCTTTCTTTCTTTCTTTCCGACCGGCTAGCAAAGCAACGGTTGCGTGCGCGTTTGTCTCTCGCGTGGATATTTCCGACTTCCAACGAGTGGCGAAGAAACGATCCACCTTCTTCTTCTTAAGGATAAGTTTTTTGGCCGCGTAGACGAGCTCGGGTCCAACACCACCATCGGTGGTGACCTTGAACTCTCATTTACCTCTCGTTCGTTTTCGGCCGCTCCCCTTCACCTCTTCTTATTTCTCGATTTATCGTGATTAATGCGTCTTGTTGGCGTTTCCTCGATTCTCTTCTCCTCTTCTCGCCCAGTGACTTCTCGCCGGGGTTCTCGTCGCTTCACTACGTATCCCCGTTTATCGTCGACGGACACTTCTAGGAGACAAACAACCCGCACGACGGCCGTGAGCGCGAGCCACTGTCGGCATCGCGGACAGACGAGCCACGGACGCCAGTCGACAATCGACGTCGTCGTCCGCGCGCGACCGACGACGTAAAACGCACCACGCGCCCGAATCGCGCGTGCACGCACGCACGCACGCACACACACACACAGGCACAGAGAGGCACACAAACACGACGCAACTGGTCACCGTCGAGATTACCGACGAACGCGCACCCTGCTACTGGACTATATCGTTGTACACTTCTTATCCGTTACAAGCGCGTTCTCGGGAGATAGAGAGACAGAGAGAGAGAGAGAGAGAGAGCGAGAGAGAGAGAGAGAGGATGGAGAAAGAAGAGACACGGGGTGGTATGGAGGGAGGGAGGGAGGGAGGAATCGAGGTAGGTAGGTAGGTAGGTAGGGAGGGAGGGAGGGAGGGAGGTAGGTAGGGTAAGCACGAAACGAATCGGTCGGCGCACGCACGACACCCGGCCTTTACTTTCCTCGGCCGTCGAGTATACGTATCGAGGGCGATGCGGTGCCTTAACCTCGCGACCCGGCACAACCGACTCGCACACCAACGACGCGACACGTGTATATGTATATGTGTATGTGTACGATATACGTATGCACGGTGTATATACACACCGGCGACGTCGCGTCGCGGAAATGTTGCCGCGGCGCCGCCGCTAAATCCTCTTCAGGAACAGAAACTCGCCGGCTGCCGATACGACGACGTTCTTGTCGTCGAATAGTAATAGTAATAGTAATTCGATCTGGATGATTCTGTTCGTGGCAGAAGAACGCGATAACGTTGCTCCCGATGTTTTTGATGATCCTGTGCTCGTGCCGTCGCCAATGCCGGCACCACCGTGTCGGCGGCACCGCGTAGGCACGATGACGACGACGACGACGACGACGACGACGGCGACAACGACGACCGTTGCCACCACCACCACCGCCGCCGCGACGACACTCCAACAACCTCAGACTCGCGATCGTCGCTCCGTCGATCACTCCCCGTCATCCGTGCACGCGTATCACCGAGTGACATTTTCCGCTCGCATCGTCCGTCCTTCTCTCCCTTCTTCTTCTTCTTCTTCTTCTTCTTCTTCTTCTTTTATCTTCTCGCGTTATGTTTCCATACACTCTCTGTTCTTTCTCTCACCGTGACACGATGTCGCGATTCTCGACACCCATCGCCGCTGCGCTCGCTGGCCACTTTACTGCCGCTACTGTTGCCTCTTGACGAGAAACTCTCGTAACACGAAACACTCGTCCGTTCGACCGGTCGCGAGGACGCGCACTGTCACATTCTTGAAATCGCTGAATCCCCGCGGGACGAAGAGAGCGCGAGCGACTCGCAGGTCCGATACTCCCGCAAGGTGAGGCGAGATGCGAGATGCGAGATGCGAGATGCGAGAGAACGCGATCGAGGGAACAACCGGGAGAGGGAAAGATACCAAGGGGGAGAGTGGGAAAGACCGGCAACGGTCTACGGAGGGCGAGAGAGGTCGTACGATTCGCGCTTCGCGCTAGAGAGAGCGGCAACTTCGCGAAGAAGCGACGCTTCTTCGATCAACTTCAACAACGTTGACACGGACACAGACTCGGACGCGAAACGGGATCGCCGCCCGCATTTCCTGGCATTTGCCCGGCGCTTCTATTCGACGGACGGCTCGTGTTCGTTGCCCTCCAACTTGATATCTTCCTTTCCTTGTATCGCTCGCGCGACGAATACCAACGTCATCAGCAGACGGCAGACGGGACGAACTGTTGCGCGCGACCGACCGACGCGGCACGATCACTCCGACTCGGCTAAGCTCGCCAATGAGACTGGCACGCACGAGGTCTGCCGTCACGAGCGCGCGCGCATCGACTTCCCCCACTACTGCTGCCGGCCGTCTGGTTCCCCCTCCTTCACTCTTGCTGCCAGCACGCAGCCTCACCCTCCTTTGCGCCTCATCGCCCCGGTCTCCGGTGGCTCGTCTCGTCCCGTCCTTTTCGTACCGACGACACGCCGATACAACGACTGTAGCATACTAAACACACAAGAGAGAAAGAGACGATCAAACATGGCTGCGCCAGTGACGGCGCCACGATCACCAAGTAGCGGTGCCGAAGACTCGAATTCATCCTGTCTCCTGTCTCCTGTCTCTACGCGGCGCCGGCAGAGATCGAGATGATCGAGATACATATACATGTACATGTATACCTTACCTATACTTATACGTAGGCCGCGTGTTCGGCGAGGCTCGAATTCGAATTGAAAGTTTTACAGCCTTATGCAAATGCGTGAATCATCGTGATGTCATGATTAAATGGCCAAATTTGATTAAAATTACTCGTGTAAGATAGAGAATTTAGATATGCTAAATCAATAATTTTATATCTTTGTTTATTTACCAAATATTACATAAATAAGATGTTGCTACCCTCCAAATAGATTACTACATTATGTCACGTTTCCATATTCAAAAATATGCCGCCGTAAATATATAAAGAATACAAATTTTTATATTATTTTTCGAACTTTTACCTCGACAGCGAATTTAGTTTAGCCAATTGTGGAGGAGTGGGAAAAACAAAGACAAAGATGTCTCAAACTGTCTGTCCTTAAAACAGACTGACGCCAGTGTCTTCAACGCCAAACTGCCACGCCGCGCTTTACCTTCGAGGGTCAACATTCCAGGATAAATTTTAGTCACGTTATCGCTCGTAAAAGAGAGTTACCCATTCGCCGACGAACGACAAAGAAATGCCGACGAGAAACACACGCACGTTGCTATCGGATGACAAGAAGAAAATAGCAAGAAATCGACGTGGCGGACGCCCGAATTTTTGAAAGATGCACTGTCGTCCCGTTTTTCATATTGTGTGGACGAGATATTTCTGTTTAAAGCACGTGAAAAATAATTATAGAAATAAAGATATACGTACACTACGAACGAACCAATGTGTTTCCCATCTTTGGAAATAAAACTTTCTATTAATTTTCTTAAATATAGCTGTGTGCAATACTTACAAAATTTTAAAGATCGCACTGTCGATTGCGCTTATGAAAGATACGTCTAATCTGCAACAAAAATTTATATTATACTTATGTTTACTTTTGTTAATAATTACAAATGTGTATTCTTACTTAAAAAAAAAATAATTAATTATTTTTAAAAATTGTGCAAGACTTAATTTTAAAAGATGCGAAAGGACTTTTAGAAAAATCTTTCTGCCTCGAATCAGCAGGTGGTACGATCCCGACCGTCATCAGCTCGCGAAGAACGCTGTATCTGTCTATATATACGTGCATCAGTCGTCTAATAATGCGTAAATCGTGCAATTTATCTCCGAAGGCGAGACATGGCGCGACGCGTTTAATTTGGATCGTCGCGTCGACCGACCACAGGTATACAAGAACGAGGTCGAATAGTTGACCGAAATACTAAAAAAGGGTTGCGAATGGCATGCCACCGTGCGGAGTTGAAAGGATCTCGCGCGTCGCTCATAAATTTTCTAATTTTAGAAACTTGTTTCGCGCGATCCTGTGGACGTAATTTTGTAATAGGCAGCTGCGTAGCTTCGCCTGGCGAAGCTTAGTTTATAGAGTTACGGGAGAGCCTATAATTTCATTTTTCCATAATCGAAACTCGCCGTCGGAACATAACACGCTTGGATCCCTTATCCGATCATTATATCCTTCTTTATACTATATCTTTGATATCATCGTCATCTCCGTTATCTCCTACATCGGTAGCGATATTTGAAGAAGCGAGATCGTAAATTTAAAAGTTCTGTAAAATTAGATTTCTCGGACGAATAACGCTTTTCTATCAAATATATATGCGATCGATGGAGGATCATAATCTGTTGGAAATTGCAGTTTACGCAACGACAATTAAATTGATGAAGTAGCTTACGGCGTTCCGGCTTAGTATCACGTTCCATAATCGGCTATTTAACACTTGGACGTTAAATATTTATGCTGTAAATCGCACCTTGCGTGACTCTTCGCGAGTTACGCATCATTCTTAACTAAAGATTGCGATTGGATTTTAATGAGTTTCCATAAAATCGTTGTGAATGTGAGAAAAAAGCTAGATAATAGGATAAAATAATATGTTGATACAAATAATTTTGACATTTAGATCGCGTAACAAATGTAAACAGTATATATTTGTATACTTTTTTCTCTCTCTCTCTCTCTCTCTCTCTCTCTCTCTTTTCTTTATCCTTAATTTATTGAATACAGCGGAGCAAATCACGGCGACAGAAAACCTGGCATTCGCCAGGCCATGACGCGAACGTCCCTACTAACCCTCTCTCACGTTCTCTCTCGCGACGAGTCGCGACATGGGTCTAGACGCGTTATTTCACCCGTCGGAACACGTTCCAAAATGATATAGAATTTAGGAAGTTGTTTAGTTATGTACGTCTGGTGTCCTGCGCTGGCTAGTAATCAGACGCCTGGCCTCCGCGTTGCGTCCCTCTCTTTCTTTTCGTCTCCTCGCTCTCTTTCTTTTCGCCTCCTCTCTTCTCATCCTTACCCCTTTCTCCGCTCTTCGTTTACCATGGACCATCGCTCTTGTTTCTCGCTCTTCCTCTCGTACAACCGGTAAAGCTTTCTCGGTAAATTCTTCAGGGTCGTTCGCGTTTCTTGGTGCCTCGATGTCTCGGCCCAATTAAATATCGATCAAGGCGACTCTAGCTCAAGGTATATCGAAAACAAAAAGAATTCATTAGACTTCAAAGAAAGTTAAGAAAAACAAAGAGAGAGAGAGAGAGAGAAAGGCGGAGGGGGGGGGGAGAGGGAGACAGGATGGGGTAGAGAGTGCTCGTTTGTCCGTATATCCGCAACGAAATGCACGAATTATTCCGCCTCGAGAATACAAGACGTCTTTCAGCAAACGTGTTTACTCTGGCAGCTAGATTTCACGAGAATAAGTAAGAAGAGCAAGTGAAAATTCTCTTTAAATAAATTTCATAGCTTTGAATAATTATTAATTTTTCTGCACTCGCATACTTGTATAATATAAAATTAAATTTTTATAATATAATATAAAATTAAATTAATTATAATATATTGAAGTTTATGAGTGAAAGATAAAATATGTAACCTTTTAAGAATTTGTACTGTTTAATATTTTTTCAACATTTATTCATGTTTTTATTTTTATCATAGATAATAATTATTATCTAATCGTATGTACTGCCAACTGCCATGAGATTTAAGCAACGACAAACATGCGACAAACGGCCTAAGATAGCGCAATCGTACTTTTTTTCATTCTATTTTCAAACGCGAAAATTACTCGCATACCCGCCGCTACATCTTGGAGTATGGCGCCATTCTTAACATATCGCACTGATGGCACCGGCGGATAGACGACGGTAATGCTATGCGATGGAACATCACAATGTGATGTAATATATTGCATCGATAAAGAAAACTATTTCTGTATTTAAAATAGGAGAGAGAGAGAATTAATTTATAGGATCAAATTTTTAAATGTAATTATGTTAAAGATATTATACGCGATATTACTATGATATATCTTGAATATTAGATAATAATTAATATTACTAAAAAATAAAGTACAATATATATATATATATATATATATATATATTTATATAATTATATATATATATATATATATATATATATATATATATATAAAATTATTTTTTGCACTGCTTCCATTACAATTAAAAAAATTAATTATTAAAATTATTGCTTGTATTAATAAACTATTATCGATAGTTGTGGGATATTGACGAGTTGTATCCGAGATATTTTTAAAATGGATATCACCAGATGCAAACTCTGGCGTCTGTTAGAATAATGCAACGTGATAGGAATGATCCGCGTAAATAGAATGAGACGGGTCATCTCTTCCAAAAGATCGTAATGTTAGCTTTCGTTTCGACCAACATTTTCACTCAAACGACATTTGTGTGCGTTACACGGCGCGTCGCAGCTTCTTCTGTCTTCGTCGAAGAGGATTATTAATGAACGCGCCCGGTAAACTGCCTTCCGCCAATTACTGCTGGTAAACGACGTGCTTTTCCACTTCGCGGGATTAACACGCGCGCACGCTCGTTATCCGCGCGAGTACGAATGGTTCTACTTGAAATTCTGCGTATCGCATATTTCGATTGATCGCGACATGCATTAATTGCGCTTTTCGGACTTTGAGAAATAATGATGAGACGCGTGAAATGCGATAAACGTTTACGACAAGCAGAGCTTGCGAAATTTGGCACGTCATATATGACTATAATTGATTTTAGTGGCTTGGGTGACTAATGGAAATATCACGAGAAAAATGCGCGAAATAAATTTCATAGATTTTCTGAGAATACTCGGCGCCGTTTACCGTGACAGAGGAGTACTTATATGATTGACGACGCCGCGCTGACTTTGTCACGCCAGACACAAACGAAGGAGCGGCCTTTCTCGCATGGAAAATATTTTCAGTCCCATTTTTGTGCTTGCGCTACTAACGATAAGAAAATACAATAAAAGCGAACAATAGAAACATTAAGTACTATTTTTAACTTCTTTATATCTCTCTCTCTCTCTCTCTCTCTCTCTCTCTATATATATATATATATATATATATATATATATATAGATATCATAATGTATGTATGCATAATTGCAAATATTATATCATACATGCGGTTTCTAAAGTGTCTGCAGATTTTCAATCGAACCAAAATTAATGTTATATTTTTTTTAATGCACTTTGTCATGCATTATGTTTTTTCTTGACGGTTGGAATATTTTTCGTTAATTTGACTTGACTTGAAAACACGACAGACTTGGCCCGGCACTCACCGATAATCAAATATCTTTACTCTGTAGATAGCGTCGGCGCCGATGTCAACGCTCCAAATTCCGAGGGAGAGCGATCGTCGTCGTTCTTCGAAGCGGCAGCGGCAGCGAACGGTCCAGCTCACGATTCCGCTATAATTCATCTTCCGCGAAGCGCGGAGACGTTTCGGGCTATTCTTAGGAACGGCGCGGAATCTTTTTCAGTAACTCCCCGATGGACCGAGACGACGTGTTGGAACGTATGTCGAGGATGACCAATCATTCGGAGCTTCTATATAGTTGTTTATCATTGCGCGTCGCACTCACTCTTGTGCGTATCTGTGTAAAATCGCGAGGACGGACGAAAAAACTTTGGACGGGCCTTTACAGCTAATAGCTAATATTATTTCACGGCGCCGATGGTAAACGTTTAGACGCGGGCGATAAACAGTTTCTATAAAAATAAATTATTCCATGTAAGAGAGAGAAAAGTATATGTGAATCATGAAATGAAGTCAGACTCGATGCTTGTCTATGCAATAATTAGTCTTATTAATTGTTTAATGTATCAAGAATATCTTAATTTACAAATGAGAAGTAGAAAACAAAAATAAATGTCCATTGTGTAATGCACAGTAGATCTAGACAAAGGATAAAAAGCGCTCGACCGAAACGGCGCTTCATTGTTCACGCCGGTTGCTAACATTTGTGCACCTGTCAGTCAGACATTACACGAGCTCTCCGCCGGTTATGGAAATTCGGATGGCATATTAACGATGTCCGTTTGTAAATGGAAAAACCCATCTCCGGACGCGGCGCGACGCATTGCACGCTCGACGGACTCGGGTGCGTAATCGTCGTCTGCATCGCTGGCGCCGTGTCTCTCTCTCTCTCTTTCTTTTTCTATTTAATTCTCTCTTCACAGATTTAAATATATTATCAAGTGGAATATACGATTAACGATTGTTCCATAAAAACGAGAAACACGCACAGGCGTATACACGGGCATGGAAACCTACGAGTACCGGCTCGCCTCCGTGTTGCCGAGATATTTCTGCCAGTGGTTGCCACGAGGAAATACGTGCGTTCAAGTCGCGGCAAATAAAATATAACCCGAGTTAATCTCAGCCTCAGAGAAGGTGGAAACGCAAAATATGAAAGTTCTCAACATATCATAATAAATAATGAAATGCTAAATAATTTATATTTCAATGGTTACGATATTATATGCAGCAACGACCTTCCGAAAGTTGGAACGGATACACGGTGTCCGATTCCTACACACCTCATCTTTCTCGCTCATTTTTTTTTTTTTTTTTTTTTTTGTTCTCTCTCACGCCGGATGTCAGGCTGCCGCCGGAAGTCTCCACTTTGGCGCGACGCGAAAACCGCCGGTGAATTGGAACACCTGCGACGACGTTGTCGGCGACGCGCGACGGATATCGGCAGGCGCGAGAGCGCGTCGGCTACGACGGCTCTGCGAGCAAAAGCGGAGACTTAATGCGGGGAGGAGAAAGGGGGCGGAGGGGGGAGGGAGGGAGAAGTATGACGGGACAGGTGCGGCTCGTAACTTCCTGGATGATATCGGTCGGTCCGGGCGCGCGCGCGCTCGC